>NC_091396.1:59897241-60204622 GCF_032191515.1 Phaenicophaeus curvirostris | reverse complement strand
AACCGTCCACCTCTAGATGATGAATGATCACCCTGTTTTCCTTCTCCATTGCAGGGTCATGCAGGGAGTCCAGGTATTGGAAGGCATTTCATAAGCAGTGGGAGTTTTTCCACCATGGAAAAACAGGGTCAGCACTGCTGCTGTGTCCGTGACTCGGTGTGCATCTTCAGGGCGTGTAGGGTGGGTCAGACAAGGGACTTAGCAGATGACAATGGGGCTCAGTGTTTGCCTTAGGAGATTGGCAACACAGCAGGTCTTATTTCTTAATGGAGTGAGTCACTCGATCAGCATCAAATATCTGTTAAGTTGAGTGATGGGGTGGATCCAAATATTAGAGGACCTTATTTTAAATATACCATCCACCACTCTGGACTGGGTTGTGCTGTGTAAACAACATCCATCAGAGATGGAAATTCATTTGGCTAATTCCATCTGGGGCTGTGAGGTCTCCTGCTTCCTTACAGAGCTGAGACTGATTTTGCAACAACGTGAAATTCACCTCAAAGCCCTACATCCCATGATATGTAAGCCTTCCCTTGGAAAAAGAAAAGCCAGAAGTAGAGGGTAAATAAAATCAGCTAATCTATGCAGCTATCTGTTTCCTGTACTTCAGCTTACTCAGCTGAAATGGCTTGCTGGTGCCCCAGGAAACAAACTTTTTGGAAATGGCAGCTAAGAGTGAGTGAGAAAAAGACTACTCTTTCTATGGTGCATTTGTGTTCCAATGGTGGCTTCTTCCTGTGCAGTTCTCAGCATCCTCAAAGCTGCAATCTTTAGGAATTAAGGGCCTTTGAATGTGCACCTTTGCATCTTGGCGCTCTGTTGATTCAAGCCTTTTCATCCCCTGTTTGTTGTCACTGAAATCAGCTGGAGTTTTGCCTTCAACTTTAATGGGAACAAGGTTGAACACTTTAATGCTTCCTTCCCAACTTTCTCCCTCTGAACAGGTAAGGGAACTATAGGAACTGACCTCAGCTTGGGGGGAGGGATTCTTCATGTTGCCTTTCAGCGGGCTGGAGAAGAGTAAAATTTTACTGATAGTTAGCACTGAAGTTGCCTGACTCCTCAAAACATATCCAGAAACTTCATCTAAACTGTATTTGATGCTGTTGGCAGAGAAAACCAGCTAGGTCAGTATGAATATGATTTCTTCTGGTTCTGACAAAGTACTCAGTAGAGAGTTAGTGTTTGTGTGTTAAATGTAGAGAATGAAGGAGCACTGGTACCAGAGACATGCTGCAAAACAAACTTTCCACAGCACTGTGTTCATGTCTTTTGAGTTCTGTTGCCAACTACCTGGTTGAGCAAACAAATCCAATGTGTAATAATTAATTCCTCCTAATTTGATAATAATGCTAATGGTAAACAAAGTTGCTGTTCGGTCTTGCGCAGCACATAGTGCTATATTTGTTCTGGCTGCATTTGCCCAGAGGTGTAGTAATCAATGAAATTAGAGGAAATAAATCACACTGTTTTAAGAGGAGGTGTTAAACATTGTAGAGTTTTGACAGCAGACGTTCTCAGTTTCTGCTGCAAACTCCATGAACATGGGCTCAGAAGAAAGACTGAAACGACCAGGAGGTTGGAGGCAGAATACCTTCCCTGGGAGCACAGCAAACTCAACACGGTCAAGCAGCGAGTTATACTCTTCCATAACCTGTTATCTCACACAAGTCCTGGTGTTTTCAGTCTTTCTTTGCTTGTAAATAAAAATATTTTAGTTCCACTTTTCCTAAAGAAAATATTTGGGGTATAGGAGAAGAGTTGAGTTTTAAAGACGTTTTTCCACACTGTTCCTTAAAATAATTGGAAAGCTAAATCAAGAAGTACCAATACTTTAGCTTTTTCTTTCTCTCTCTTTACAAATAAGAAGTTATCTAAATTATATTGTTAATTAAAAGAATCCCAGGAAGTACCTAGGTTGACCAGTGAAAAAATACAACCAGAAATCAGAAGGAAGATGGGATGTAGCTTTGCTATTTTCTACCTCCTGCTCGGTCAGCTTAATTACACGTTAGCTTTACTTAAACACCTTCCTTTCTGAAAAACAGGAAAAAGTCTCCTTAAAACTTTCTTATTTAAAATGAGTATTCCTATGGATAAATGGGTAAGACAGAAGTTATTTGGGAAAATTTAATATGTATTTTTTAGCCATTGCTAAGTTCTTGCTCAGGGAACTAAAAGCCTGTAGGGCTCCTTACGGCATCACTTAAACAATCCTTCCCTATCACATGGTCCTGAACTCCCTGCAAGCCCCACCAGCATCTGCAGGATCCTGCATGGACTGGGCTTCTGCCTGGGCAGACCCGCCTACTACATCCCAGTCCATGTTTCTGAGTAACGTGCGTGACTCAGGCAACAAACACGTGTGACAGCTCACAAGCAGCTCTGTGAAGGATTTCACACTGAATAGACACATGATTCATCACCTTCTTTTGTTGACTGTATCCTATCCGTGGAGTGATTCAGTTAAGCAGCACTGACCCTACAAATTTCCAAACACCAAATCCTGCTTTCAGGAAGCGATTTCTTTTCCAAATATTCAACAAGTACACGACAGAGGAAAATGTGTGATACTGAAACAGGAGAGCAGAACTGCAATTAGCATCTGTCACATGCTCAGGGTTTTTGGATGCCCAAAGAGAAGTATATTATGCTTAAAGGAGTACCCATTAGAGAGAAAGATGCTGAATGTGCCAGTGTCTGGCACACATAACACAGAGCCATGGCCAAGCAGTGTGGACTTGGCCCTTGGAGCTGCCTCTGCATCTGCAAAAAGACCCACTAGAGTCATCACAGTTATGTGCAGCAGGAGCAGGCTCAGCCCCTAATGTGATAGAATAAAGGTCAATTACACAGCCTTATTTAGTTGGAGTTGAAAAAAAATTTACCCAGGCATTTATTTACAGCAATAAAAGGGCTCAGTGTGTCTTATGACAAACTGCTGCCTGAAGCCCATTTCCATCTGTAATTGTTAACACAGCTGATTATTGTCCCTGAGTTAAAGGAATCGCCCATTATTCTGGGACCCACATCATGACTCAGCTCCTGAGAGCTATTCTGAGTGTCAGAGCAGAGAAGTTGCCAGGCTGGCATCCTTTTCTGTTCTCTTTGTGGAAATAGGATATGGCTTTGCACGACAGGCATTTTATCTGTGGAACAAAGAAAGTGCGTTCGTGCTCTTGTGAACTCTCTGAAGGGATTTCACAGGCTGAAGCCATAATTGTAGACTCTGATATTGTTGATGTATTATAAATGGCCCATTATTCATCCACATGAGGAAAGCCAGAGGAATGGAAAGTTAAAATGTGAAACTAGTGAGCACAAAAACCGAGCAAGTGATTCATGCTGCATGGAAAATGGGCCTCACTGGGCGTGTGTGTGTAGGTCTGTAGCTCTGTAGACTTAAATACAGCTACAGGAGCAAATAATTTAGCTCATTAACAAGAATATTTGCCTTTCAGTCCTGAAAAATGCACAGGTAAAAATGGCACGTACACCCTGGGTGAGACTTCATTCACCAGATTGGTTTCCTCAGTTGCTTTTCAGTTCTTTCTGATGGCAGAGGGAGGTGCAAGTATGTTCTACCCCTGTGAACACGGGGATAAAAGGGCAGAGAAGAGTTTGCCCAGCATGTAGAAACAACATAACAAGAACATTTAAACAGATTTGATCTGACTGTCTTGTTGTCTCCTCCTCTCATCTTCAGTTACGCTGGGTTCAGAGGATTTCTCATTCACTCTCTTTTCTGAGCCCTTTTCACTGGAGGGGTTCACCAGGAAAAATGATTCTCATCACCCTGCTCCTGCTAAGCTGCAGATGGGAGCTGGAGGGAGTGAGCACTTCTCATCGGGTACTCAATGTTTCTACCACAACCCACTCAGAGACAGTTTTTGCTCACCTTGCGTTCATAATTTTCAGCTCCAAGCCTAATTCTGGAAACACACCCATAATTCTGTGGCCTAGGGCTATTTCTCTCCCTGTTTTAGACTATTTCTGTAGTCCTTTGCCAAAGAATCACGTCAGAAAGACTGTAGATTGTCTTTCCTGAATATCCTCTCACT
The DNA here is from genome assembly GCF_032191515.1 of Phaenicophaeus curvirostris. Classification (NCBI taxonomy): domain Eukaryota; kingdom Metazoa; phylum Chordata; class Aves; order Cuculiformes; family Cuculidae; genus Phaenicophaeus; species Phaenicophaeus curvirostris. Next base: position 60,200,558 of record NC_091396.1, on the reverse strand, counting down.
CCTTGCTGAAAAGGCTCTCTCATCCCTCTGCTGAACAGTGAAATTTCAACATGGAGAAGCGAATGAAACATGGTTCATAATCAGATATAAATTTCCTCACTCAGAGAGAAGTGCATCTTTTCTCTGTGGAAAATAATGAATTTCCTCTCCTAGATTTTGAACTTTATTCCTTCCTTAAATATTCTCCGGTGAGAAATGAAGGACCCATTAACCATCACCATTTCCAAACTGATCATGCACCACAGAAAACCAGAAGCCCTTGGGGGCAATGGAAAGTTCCCAAGCAATGACCTGAAACTTTAAAACTGGCAAAGGAATGAAGGAGTGAACATCCCAAATGCTCAATTAGTCAGTTTTATTCTTATATTTTGTGTGGTCTCTGTGAAAAACTAGTCCCATCTCACAAACTCTGAGACCATCAAAAAGATGTTGTATGTGCACCCTCCATGATAAAGTTATTAGAAATCCATGAGGAGGTTTCTAATGTGAGTCATGCAATCCAGGAAGAGATGAGACAGGAGAGTCAATTCACTTTTAAAGAGGAGCATGAGCCTAGTCCAAAATCAGCAAATTCAGGTGACCATGGGTATTATAGACAAGTTTGAACAATGTTTTATTTACAGCCTCTCAAATGCCTAAATCTCAACAAAGCTGCAAATCTAACTCCCTTCCTGCATGACTTGGACGAAGGAGGGGGAGTGCAGATGCTAGCAAAAGCTTTTAATATTTATTTGCATTCTGTAGCACCCACCTAACTTTCCAGTAAACTTGAAGAGAGAAGGACCAAGGATTGTGAGACAGAGAAGCAAAGGTATGGATGAATTGGTCCTGCATAGTTGCATGGAAGAGAAACCTTAGTGAGACCTTAAAAGGCAACTTGGAAAAGAGATTAGTTTCAGGTACAGAATTAATCTTTCCTGTCTTAGTTTACGCTTTTTTTTAGTCTAGGGGAGATTTTGACTTTTAATAAGGGAACAAGTTGTTACAGAGCAGAACGCAGAACAGCCCTTGGGGTGCCTATGAACCAGAACAGGTTTGGGAATCAGCAGCGTGAGGCCCGCAGTCATCATCTAGTGATCTGCAAAAAGGAAAAATTCATCCTGCCAGACCTTACCTAGAGCTTTACAAGCAAGACAGACTGTGAATTTTAAGATCATAACAATCACTCTAAGACTGACCAGGCAATAGGCAGAGTAGGAGAGCAGTGCTGGAGCCAGGATGGTGAGACCATCAGGTATGTGAGAGAGAGGAGACACAGGACAAAAAAAATATGGCAGGCATTACTGCAATATCCGCTGGAGGAATTAGGCTCAGGTACAGGATTTTTGAACTTTGACTGAATAGGGAGCACAGTGGAAACTTCCCTAGTTCTTGAAGACAGATACTAGCAGTGCAGAAGAAGCTGGTTTTTATTGTGAGGAGCAAAGAGGAAGGGAGTCTCCAGGAGACAGGTCTGATGTGGAAAAACGTCCTCTCAGGTGCGTAGCTAAGATTTGCTCCTTGTGCAGTTTCTACCCATTGCAACTGCATTTCACAAATCCTCTAGCACACAAGTTCATAGGGAAGAGCCTAGAGGAAGACTCTAAGCATGCAGAAATTGGATGGTAGTATTTCTCTAGCCAAGGTGTCTCCAGTGACACAAACAACACAATTCCAGTTTTAGACTGCAAGTGCTCATAGTAAAATCTAAGAAAGACCAACATACAGAGGAACCACACTTGGAGATTTAAAAACTATTTCTATTTCCCTGGAAAGTCTGTAAAATTCTGGCTGCTCAGGAAATAATTATCAGTCATGAAAGATTTAAGCTTTTAAGTGGCACTTTGCCAGCAGAAAGAAAGGTGATGTGCATCAAAAATATTGTTGTTAATCTTGACTGCACCTGTTGACCCTGACCTGGTGGCAGATGGAACACATTAAATGTTTCATAACACACAAGTACTGCACCACTCCATGCAGAATGGACTCAGGACTTCCCATAACACAATACACTGAAAGTTCACCCTTTCTCCTATACATACCAACATCTAATAAGGGAACTAAAAACTGATTCCAAAGCCACTGCTCCTTCCTGCGGGTCCCACAGCCTTTCTATCCTTTTGTCTTTAATTTCAATCAGTGCCACTCTCTATTTAATTTTAGAACATAGATATCCTCTTAAGTTTAGGCTCATCCATGAATCTGCATATCTCATCAGTGATCACAAGCAATCAAGGACAAGAACAGCTGGCAGAAATAAGGTAGTGACAGGCTTTTGCACCATGACACACCTTCCCCCTGAACTCTAAACCAAGCAATCTGTGCATACTCTATGTCTGGAGGAGTGTCAGACAGCGGTTACTGAGAGCCAGCATGGGTAGGTGCCTGGCTAAAGACTTTGTCATGATCCTTTGATGTGTCCGTACAAGAGAGAAGAGCAAGAACTGCTAGAAAATTGACAAGCCCACGCAAAGACAGACTTTCATTCTGAAAAAAACTACCTAAGTGCAATCTGCTGCTATGTAATGTATACGCCAGAGGAACAAAACACGGTGCAAAATAAGATCTCAGCAAGCTGAGCTCCAGCTTACATATTTGGCCTGTTTAATCCAAAGATGAAAACAATTACACAAGTCAGTCTAAGCAATCCCAGAAGGATTTGAAAATATGAAACATAGTCATTGCAAGAAGCGGAAGGAAGGGAGATCTCCACCAGTTTCAGTTTCCCTTGGCTTTCTTAGGTTTGTATGTGAATTTGGCGCAGAAAACCATCTGGCATTGGAGATGGTGATCATTCATCCCTTCTATTTGCACAAGAATGTGGGAGAGGCTTAGGAAAACCTCCTTTCCTCCCATCTAGGGGCCTGAGTGGGTGCCAGTTAAGTTCAATGATTCACAATCACTTCAAGAAGCTCCTTGCCATTCTCTATTTTGCAGATGTTTGTAAAGAAAGCAAATGCTGCAGCAGCACATAGGTTACTCTGCCACAGTGGGGAGATTCTACTCTCCTCTGTCATAACAGCAATAACAAGAGAAGGGAAATCAAACCAGTTGATCACCTTAGCACATATCCAGCAAGGTTTTCAAACCTCAGCAGCTGGTGAAAAGAAAGAGAAGAGTCGTAACACCCACATAGAAGCTCTTGATGTGGTATGTGCTCAGAGAAGCAAGAAAATGCATCTTCTTCAGGGCTTCAGGTGTCTCTCTTTCTGCACACCTGCAGGAGCAATTGCAAGGCAGCATAAGGCAAGACACTGTGGCCAAGCTGTGAGAAGCAAGCTCCTACCTGAAAGCCGTGGGCAGATCTCAGTCTCTGTCGCACAGCTGACAGCTGTCCCCAGCATGATGGATGAGGTGCTTTGGGTCATTCATGGGCCCAGGGCGGGGCAGATGGGATGGCTTTGGCTCCAAACCCCGCCTCACATCATGTGAGACCTTCACGGCTAGGTCTTCCCAAAGCCAACTCCCTCCATCTGTATTTCTGTAAGCCTTCATGAGCTTCTCCATGTGCTGAGCAGCAAATTGCAGCCAGTCTGCCTTGCCTTTGAATGTTTGCCAAGACTTTGTTTTCTCTTCTGTTTCAAACATTCTTTGTGTCTTTCTGGCTTGGTTAATTATCTACAACACACAGCTTCTCCAGTTTTCAAGTGCTGCCCAAATAATAGCTGATCAGATGCAGAGGCACTTTAAACGCTAGGCTGTAGCTATGTTGAGAAGTGAAGGTGCTGCTCTGCGTGTGGCAGATTCATCCAGATGATGCACATCAGAGAAGACACGGTGGCTTGGGGTTAATGACCATAGTGGAGCTCATGCCTTGGTTTCTGGAGTGCCCTGCAGCCCAAACTAACACAACCTTACTCCTAGTCCTGGCATGGATCATTGAATTAAAGCAATAGTAAGGTAATTAACAACACCTGCAGTTGTAGGAGGGGTGGCTGGGACATAAAAAAAAAGGAGGATGATACTACAGACCTGTTGGCTGGAAGAGAATATCTCTAAGAGATTGTCAGCAGGCAGAAAGGATTGGAAGCCTGAGGAAGAGGCACCTTGGGAATGCAAGCAACCATTCTCTGACTGCTCAGAAGGAGAGGTGAGGAGAAGGAATGAAAGGCTGCACATAGCTAAGAAGATCAGAAAGAAAACTGGCCTCAGTTATTTGGAGCAGGTCTACCAAACGTACCCTCAAACTGTGTTTTAGAGGTTTGTCTAAGTTGGAGTATTTTCACATCTCCATGGGACTGCTTATCTTTACCTATCACAAGGCAGTCTGTCCAGGGGTTAAAACTGCAGTTTTCAGCCATGTGGAAGGCTGTTGTAATCCATCTCTATTACATAACCCGGCAAATATTTTGCTAAAGTTCAGTTAAATTGCAGGATTGATGGTGGTGGTGAGAAGATTCTTCTTTACTATTTTCTCCAACCCTCCCTTTGGCAATCAGGATAGAGGCATGCAAATGGCAGCTTTTCCTCTGCTTGCGTAATTCAGTGGCTGAGAAAAGGTACTGCGCTCCCCTCATTCCAGTCGTGTTCTGTTTTTTGAGGAAAAGGTTAACATTTCTCTTTTCCCTACTCACTCCTGTCATGGGACAGGGCAGAGATCAGAGTGTAAGAGACAAGCATGGCAGAATTCAAGCAAAGAAATGGAAACAGGGCAAGGAGGAGGTAAGTTATCCTTAAACTGAACTAGGTGGAGCCCAACTATTCTTATGTTGTTTTGCTAAGGTCACTCTTGATCAAGAAAGGACGTGAAGGGGAAAGGGGGAAGATAAGAAAACTCCTGTTGTTTAGCTTCTCCCTGAGACTGTTCATAGGCATAGGTTACTTGACATATAATTTCATGGTTGTTCATGGCAAAGCTTTCCTACGATTATTTCTTCCTCCTCCTTTTAATGCTGCCTTTCTGGTGATGTGGGATCTGCGTGTCTGTCCAAATCTTATTTTCCCCTGCTCTCCATCATCTCTGTAGGTACTAGACCCCAACCCTGCTTCTCCTTATCAGGACTGTCCCCTATTCTCTGTAAGACAGAGAACAGCTTTTGAAGGTGTTTGCCCTGATCACCAATTGCTCTGTCTTTCACGGCTTTTTCACACCTTGCTGTCAAGATTCACCTTTTCATCATTTCCCATACCTTCCGTTTTAATTCTTTTTGTTTTCATAAGCATTGCTTTAACCTCCATGTACTGAAGTTTTTTGTGGACCAGCTACCTCTACCAGTTACAGAGTGTGAATCTAGAGTAAATCAGCTGGTGTAAGTGGGATTACAAGATATGAAGTGACTGTATGTTCCATCAGCTAAAGGCAAAACCAATGTCACCGTAGTCAGCATCTTTCTCACTGTTGCTCTTGATATCAAAGAGAGACTGTAGCCTGGGAATGGTGATACTAATCATCAGACTCGGAGTTTAGTTGCATAATTTGCCTACTTCAACCTTCTCCAGATGCTTTAGAGCCATTAATTAGATCCAGGAGGCCAATAAAGACAAGGGTGTTTATTTTCAAGGTGGGGCAATAAGAAGAGAACAATATTCTCAAAGGCACATATCAAGGGTCCTGCCTGGCTGTGTGGTGAAATCACCTATTGATTTTATTAGTTCACAGACAGCAATAGGAGTCAACAGAAGAGTCAACATCTCTTGTCCCTGTCCTACCAGAACAATGATACCCCTGGGAAAATAGGTGTTTCAGAAGTGCTGGGTCTTTTCCGTAGTACAGTTGTATGGAATTTGGGGTTGGTAGAAGAATCCTTTCTTGTTTGTTTAAATAGTGGCAAAAGAAACTTCAATGTGCATGTACCCCTACAACATTGGCTTCACTGGGGCCTATCACGTTTCCTTTTCCAGCCCATGGCATCAGGCTTTCTGGTCCTTAGGGCTATGGAGTGGATTTATCCTTTTCATGCTACTGCTGAGTCCCAAGGTGTTTTACTGACCTTGGTCATGAGTACAAGCTGAGCACAGCTTTGGTACTGCCAGATCTCAAAAGCAAAAGCATGGTGAACCTGATCCATTCTGTATTCATCCACATTCACAGCACCTCTTCTGAACATATCATGCCATGGTAGCTTAAAAAAATCTGCTTCATGCTGTGTGTCATGAACTTCATAAAAATTAGAGAGTGAATTTGGAAAACTTCCCAGATTATGCAGTGCATTTGACTTCTCTGCCCTAAGAAAATGGTGAAGGTGATAGGGCTGTGTCCTCTTCTTTTCTTGGTGCACAGATACGCATCATGCTCTACTCTGGTCTAATCTGCTGATCCATCCCAATTTTGTGTTTCATTAGAAAAAGTTTGTGTTGAGGTGAGATGTAAAGCTCTGTGTCAGTAAAAGACAGGTGCGCAGGTTTGGGTTTTGTCTCTTATGTATTCTATGCAAGCAGAATTAAATGCAGGTTAAAAAAGCCCATGCTATAATCTATAATTAATTTACCAGCACAAATTTAGAAGTATTTCTTCCACAGTGATTTTACCAGTTGGGCACTTCTTCCCCAGCCTGTTTTGACAGAGCAACTCACACTGATAGAAATCTAATGGTGTAACTGTGCTAAAGAAAACTCTGCAAGCCCAGCCCGGACTAATTATTCTAAGCTCAGACCTGGCTGCTATCTACACAGGGAGGCTCTGTGCAGGCACACAGGCTAGCAGGGTTAGTAGAGGAACAAACTAGTGGAGAAACAGGAATGAAAGGTTATACTTGTGCAACCCTTATGGCCCCAAAGATGCTTGAACACAAAATGAAGCTGTTATGCCAGTAAGATCTGGTACATAGATAACTACTACATATCAGTAATATCTACTACTGTTATAATAAGCACTTAGGGTTTAGGATCTTGGGGGCATCTTAAAACTTGTCTGTGTTTCGTAATTGAATAAAATTTATATCATTGTCTGCATTGACATAAAGACAGGGATGTATCCTTGAAAAATGGCTATTCCTTTGTGTTTGAAAAATTAGTGGTCTTCATTTACTAGGATGAACAGGCTCTAGTATGGGCAGCAGAGGTGGAAGAAGCTCCCTTGTGCAGAAACCCAGCTCCAAGTGCCTTTTCTTTGAGAGCAACACTGGCCTTAGGAGTTCCTTATTACCCCTTCTCCTGCACATTCTTGCTGTCACATCATCGCACCCCAAAGGTGCGCTCTAAATCAGAGCAGGGTGAAAATAACCCTCCTGCAATATTGCTGCCAATCAAAAACCCATGGGGATATCCCACTGCTGAATAATGCAGCCCCAAGTATCCCATGGATTCAAGCTACCTGTGGCAGATGGCTGGCTACAGGAAAGATTCACTGGGCACAGGGTTGTGATAGGGATAAGGGTGCATAGCGCTGCACCCCAGGAAATGCAAGGTCCAACTGCATGGGACACTGGCACTGGGCGACCCTGTGTGCTGCGAGCTCAAATCCAGGCTGATTTTGCAGCCACTCCTCAGGATGGACAAGCCCAGCCTGGATGTTAGTTTGACTGTCTTGGCAATGCGTCCCTGCATTGACGTGAGGGCATCATTTGCCTCTGCAGCAGCAGCCCCGGAGGCTCTTGCGGGCGGCAGCTCTCACTGGCCTTTGCTTTGCATTCCTCCACCTCTTGCCCAGTAACCAGGCCCTGAAAAAAAGAGGTTGTTGCAGCCAGGACAGCTAGGACAGAAACAGATGGTAGCTGAACCACTGGGCAAATGCACCACAAATCCAAATTGCTCATGGAGCAGTACTCTACCAAAGCTAACTTGAGATCTCTACTAATTCTTCTTCCTCCTTGAAGTTTTGAAACACAGCAGTAAAGAAAAATCAACATTTTTCAGCTGGTTTTGGTTGTCCATTCCTCTCATAAATCAGAAACTGTGGCAAACACAACATGTTCTGCCTCTAACGGGTACATACCACGCTCATTTCTTGCAGTTAGATGGAGAACAGCAAAATGCTTTATTGCATAGTGAATGGACAAAAGAAGCCTGTTGCCTGTGGGACTCTGTCATGCTGATGTTTCTTTTCCACTTGGTGCTCATGTTTCTTTTCCACTTTGGTGCTTTGTCACCAAAGGGGCGAGTGCATACCCATTGGAAATAGAAGTGGGAAACTAATAACCACAAATAAAAACTCTGGAGGGAGGGAGAACAGGAAGAAGCCAGAAGGATGCAGTTTGCTGAGCCTGATTCATGTTGCTGGCAGGGAGCTCTGCTAGAGCCAGACAGATCAGATTCCCTTTCACTCTGTTGGCACTACAGTTATTTTGGTGTCACCATGGGTAGAGAGAGCACGTATTTGGGAAAAATTACTGGACGTTGAGTTTGATACCCTGATGTGACTTCTGAAACTGAAACAGTTTGTGTCATTTTAACATTATACTCACTGAAAGAAGTAAAAGGAGGGAAGATAAAACGTGCCGGCATGTCAGGTCAGAGCCTCTCCTGAGACTCTGGGAGGGTGTTCCTCAACCGAGCTGGGAGTCTGGCTCCTACAGGTTTTATTTATCTCTGTCGTGTAATGGGGCTGGAGTAGACACTGTTGCAGCTCGTAGACAAACACCTTGAGAAATTATTTCTAAGAAAAAATGCTGCTCAGCTGGCATTTTTTTTTTTTTAGATTGTCAAAATTTATTGGGTCATATTCAGCAGCTCATAAGACAGAATGGACACCCAGGCCTTGCCGTGCCTTTGGCACCACAGAAAAGAAGAGCAGAGAAAGGGTGACACTGCTCTTAGCATTATTTGGATATCACAGCTTGCAATGGAGTCCTGCCTGGGGACTTTCACAGCTCTGGCTGATCTCAGGAACCTACTTGTGTGCTGTTCTCACAGGGTGCAAAGATGAACCTGGCAGCAGTGAAGCAGCAACTTTGTAGTTTAAGTGCCCATTCAACAAAGTCCTAAAATATATATTTCACTTTGACCCTGTGGTCCAATCTTGTGGCAGTTAGGAGGCCACACAAAATTGTCCAAGTGTCTCACTGGGCTGGGTCTTTTAAACAGTGCCATTAATGCTAGGGATTTGGATTAAGTCTCAAACAAGGTAAAGAATATGTTTAGAAAATATTTGTGCTAGAAAGACCTTCATATTTTGGGATTTGTCCAATTGTCGTAGTTTGCTGATACAGTCATTCTCTTCTTCTACTTATTTGTTGTTCTGACTCAAAAATATTCCGTGAAAACTGTTGTCTCGGTGTTTATCAACAACTGCAAAATGCTCCTGGCATCCCCTAGATGTTAGATCTGAGAGCATGCTTGTGCTTGCCTTGCTAATAAAGAAAACTGCCAAATTTTTGTTTTTTCTGTTTCTCACCTGTGTCATCATGACAGTCTGCCAAAGCAAGGGTAGATGAATATAGCCAGCACAGACAACAGCTTATGAAATAAGCCTATTTTTAACCAGCCTTGCTTCAGTGCTGTGGAGGAAACAAGGGATTTAATATGCGCCTCTTGATGTGGGATTCATCGTGTGGTTTTCCCCACCCTTATTTGGATGAGCCTGCCTCAATGCTGACATTCCTTCTTTCTTTCTTCCTCCTGTGCTTGACAGGTTTTCTCAAACACATATCACATGCCTTGGGCAGCCAGCCAAGCCTACCTGTCTGAGAAAAACAGACCTGCTTTTCCCTGCCACACCCTGACCTCTGAAGATGATAACCAGTTGTCAAGAAACATCAGCAGTAACTGTTTGGAAACAGATGCCTGTGGAGTTTCACATACATTCAGGCTTTCCCTGCTGTGTTCTTTCCTAACACAGACCTTGCTGGCTGCTCCATAGCTCCAGTCCTGCGCTTCACCTCCAGGCCAGGCACAAGGGTGTGCTTAGTGCTTTGGCATGACCTGGTAGAGGAGATGCTCCCTTGCACATGACCTACAGCAGCATCCTTTACACCACGAGAAAGCTGGTACCAAAGAGATAAAAAACGGTGTTCATGACATGAGATAATTTTGTTTACTTAGCCAAAAAAAACCCCAAACTCAATAACCTTTTTGCTAATCAGTGGGGAAAGCCTGGAGGGTGGTTATGAGGAGTGCTCTGTTAGCGTTATGTTTTATTTGTTTCTAGTTCATAGCATCTAGAAGTCCCAACATCTCCGATGTGGAAAATAGTAAGAGCCACAAAACTAGTTTTCTTGTTAAATAAGTAAACCTGTGCAGGCGGACAAATATTAGAGAAATTATACTACTGAAAGAGTCATATTTGAAAAAGAAAATATTTCCTCCAAAACCTACATCTAATATATTTTGAATAAATCATATTGAATTACTGTCTGGGCATAATCCTAGCATTTTTGCTATAACCTTTCACCAGTTCAATTACTTCTTACACCAGTTCAGTTACTTAATCTAAACACCTGGTTATGAGCCAAGGGTTGGACTGTATCTTTTCGCTGGCCGGAGAGAAATAACTTATTCTTTGAGTCAGTTCCTTGATTTCAACTAGGTAACTTAAGCAATAAGATGCTACTTTGTATGACTGGGAGTCTGACAAGCAATTTTTGACTTTCCATTGTTGTGGAAAATATAACCCTAAACTATTTACAAAAGAAAAGCAGAAATAATCAGGCATATTTTTTTTAAAAAAAGTTCTTTCTAATTTTAGGTTATCAAAATGTTTACAGACTGCATTTTGTAGATTATAACTTTTTTTCTACCAGCATAAATAGTGAGGAAATTTATTGCAGAATATAGATAAACATAGATTTTGTATATTTTGGGGAGAAAAAAAAGACGCTGAAGAAATTCCAGATTCTTGGCATTTTTGTAGACTCAACCTTAAGACTACTAGTTGCCTATTTTAAAACAGGCTAATCTATGCACAAACTAAAGAGCAGATTTGTAATTTATTGATACGCTTTTGCCAGCTAAGAAATGGTTTTCGTTACTCTTTTGACCCATTTCTCCAGTCATTACTGTTCTGTTTCAGCAATATTTTACACTAAAATGTGTATGTTTTCCCATTTAAAAAAGAGGTGAAGTTGCTAATTTCCTTCTGCTCTGCAGCAGAAAAACAGGGAAAAAAAGCCCTGCTTCCAGAGTGCTGTATTGTTCAGCCAACACACTGAATAAAGAGCATAGAACATGTTGAGTTTGCTAGCGTACACGACACAGCGCAGCTTTTAGCTATTGTAAATGCCAGGTAGATTGTATCATGCACTGCATCCTGCTAGTTCCTTCCTAATCGCTATGAGAAATGAAGGACAAACGTGTGGATTAAGGCATGCAACCCAAACCAGTTAATTTAGACACAACTGAATTTAATTTGTAATCAAAGTCAAAGGCTTTCTTAAGCTTAGCTTCAACATAATGCAGGCACCAAGGAAAGTTTAGTGGAGGTAAAGACAGGCTTTTCTTAACTCTATTTTTCCTTATCTGATTCATGCAGCACCAGAGAAAGCCACACCCTAGAAGCTGCAGGGTTTGCCTCCGAGGTTGATTCACAGCTAGCAGAGCACAGAGAAGCAGAAGCAGAATACAGAAAAATATAGAAAATGTAAGCCCACCACTGGCTGGAGATCCTGGCCAGTTAGGAAGAACTAGATGAAAGCAGTCACACATCTTGGTAGGTTATGGTGGTACAGCAATAACAAGAGAGGAAAACTTTGTCTTTTCAGAGGATCCCCGTGCAGAATCAGTCCCAATCCAGAGGAGAAGACGGAGACTTTGCGATTCTGTGCTGCAGGAAAAGTGCAGCTAGACTGAAACTAAATGCTGACACACTCCTTAGCCTCTCGGTGAATATACATCCTTGGATGCCAACCAGATTATTCCGGGCTGCCCTGCATTGCATTATGCGTGACTGATCACTGCTTGCAGAGCTGGAGCTTCAGGTCATTGCAGAGAGAGAAAAGAAGTGAAGTGGATGTTCCTAGCAGAGCCTGAAGACACTTAGGGAGATTGATGAAGGATGCCCAGACTGCCTGGCTGCCCGATTGGCTGCGGCACTCCCCGAGCTCCGGTTCGAGAGGGCAAGCTGACACAGAGAGCACAGCAACCTCCAAGTGATGGAGAGAGCCAGGAAAGCTCTGGGGAGAGTGGGACTGAGAAATGGAAAGGCAGGTTTAGAAAATGCTTCCCTGGGAGAACTTACAGAGCCATGCAAGAAACGAGAGCAGACCTTGGGATTTTCCCTGTGAGGCAGGGCCTGAGCCAAACTCCTCTGAAGCCAGTAGAAGAGATCCCGCTCATCTGCCAATGCTTAAAAATCACACATTTTAACCCTGGTCACCCAGCAAAGGAAAGGGCTTGGGGCACGTCTTGGGAATGAACTTCAATTCATGGCCAGCCACTTACCATCACCAAGGATGAAAAAGAACAAAATATAAAATAAACATAGATCTTCAGTGTTGTACTTATGATAATGCTCAGACATTTATGCAATGCACATCAGACAAAGGAATCCCAAAGCCCCTCCACGCCTTTCATTAAGTAATTTTCACAGAACATGGAAATCACGCTGCCTGTTCCACATCCAGCCAGTCTGGGGCCAAAAGCAGGTGCTGTGCAAGAAATCACACTAGGTTTGATCCAGTGCTGACCAAGATCAATCAGACGAGTTTCCCTGATCCTAGTGGGAACTGAGGAGACTACAAGAGCAACCAGAGTGATCCAGGAGGTGAGTGCTGCTAAAGGCAGGAAATTTGCCTGTACTGTCACCCTTGATTTCTGATTGTGAGTATTGCAGCAGTATTGGTAAGGAGCACAGGGGAGGAAAAGACTGCAAGGTTTCATGTTGGGTTGTCTCCCTAGGCAACATGTGTGGCTGCACTGCTTCTGGTGCCCAACATAGATCATATCTTGTCCTTACTTCATGTTAATGACCAAAATCCCCGATGACACCAGGTAGCTGGCCCCAGCCAGTACTGTGGGGATTTGGTGCCTCAAAGAGCATAGGTGAGCTAACGCACACCAGAAGTACAGTCTGTGGACTTCTGAGACTAGGGTTCAACTCCCATGACTTCAGATGTCTACAGATTAAAAGCTTACACTCTGTAGCTCATGGTAGTCAAAGGACTATAGTCATCCAACCATATGTGGCTGGTAACAGACCGTGCTCTTGACATCACTGTCTGCATGGACCACGCAACCTACAGTCTTCATTCTGTGACTGTAGATTTTTGATCCCTTGAACTGCCCTGGGAGCCCAGATACCAAGCATAGGTGTAGAGACCTACACTTCTGTTGCCTGCAGTTAGGTGTCTGCAGATCTGTACGAGCCTGTGATGAGGTGAGCTATGCAGAGGATCAAGAGACAAGACTGAAGTTTGTGTTAAATACACCAACCCCTGTCAACCAACTGCCACAGTGCCGGGCAGTGTCTGTCTGTGACAGACACAGCCTTCACTATAGGATAGCAGTGTAAGGTCACAACTGATCTGCTTGTGTGAGTCCTTTACACCGACCTGGACCTCTTCAGGGCTTGAAAAGAGGATACTCACCACCTCAGCACAATCTATTGAGGCACCGTTTGGGTAGGAGTAGTGGCAGTTGATACACATTTCGCTAGAGTATTATATTCCTAAATTATAGATTCTGCTACTTGTGCCTGAAGGCATAAACTCTTGAACAGCAGAGCCAGTCCAAGGCCCCCAGATTGTCACTGTTTGAACATGGAGAAGATGAAGCAGAAGAAAGAGAGGTGACTCAGGGATTTTCTGTGTGCATAGGATGTAGTTTCTCTCTATTTGCAGAACCAGCTGATCCAGAGACCAATATGGCATCTGACAAGTGAATTATTCTTAGTGCAGCAGAGGAATAAAAATGCATATGCTGTTTCCTACTGTTGATTGCCCTTTAAATATTATGCTTTTGAACATGGTAAAATATTTAGTGAAGATGACTACAGTTTGAAAAAAAATGCAGACGCAAGCACTGCACACACACACACAGTAGAAGAGCTCAGCTGAAAGCTGGAAGCTCTCCTTATTTACCCATTTCAGCCGTGTGTTTACATCTACAAAGTGAAAATAGTTCTTGCACCAGATCTCTTTTTGGTTAGCTTTATTTTCACTTCTGGTATCAGTAGTGAATTCCTGTAGAACACAGAAAGTGTACAGGATAAGGAACATACCACTATGTCACTGTCCCGCGCAGGAAGCAGCAAGGCAGGACCTGGAAGCGAGTCATAATTGAGGACAATATTCAAATGAGATTTTGGAGTCTGAAGCATGATGTGTGTAGGAATTAGTCCAGCACTGTGCTGCCAAGCACCCCAGCTCTTTGCTTGGGCTGCTGTCTAATGCTGAATGCAAATACACTTTGGAGGTACCTAATTCCTGTTGCCCAAGAGACTGGATCTGTTCTCACATGTGCCCACAGCTGTCCTGTGGGAGAATTTCAGTCCAGCTGGATCTCTGAGCCTGCTGAGCCACTGGATCTCCAGAGATGTTTTGTTATGTGTCCTTGGCACAAGAGGGTAAGAGGGAATGGCCTCAAGCGCTGCCAGGGGAGGTTCAGGCTTGACATCAAGAAAAAATTTTTCACTGAAAGGGTCATTGGGCACTGGCAGAGGCTGCCCAGGGAGGTGGTTGAGTCACCTTCCCTGGAGGTGTTTAAAAGACAGGTGGATGAGGTGCTGAGGGACATGGTTTAGTGATTGATAGGAACTATTGGACCCGATGATCCAGTGGGTCCTTTCCAACCTAGTGATTCTATGTTTCTGTGATTCTTGGCACATACTTTATCCACACCAGCAGGTTTGGATTTCTCCATCTGCAGTGGTTTAGGGTGGTACCCATTTTATCATAGCACTCCAGCCCACTGAGCTCTCCCCTGGCATGCTGACAGTCTGGGTTCACTTCTCTGTCTGTTTTGCAAAGGTTTGGATCCACATCTTCCTTATGTCAAAAGAACCACAGGGATTAAGATAGAGCAGTGTTTGGCCTGGAAAGCATTTTCTTTTGAGGCCATTATGAAACCTCTATTCCTCTTGCTTGCTGAACGCACTCAATCAAAATCTTCCTGAAGGCAGATGAAAGGAAAGTGACAGCCCTTTCATGAAGGAAATAGTGAGAAATCACCAGCTGCTTGCCTTTGGACCAGGTATCACCACAGTGGCAGTTGCTGGTGAAACATGAGGTCGCCTGAGGTGTAGATGGAAGGGACCCAGACTTGGAAATGGTACAGCACACATATCACTGCAATTAGTGGACTACAGCACGTTTTATTTGTACATGCCAGCTACACGGGACAGGGCTGCTCGTTTATTGCAGCTGCACAATCACATAGAGAGACCTGCCAGCCAACCATACCTTTACTGTGACATTACATACCCAAGAAGGATTGTGGTGGGGGAAGAGCAGTCCCTGGTGCAAGCGCCCCAATGGGTTGTCATTTGGGAAAACTGCCTGGCTGGAGGCCTTTTCCCATTTGCCGTGCAGCCATGGTTCTCTTGCAGCCTTTCAGTCATTGCCATTCCTGTAGTCGCCCAGACTAGTCACTTAGTTGGCCATGGTATGGCAGAGCTGCAAGGCCTGACCAAGCATTAAGTGAGCAATGTTCCAGAGCAAGGCAAAGTCATTACCTATGAGAAGGAGGTTGGTGGCGTTGTGTTTGTGGACTCTTTGTTTCCCACTGAATCTACAAAGACCTACAAATGAGGTATTGAGGGGGAATATGTTTGTGTGACTAAGGGAGGGAATAACTGAAGCGTTTTTAGTTTTATAAGAGGGACAGGACAAGAGGGAATGGCCTCAAGCTCCGCCAGGGGAGATTTAGGCTGGACATTAGGAAAAAATTCTTCACAGAAAGGGTCATTGGGAACTGGAACAGGCTGCCCAGGGAGGTGGTTGATTCACCTTCCCTGGAGGTGTTTAAGTCACGGGTGGACGAGGTGCTGAGTGGCATCATTTAGTGTTTGATAGGAATGGTTGGACTCGATGATCTGGTGGGTCTTTTCCAGCCTGGTTATTCTATGATTCTATGATTCAATGACATGTACAGTGTAATTTAACTTTTAAGAATCTTTTTACAATGCCTGGAAAGAGAGGGGACATTCCTGCCCCAGCTCCAGGTGTTGAACACACACACACACACACACCCCCCGACACACACACCCACCCTCCATTACTGCACAGGGAGCCTGGAGGATGGGTTCAGTCCAGTTTTTGTATTTCCTTGTATGTCTCTATGCCCATCCAGACACCCTGGGGCCCCTAGATATCTTTGTGGGGCTGGCAGATCCAACACAGGACCTGGGATAAACTTGTCCTCTTCCAGAGAAGCCAGCCGAGGCAAAGCAAGATACCCTGGTCATCTCAGAGACCACCAGTTGCCTACGTTTGGAGAACTGAACCTCACCTAGGAGGTTTCATTTTTAGATTGTTAGAGCTGGGTCAACAAATCTGTTCTGATCTTGACAATTTGAATAATAGGTAAGCTGGAATTGTTCTGAGATGAATATTTGGTTTTCTACATTCATTCCTATTCTTTTGTTTGACTGCAGTTCAACTTTTCCAAACACTGCAGCACCTGTGAAGACAGTTCCTCAAGGAAGCTTGTATTTCTCTTCTCTTCTCTCTGTATGTGCTTACTGGATAGCAGCAGTAATTTGGCTTCTTGATAGAAACTTCTTCTCTGCATGTATTATCTAGTTTGTTTCACAGGTGAGGTTCTTCCAGTGGGATTTAGGGGTTTGGCCTGGCACACCACATTCCCTCCACATTGTTGGAGGAGGACAGCCTGCTCAGGAGCACAACGACAGGGCAAGAGCAGGGCAGAGACTGGCCGCTGGCTGGTGTTGACAGTGGCACACCTGATCTCCTTCTGCAGCCTGTCGTCTTGCACAATAATGCCATAGTCCTGTCAAAAATATAAGTATTACCAGAGAGTTTGGGTTAGAAGTTTGGGAGCGAGTCCAGAGAAGAGCAATGAAGCTGGTGAAGGGGCTGGAGAACAGGCCTTATGAGGAACGGCTGAGAGAGCTGGGGTTGTTTAGCCTGGAGAAGAGGAGGCTGAGGGGAGACCTCATTGCTCTCTACAACTACCTGAAAGGAGGTTGTGGAGAGGAGGGTGCTGGCCTCTTCTCCCAAGTGACAGGGGACAGGACAAGAGGGAATGGCCTCAAGCTCCGCCAGGGGAGGTTTAGGCTGGACATTAGGAAAAAAATTTTCACAGAAAGGGTCATTGGGCACTGGCAGAGGCTGCCCAGGGAGGTGGTTGAGTCACCTTCCCTGGAGGTGTTTAAAAGACAGGTAGGTGAGGTGCTGAGGGACATGGTTTAGTGATTGATAGGAACTGTTGGACCCGATGATCCGGTAGGTCTCTTCCAACCTGGTTATTCTATGATTCTAAAACTACTTCCTGGAGGTATCCTGAGCAATTTCTCCAAGTTTTAACTGGGTCAGCCCTCACCACATCTCCACACACCAGTGCATTGAGATGACTTTCTTATAGGTCAGCAACTCCATGTACGGGAGAAAGAATTCCAGCGGTCCTCTTGCTTTGCAGCTTTCATACCACTGAAAGGTTAATGGGGCCGAATGCCTCCCTGATCCTCAAATACATGGGCAAAACATGGGGAACACAGCTAGTGGCTTTCAAACTTAGAGCTGGAGGAAGACTCATCAGGCACTGGCATCTGTTCCCAGTGGGGCTGGCTGCGTGAGACTTGCAGTGTATTCTCTAGACCTCCAGCTGCTCTGCAATGGTACATTTCTGAAGTGGGAGAAGCTCCTTCCTTTCCATGGGCCCAGATGTCACTGTCAGTCTGCATTTTAACTTTCTAGGTTGCACAATTACCTCCCAGCCTCAGTTCCTCTGTTCTTGTCTGCATTTGCACTCTAGCAGCCAACTTAATACCCTTGCTTTTGTGAAGGCCCTGATCCCTCTCTCTTCCTTCCTTTCTCCCTCGCTCTCAAAGCAGGGGTCAGTTCTTCACCATTGATCCTCAGTGGCTGATGACTGGTCAGATGGTGCTGCTACTGCATGGACAAATATGGGAAATCATAGAATAACCAGGTTGGAAGAGACCCACCGGATCATCGAGTCCAACCATTCCTATCAAACACTAAACCATGCCCCTTAGCACCTCGTCCACCCATCCCTTAAACACCTCCAGGGAAGGTGACTCAACCACCTCCCTGGGTAGCCTGTTCCAGTGCCCAGTGACCCTTTCTGTGAAGAATTTTTTCCTAATGTCCAGCTTAAACCTCCCCTGGCGGAGCTTGAGGCCATTCCCTCTTGTCCTGTCCCCTGTCACTTGGGAGAAGAGGCCAGCACCCTCCTCTCTACAACCTCCTTTCAGGTAGTTGTAGAAAGCAATGAGGTCTCCCCTCAGCCTCCTCTTCTCCAGGTTAAACAACCCCAGCTCTCTCAGCCGCTCCTCATAAGACCTGCTCTCCAGCCCCCTCACCAGCTTTGTTGCTCTTCTCTGGACTCGCTCCAGAGCCTCAACATCCTTCTTGTGGTGAGGGGCCCAGAACTGAACACAGGATTCGAGGAGCGGTCTCACCAGTGCCGAGTACAGAGGGAGAATAACCTGTCTGGCCCTGCTGGTCACACCGTTTCTGATCCAAGCCAAGATGCCATTGGCCTTCTTGGCCACCTGGGCACACTGCTGGCTCATGTTCAGTCAGTGTCAACCAACACCCCCAGGTCCCTCTCCTCCAGGCAGCTTTCTAGACAGACTTCTCCTAGTCTGTAGCACTGCACAGGGTTGTTGTGCCCCAAGTGCAGGACCCGGCATTTGCCATTGTTAAACCTCATGCCGTTGGACTCTGCCCAGCGGTCCAGCCTGTTCAGGTCCCTTTGCAGAGCCTCCCGACCCTCCAGCAGATCGACACTTCCACCCAGCTTAGTGTCGTCCGCAAACTTGCTAAGGGTGCACTCGATGCCTTCATCCAGGTCATTGATAAAGACATTGAACAGGGCTGGACCCAGCCCTGAGCCCTGGGGAACCCCACTTGTCACTGGCCTCCAGCTGGATTTCACACCATTTCCCACCACTCTCTGGGCCCGGCCATCCAACCAGTTTTCCACCCAGGAGAGTGTGCGCATGTCCAGGCCAGAGGTGACAGTTTCTCTAGCAGAATGCTGTGAGAAACTTTGTCAAAGGCTTTACTGAAGTCCAGGAAGACACATCCACAGCCTTTCCCTCATCCAGCAGCCGAGTCACTTTGTCATAGAAGGCGACCAGGTTAGTTTGGCAAGACCTGCCTTTTGTGAACCCATGTTGACTGGGCCTGATCACCCGGTTCTCTTTCATGTGCTTCATGATAGCACTCAAGATCACCTGCTCCATGACTTTCCCTGGCACTGAGGTCAGACTGACAGGCCTGTAGTTTTCTGGGTCCTCCCTGCGACCCTTCTTGTAGATGGGCACAACATCAGCCTCCAGTCCAGTGGGACTTCCCCAGTCTTCCAGGACTGTTGGAAGATGATGGAAAGGGGTTTGGCCAGCACATCCGCCAGCTCCTTCAATACCCTTGGATGAATCCCATCCGGCCCCATAGACTTGTGGGTGTCTAGTCGGGCTAGCAAGGCTCTGACCACCTCCTCTTGGATCACAGGAGCCTCATTATGCTCCTCTAGCTCCTGGGTTTGTACACAGACGGTACGACCCTCCTTACAACTAAAGACTGAGGCAAAGAAGGCATTAAGTACCTCAGCCTTTTCCTCATCCCCTGTCACTGTTGTTCCTTCTGCGTCCAATAAAAAATGTGTGGCAGGAGATTTTTCTGTTGAGGTCTATAGGGGCCAGAGAGGAGCTTAATTGTCCAGGGAGATGTTCACATTGCCGTGTCCAACAGAAGGTCCACCCAGCTACCCCCCAGCCTCTCTCCTCCCTTTCAATGGCCTCCTGAAGTGTGCCCATTCTGATTTGCTAAATCTCTTCTGCTTGGATTTATGCTCTGGCCAGTTCAGCTGTTTGAGACCCTGCAACTTCTCCTGAATTCCTATTGTATTATTAGTTATGTCTGCTGCCTCTGTGCTTTTTTTTTCAGGATGTTTTACTTAACTTTCTAGATGATCAGGTGTTTTAGTCTACATGGCATAGACAAGCTCCAGTGACTTTTCCCACCTGAGTTGTGTGATCTGGGACCTGCTGAGTTACACAATCTTGTCTGCCAGCAGCAACCAGCTAGTCCCTTTCTGAAGGTAAAAATCTGCTTAGGGAGCTGCTATCATCTCAAATGCACAGATCTTTTCTGGCACAAATGTAATATGAAAAGCAAGGTAATAAAATTCACTGGAGCCAAATGGATGTCATGAATTTCTGCCATCCTGTAGTCTTACTGCTTTAAATGGTACTACAAGAACAGAATGCAGAACTTAAAAGTGAGTTTAGAAGTTGCCCCAAACTGTCCCTACAGGCAGGCAAAGCTAAGAATTGTACATGGAAAAATAGTTAAAAACCATTAAAATATTTTGCCTGAAATACAAAAGACCTTGTCAACTTCCACCTCTGTGCCTCATCCCTCCCTTTTAAATATCTGTGATCTGCTCAGCTGCTGGGTCTGTGCACATGTAGTATCCAAAGTGAAGATGTAAGTCACCATGTGGTTTCTGCTCCAGTCCCTCTGATGCTGAAGGAGTCCAGGTGCACTGGCCTTCAGCTTGTACAGTCCAGATGAATCGTAAAAACTGAACTTTCCTAAAAGAATATGGGACAGCTATTCACATTGCTGTTTTCTGTCTAGCCTGAGATCTTTTCCAGGCCTTAATTACTTGGGGCCACTTTGCTGGACTGAGTGAAGACTCCAGAATATGGGTCTAGATTTTTGAGGATCTTGCTATTTTGGAGTGGGGGGTGTGTGTGTGCATGGGTGTGTGTGTGCATGTATTTGGTGCATGCTTATGTATCAGCACATCCATGGGGCAAGGGAAAATATGCAAAGGAAAATATGCATTGTCCAGTGAGTCTCTGTAGAGTCATGTCTTGACGTTCTGACTCGGCCATACCTTAGACCAAGCCTGACTGTTCTGGATTCTGGAATTCTCAACAGTTCAGCAAGAGACTTATGCTGACAGAGGACAAGGCAAAACCTGTAGGGACTAGCTCCTCCATAGTTATTATTTGTAGAAATTGGCTTTTGCTGCTGATGTAACTGGGCACTCTCTGCTGCAGCTGTTTGGCATTTTTTTGAGAATTCCTACTCTTGCTCTTTGTGTCTTTTACAAGAGTCCCCCCTCTGTTCTCTGTTGTAGCCTTCTCCTGATAAGCCTTTAGTCAGAGATCAAGGCTTGGGAAGAAGAGATTTCACTGAATACTGTACGTGGTTTTGGGTGCCACAGTATAAAAATGATATAAAGCTACTGGAGAGTGTCCAGAGCAGGGCCACAAAGTCAGTGAAGGGTCTAGAGGGAAAGATGTATGAGGAGTGGCTAAAGTCACTTGGTCTGTTCAGTCTGGAGAAGAGGAGACTGAGGGGGGACCTCAGAGCAGTCTACAGCTTCCACACAAGGGGAGGAAGAGGAGCAGGTGCTGATCTCTTCTCTCTGGTGATCAGTGATAGGACCCAAGGAAATGGCAGAAAGATGTGTCAGGGAGGTTTAGGTTGGATATTAGGAAAAGGTTCTTCACTCAGAGGGTGGTGGAGCACTGGAACAGGCTCCCCAGGGAAGCAGTCACAGGGCCAAGCCTGACAATATCCAAGAAGCGTTTGGACAATGCCCTTAGGAACATAATGTGATTTTTTGGTTTGTCCTATGCAGGGTCAGGAGTTGGATTTGATGATCCTTGTGGTTCCCTTCCAACTCAGGTTATTCTATGATTCTGTGATTTTATGATGGTATATAAAAGAATTAGACCAGGCTTAGTCTCCTGCAACTGTCATCAAACTATTGTAATGCAAAACTGTAGTGCAGATATTCCTAGTAAAATATATTCACTTCCAGGCTTCCTTGTTGAAACAATCAGGTGTAATTCAATATGTTACCTAGAAAGCCTCTTTTAGTTAGTGTGACATTAAAATACTTTGAAAGGTTCGCTAAAATGTATCTGAACGTTTCTCACGGAAATATATCAACCTCAACTACATTAAAACTTTCATTTTTTTAAGAAATTACCTACATACTCTGACTTGTCCAGTTATGAGGATAGTTCATTTTTCTCCTTCTATCTCAGCCGCTTGAGTCCCAGGAAATCAATTACAGAAATTTCTTCTCTTTCACAAGGACATATTTTTCATTGTTATTTTACTTGGGCTATGAAGATATCCTACGAGCTTGGACAAATGGCAATGTAATGTAAAATCTGTCAGTTTTCTGCAGCTCTGTCTTTTCCAGCTGAGAAGGAAATATCAGCACAGAAAGACCTCCCTTCCACAGTGGTCAGCTCAGTACTCTTCCATTAATCATCTAAAAAAGTAACAACCTATTAGCTATCTGGGTGATGTGCAGGTAGGTTTGAGTATTTCATGGCTTTACCTCCTATGTTTTTCTATCCAGCTCTGATTTGAAGCCTGTGCAGAGCCTGGGAGAGCTGGACATGTATAAACGGAATTTACTAAAGCCAACAAGGAGCAATCATCTAAATCAGCCTATAGAAAACAGCAAGGAGAGTAGCAGGGACCTGCAAATAGATGTGAACACTTAGCTCTGAGCTGCAGAGACACCTGATTACACTTCAGATTTGTAACCATGGACTTTTTCCTGGCAATCTTGTCCAAGACACCCTGTTGTCACAAAACACAGCTGAGGCTGTGCCCATCTCCCTTTGCATACAATATCTTAGTGTTTGGAGAGCTCTTCTGGTAGGTGTGAAGCTGAAGAGCAATTCCCTCTATTTCCTGGAGAAGGGCATCTGAAGGCGAACAGTCACTGTACAAGAGCCTTTTGTAAGCATTGGCTACACCATGAAGAACTGCTGCAGTAGAAAAGAGACACTGTGCCCTACATGAAAATACCCTTCAGCCCAGCAGGGAAAGTGTTTGAACTAGGATCTTGCATGTCTGCGGATACACGTTGGCTGGTGGGTACCTCTTCTTTTCATGTGTTGCCAGAGGCCTTGCTCTAGACCTTGCAGGCTTGGAGGATGCCTGATTTGTAAAGCTTGTCCATTACTTATTTCTGCAAAGTGATCTCCCCCATGAGAAAGGGCTTTTAACTCCAGGGTCTCCCAGTGCTGAAATGCACCCAGTCCATCCTTGCTGATACGTCTTCTCTGTTCACTGCAGACTTACATGGCATTTATGAGATGCTTGCCACTCCGTAAGACTTTCTTGTATCTGCTCTCTCTCTTCACCCATGCCAAGATCATTCCCCTGATTTCCCAACATTGTCTTTGCAAAGAAAAAAACTTTTACTTTCACAGAGTTCATAACAAGTGGATCATCATCCTTCTGGTCATCTCCTTTCCCCATCAGCTGGATTTTCAAAGGAACCACTCAGGACATGACAATGACTGAAGACCCTTTTGAGTTTTAGCTGACTGCCATGCTCTTGTGCTGGCTCCCTGTATGCACAGTTCATACAGCCACAGTAATTCCTCAGTGACCGGGCAGGGAAGGCTGATGGGTTTGTTTCGCTGTGTGTACATTTCACACTGAGCCTTCACCCAACAGGTAGCAAGAAGTACCCAGTAAGACAGAAGAAAAGCTAAGGAATGAACAAAAAGCTGGTGAAAGTTAACTGAGTCAACCAGAAGCCATTCTCTGTGGCTAAGGATTATACAAGTATCTACAACACCTCAAATAAATCTTTCTTATAACCAGTGGCTTCCAGGGCAAATACTAATAGAAGATAAAACTGTCTAATGGTTAAGGATACAAGAAGAAAATTCATTCCTGTCCAGGACTCCTCTGCTGAGGTGACAAGATGACTTAGCACTGTGACCATAACCAGTGCAGACATGGAGTCAGTTCTTCCCACTAGAGATCACTAAACACGCAGCAACACCGCAGCAGTGGTGTGATGACTCCATCAGGGTGGTTCATTGTGCCCTGCCAGTGGCAAGGCTGAGACTGGATCCCCTAAAAGGGCTGGAAGCGACCAAAGGGCAGGGGGCTGCTCTGAGCCACTTCCAGCTTTGGGATGCTGCTACCACTGTGGCAGCTATGGGCTCACACATGCCACCTATCCAGGGAGATCAAACATGTAGCATGAGGTTAGTACCTCCTCAGGATTTCCACACTTTGCCTTTGCCTCTGGAAGCGAGGGTCTCACAGCTCTCCAGATGCTTCATAAAGAAAAGCATTTGTTCCGTTCTTGTATCATTTCCTGAGTGGATTCATTCATCTCCACCCTATTTGTGGCTGACAGCCAGTGCCTGGATCTATGCAGGAAATCTGCCTTGAACAACACGAGTGCTGCCAAGAAATGCGTCGCTGGTCCCCACAGGCACCAGCAGACAACATTGTAATTACTTATCCTCAGGAGATCGAGTTGTGCATGGTGTTCTTCTCCAAAAACTTAAGCACTTTCCTATTACACAGTAGCTCTGCTTGGGGAGAGGTGAGGGACAGTGTCTGAGGCTGTTATGAGACCCAGATACAGAGAGGTGCCGCAGGATCCTTTCAGTGCTGCAACTTCTGTAGCATCCAACCCAGCTATTCGCTGTTGAGCTCGTCAGGCACTATCGCAGTGGGGAGAGCTGTGACTCACATAGGATCGGATATTCCAAGCACAGCGCGCGTTCAGCTTCCTGGATGCCTGAGTCCGGTCTGCAGCGAGCACAGTGGCCACTCGCCATGTGCAAGGGATTTTACCTTTTACACTCATGCTGTAGATCAACCTCAGGTTGTTTCTGTGGCCAACATCCACTGATATCTCTGCTGCCCCATCTCGTGTGTTTGGAAAACCCTTCCCACCGCAGGGGCTCTCCCACTGACGTGGGGAGAGGGTTTTCCTTACTGCTTAAAAGCACAGAGACCAAAGCCTGAAGCCCTGAAGGAGGTTTTGTGCAGCCTTTACTCTGCTCTCTCACCTCTCCCAGACAATGAGCT
This sequence comes from Phaenicophaeus curvirostris, assembly GCF_032191515.1. Classification (NCBI taxonomy): domain Eukaryota; kingdom Metazoa; phylum Chordata; class Aves; order Cuculiformes; family Cuculidae; genus Phaenicophaeus; species Phaenicophaeus curvirostris. The sequence continues at coordinate 60,175,737 of NC_091396.1, read as the reverse complement.
GTGCCCCCTAAGCCTCCCTTCTCCCACCAAGAAGGGGACTGGCCATTGCTGTGGGATTTTTGTCCCTCTTTGCTCACAGAGGAGAGCAGGGAAAGCAAACTCAGAGAGGAGGAGGCACAGAAAAAGCAATCCGGCTGCCTACTGGGGTTTGAACCTGGTTCCCAGTAAAGCAGGAGCCTTTCAGCAGGGCTGCTGCTACTTATTGATTTCATACAAGCTGTGTCTCTGCAATGGGGAATGTGTGAGAGTGACTCAGCTCCTGCAGCAAGGGATTTATGGCTTCAGTCAGGCACACAGGGAGGGATGGCCACACTGCCAGCACACATGGACACCCTGTCGGCAGCAGCCACTGCTCGTTGCCTGCTGTAAGAGCTTGGAACCAGTTCCCACACTGCTGGTAACGGGAACAGTCGCTGTGCACAGCACCACCTCTGCCTGCAGGCCAGCTGGGAGGGCTCTCAGAGATGGCTTCTGTCTTCCTTGGTTGGTGGGACATTATGGGACAGGCTGCATTGTTTTCCAGAAAACAGGGACAAAATATCAAATGTGTGATGCTCTTGTATTGATGTCCCCAGGAAAATAGTCTGCTTGTAAACAAAAAGATGATCCCAAACACAAAAGTAGTCACATAACTGAAATCTGTAGGCAGTTGGAGGAGGGATAAGGAGTCAGTGAGAAGGAAGGTAACTTCTATACCCTGGGAGGTAACAGGACTTCCTAAGAAATAACATCCCCCTGCCCTAAGGAAAGTGAGGGTATTTCTGCCTTATGCAGAGCACAGCATTGTGCCTTGTAGAGATTCTGAGCCTTTGAGCAGACACTCTGTAACCGTGTGCTTGAGCAATGCCTCTCCAGCAGCCAGCAAGGGTCTGCTGGCCACCTTCCCTCTGTCCTCCTCCCGGTTTCCAGCTGAAGTGACCCATGAAATGTTTTTTTCACACTGATTGTCAGGGGCTGACATTGCCACAGGGATATTACCATCAAGCACAGCATACACCTGAAAACTTGTTCCTTTCTGGGACCAGCATCCTTCACAGGATTGCAAGGAGACACCTACGCTCTGCTAGGACCCAACACTTTCCTGAAGGCAGGTATGGACACACCTTTCACAGGCCTCACCAGAGCTGCTTCTTTTCTTTCCAAGTGAATCCCAATTCCTCCTGTTCAGTGATCATACAGAGGTTGGAGCCTTGGTTCAAGAATTGAGGGAGCCAGGTTGAGTGATTGCAGAGATTCAAATCCATGCTTGCTAATCAGTTAGTCAAGACTTCCCATCACTCTTGCTGAAAATGGGTCTGCTGTGCAGCAAAGAACTCTGATCAGCTAGAGTGGGCACCGCTGGAAGTAAGACTGGGACTTGGTGGTCAGGGTATGCAGGTGTCTTTACAGAAAGGGTCATTGGGCACTGGAACAGGCTGCCCAGGGAGGTGGTTGAGTCACCTTCCCTGGAGGTGTTTAAGGGATGGGTGGACGAGGTGCTAAGGGGCATGGTTTAGTGTTTGATAGGAGTGGTTGGACTCGATGATCCGGTGGGCCTCTTCCAACCTGGTTATTCTGTGATTCTGTGATTCTGTGTCTGACAAACCTCATTGTACATTTTTCATTAAATATTTAGCAGATACGGAAATGGTTTTCTGGAGCAGAGTACCCCTTCTCCTAGGTGAGTGGCTTGACTGCTAAATGATCAAAGTCATCATTTTTCCCGTGCTGCAGATGAACTGAGGTTTCTTTGCCTTCTGAAGTCAGCAGGAAAAACTGGAAATTGAGTGTCCTGTCAGAGGCATCTTGCAAAATATTTCATGAGGAATATCAGAATAACATTATCATAACACTACTTTTCACTGGGGTTATGGGATTTTTGTACTGACTTCAACTTGCAGGCTTTTGAGTTACTATATGATGCGAGATTACTTTAAGACAAATGGAGTAAACTGCTTTTTTTTTTTCTAAGCTGCCCCACCCCTATGGAAAATGAAGGTGATAATGTTACTGATATCCACTCTGCTTGTCTATGTGGTTTTGTTGTGAACTCTAAGCACCCAAAGGCACAAAGAGATCCCACAACTCTGTGCAAGAAGAGAGTACATCCAACTGCAGCACAGGCAGTATTTAACAAGGACTGTAATTATCCAGAGGGGTGGCTAAGGGAGGCTGCTGAGACTTCTCTACTGCATTAAGCCCTTAAATGAAGATTGTTATCTTTAGGAACTCTAAAGGTTGCTTAGAATTTCTCACAGAGTAAGAGTCAGTACATGGGCATGAAGACAAAGAGACTGAAGGCACAAGGCTTGGGACAGCTCAGGAAGCAAGAAGGTGCAGGAAAGGAGAGACTGAAGGAATGAAACCATAGTTCAAGGAGGGAAGTGTACAGCCAACAGGCGGGGTCTGGGATAGGTTACTAAGAAGGAACACTGCACTGGAAAATAACATAATTTGGCTTTTTTTTTGTTTTAAAGCAAAATACAATGTCCTCTGTGTGAGTTCATGCTGGGATGTCCTGTTTGACCCCGCTCTGAAACTGGGTGTTGTGATCAGCTGCTATCTGTGGCCTTGTGTCAGTCTGTTGTAGATGTTGTTTGCAGCAGATATTCCTACCAGAGGAAGAAGAACTGTGCCAGGAACAAGGATGGGAAACAAAGGCCCATCAAAAGTGGGGCATGGCTGGGATAAGGGCAGGACCACGGCTGCCCAGCTCTCGCACCTCGGGGCCACCCATCCAACGTGAATGCGCCTTCCCAGTGTGTACCCCAGTGCTGGCTGCTCTGTCTATAATTAATTTTGCGTGGTTAACTTGACATGATGTAACCCTCATCCTCATGACTCATCACACCAAATATAAGCATCAAATGACTACAGAGTCATCTGATTTACAGGAGTCTCGCTTGTAACAGCTCATTACCGAGCCAGCAAAGTATCTGTGAGCCAAACAGTGGAGAGCAGATCGGAGAGCTTATAAAACCAGATTTTGGGAAGACTTTTGTAGTCAGGCCTGTGAAAGCATCCACTTGCAGCTGACAGGCAAAACCATCATGCCTTACTTTTTGCTTTTCCTTTCTCATTTCAGTTTCCATCCCTAAGCCAGGTGGTTCAGGAAGCCAACCTGCACCAACCAAAGCCACCTAAGGAATGGTCTACTGAATCTGTTTTCACTAAGTGAAAAACAAATCAGGCTCAGAATTGGGTACTGAAAGTGAGATTTTCCATTGACACAGTATGAGAGCAAAGAAAGTTCCCGGGGCCAGCAGCTCTGCCAATGGCAAGATTTATGTGCAGGATCTGCATCTCTCCTAGTGTGTCATTTTGTGAGTCAATCAGTGATCAGAATCTTTTATTGGGTGTGAACTATATTGTTCATACATAGGCCTTCTGTATTTAATTTTTTATATAAGGGGAGCCAACCCCCCTAGTTTTTTCTTAAATCACTCTACTGTGCTTTACAGCTCACTCTTAAAATTCATAGAATCATAGAGTGGTTTGAGTCAGAAGGGACTTAAAGATCATCCAGTTCCAACCCCCCTGTGATGGGCAGGGACACCTCCCACTGGATCAGGTTGCTTAAAGCCTCATCCAACCCGTCCTTGAACACCTCCAGGGATGGGGCATCCACGACTTCTCTGGGCAACCTGTTCCAGTTAAAAATTTCTTCCTAAAAATCTAATCTAAATCTCCCCTCTTTCAGATTAAATCCATTCCCCTTCATCCAGCCACTGCACTCCCTGAAAAAGAGCCCTTCCCCAGCTTTCCTGTAGGACCCAGTGCTAGATATGGGCAGTGTCTTGATAAGGGCTGTGGGTAGTTCAGGCTAAGATGTTTCCTGAATTACAACAAATAAAACTAATGCCATTGGAATATACCGTCTCTCTTTAAGATGGATTAATAAAGGAAATTGAGACTCTTACATTCAAAAGTGTAATGCCATTGACAATCAGCTCTTGCTTAATCCTTTTCCACTGTCGCATACATTTCTCTTTCTGGGCTTGTGCAGGACAGCCTGTATCCTGAAAACAAGAAGTTGGAGGAAAGAGGCTCCAGCCACTCTTGGAGAACTTATAGAAGACACAAACCCAAAGCACTTCTCCACATGGAACAAGACAAACATCACTTCAGCAAGGTAGATCCCTAACCTCCAGGCTATATGATACCTGGGATAAGGGTTTTCCAGGAGCATACATATGCACCCAGGTTCCCCCACAGCTAAATGAGTGTAACATCAGTCCCTTGCAGCCACAGAGGAAACAAAATGGACTTTCATCAGGACTCTGGGCTACACCCAGCCCCAATCTCTATGCCTGAATCACAACTGCATGTATGTAATGGCCACCAATTCCTACCTGCACATCCTTTGCCAGTCAACAGCAGATTGCCATGATTTAGAAAATACAACTTAGGGACTTAGTTTTTCATGAAAATCCAGCATGTTTGGGTATGTGGTAGTCCATGGCTCTTTTTCATACTCTCTCACCCTTTTAATACAAAATTGTCAAGGGACACGTGTGACAGTCAGAACCTCTAAGGTTTTTGCCCATGGATGAAAGCTGGTTTTATTTAAAAACCATCCTGGAAATGATGGGCCCAGTTCACATGATTTATTGCTTAAGGATCAGATTTTCTATAGCTCTGTGAGATCCTCCAGGATCAAAGCAGCCTAGCGAAAGAAAGGTGCTGTTACTGCATCTTCAGTCACCTTATTTTCCCATAGGGAAAAGCAATTGCGAATGCAGTTTGTATCTGGAGGCAGCATATTCTACAGAAATGCCACTTATTACTGTGTTGCTTTTCATCTGCAGAGGAGAAAAGACATGGGAAAATGCCTGGAGGTGCAGAAATGTGGTAATATGAATCTCATTTTACCGTGCCTAGAAGAACCTCATGCAGAGAAGGACTTGATAAAAGAGTCAACACTGAATAAAAAAATCCCAATTAGTGCTTTATCAAAAGTGGTGCTTACGCAGCCCAATGAATTAGCTCTCACTGCTTTTACAGAAACCCGTGCTAGTGGTTGCTTGCTTGGCTATTTTTATAATCTGTCTGTATATCTCCCATCTTGAAGTCATTGATTTCTTTCCAGCTACCTGCATAACGCTTCAAACAGCTGGATGCCAAAAGTACTGGGTGTGGTGCTGGGTAATTGGCCAGGGACACTGCAAAGTCATTGCTCCAAGACAGGGCACTGAAAACTCCCAGTCCCAAGGTAAAGAGTTTTTATCCGTGTCAGTCTGGGTGCAGAAATCTATTTTCAGTGCTGGGTTTGAAAAGCAGCCTATGGCTGGTAGAAGGGCATTTTGCTGCTGTCCCAGCGCCCAAACTTTTTTGAGGGGGGCTGGCAGACCCCTTTTGTGGATGTTTCCTGAACCCCATGGGTTAGGGCACAGCTCTGGTGCACAGCATCCAACACAATACTTGTAGGGGAGCAAGCTTTTAAATACCATCCTCAGAGGAGCAAGGGACTCGCCCCTAGATTGCTCAAGCTGGGATCTGGCAACACGCCATTTGTACCAGCCACAGCTGGCACTGTGCATCAGCTGCTTTTCTCACTCCTTGCACCATGTAAGCCTCCTCTGGGGCATTTCCTCAGGCAGGGGCATGATGTTGCAGGCTTGCTTTCATCCTTTCTGCCCTGGAGTTTGTTCCTGCAGCACTCTGCAGTGAGCTTCTAGTTTATTTGCTTTGCTTTTCCCATCCTATTTTGTTTTGAGGGGGTAAAGCACAAACACCTATTGCAAAGCCGTCCCCTGTGCATGTATCCCCTCAGATCATGCGAATCTTCCCCCGCCACCTCCTTGAGGCTACCCTGTGCTGGGCTGCACCTTACTCTCACATCTCCCACGTGCCGTAAGCTCTTGGGACAGCAGCTGTACCCATGATACTCCTTCCAGTCACGCCGATCTATGTGGTGGGTCCCTGTTCACTCCCTCCCTGCTGTAATCACTGATGCTGAAAAACCTCAGTGCAGGAAAGTCCTCCCACAGCACGCTGCTGGCTGTAGGGATACTGTTGAGCACCACCAGCACTGTCTACCTGCCCGCAGCACTGAGCCTTATCAGCCAGGACTTGAACTGATAAACCAGGGCAATGCTGTCGGGGGCTGTGTTATGTGCATCGTGGCCACACACACAGAAACACACGTGCTTGCACTAACACATGCACATTCCTGCCAAGCAGGAGGCATCAGTGAAGCGGCCAGCAAGCAGGGAGAGAGCTAGGGAGCTCTCAGGGAAGAAATGCGCTCTTCTTTTTCACTTTGAATTCAGCCCTCTCCTCCAGGTATCAGCTTTTTGTCAACTAGCACGTTTTTAGCATTTGATTTTCACCTGAGCAAAGTCATGTCTGCTCCTCTACTCTTCTCTGGTGAGACCTCATCTGGACTATTGTGTCCAGTTCTGGAATCCTCAACATAAGAAGGACATGGAGCTGTTCGAATGGGTCCGGAGGAGGGCTACAAAGATGATCCAAGAGCTGGAGCACCTCCCATACGAGGACAGGCTGAGAAAGTTAGGTTTGTTCAGCCCGGAGAAGAGAAGGCTCTGAGGAGACCTTATAGCGACCTTCCTGAAGGGGCTACAAGAAAGCTGGGGAGAGACAGTTTACAAAGGCTTGTAGAGATAGGACTAGGGGCAATGGGTATAAACTGGAGAGGGGCAGATTTAGAGTAGACATAAGGAAGAATGTCTTCACCATGAAAGTGGTGAGGGACTGGCACAGGTTGCCCAGGGAAGCTGTGGCTGCCCCATCCCTGGAGGTGTTCAAGGCCAGGGTTGGATGGGGCCTTGGGCAGCCTGGTCTGGTGGGAGGTGTCCCTGCCCATCACAGTGGGGGTGGAACTGGATCTTTTGAAGGTCCCTTCCAACCCAAACTATTCTATGATTCTATGATTCTATCTTATGTCACCTGCTTTGGCATAATTACTTCTGATTTCATGCCTTGTAAAACAGATTCTGCTGCTGGGCCATTTATAACTGACCCGTCATAGGGTGCTATATCCTGATGCCAGAGTGCACACTGAAAATTTCTTTGATATGCCCCTGTTAAGAAATCAATCATTTTCATTCAGGGGACAAAAAGGTTATAATTTTTCCTTGTTCTCTCCAATTTTACAAGAGCATCATTGAAAATAAGGACTGAAAGGAAATTCTGAAACTCATCCAGCCCTGAGGCAGAGCCAAGACAGGCTGATCATCTAAAAATCCCTTTGGACTTTATTTGGCTCCCGTGTAAGGGCATAGCCACACACTCGCAACATTGCAGCATAATGATTTGTCTGTAATAGGCAATCTGCAGGATTCATCCCATTTAGTATCTCAGGAGCTCCAGAGCAGACTTCTGTCCCTTTGTAGCAGTTAAAGTTTTGTTTCACTGAGTCTGAGTGTAAGCAAATATACTCCTGATGGGGAGGTTCTCCCTGGAAATGAGTACACTGGCAAGAGTCAACACAAACGAAGCATCCGCTTAAAGAAGATGTAGGTGGTCACAGGGCTGCAGGAGCAGCAGGCACAGCCCACATTTGGTAAGTGGAGGTGGCTGGATGAGCAGATGTGGCATGATGGTCTCACCAGAGGAAAGTATGCTCCAATCCCTTCATCTAAATCAGCCTGGTGGGACCACTCTCTCTTCAGTAACCAACACACTGTATGGTGATAACACCAGCAAGATGTACTGGGCCTGTCGGGAGTCCAGCAAAACTGCTGTGAGAGCTGGGTGGTTGTTTCCTCTGGGGGGGCCTGTATGGAGAGTTTGCTGCCCATGGTACCCCTGCCTCCAATGCCAAAGCATAAATCTACTTCTTCCCACAGTAGGATGAAGGAGCTTAGAGCAGGCCACTGTGCTCCTGATCAGGTGTGTTTCTTCCTTACAGTCACCAGGCTTCTAACTAGATGTGTTTTGTAGTTTCTGAAACAGCTGGGTGCGAAGCTGTGTGTTGCCAGTTTTACCACTGTGTGAATTCCTTTTTTAGGCATTTATTTGTTTTTCCAATGTCCTTAGTGTGTCCTTGCTATGGGTGTAGTGTCGTGCCAACAAAAACCTCCAGAAATTTCAGTGGGGGCATTTTGCAAGAACAGTGAATGTTTTTCAGCTGGTACTTGAACTTAGAATCATAGAATCATAGAATCATAGAATCATAGAATAACCAGGTTGGACGAGACCCACCAGATCATCAAGTCCAACCATTCCTATCAAACACTAAACCATGGCCCTTAGGACCTCGTCCACCCATGCCTTAAACACCTCCAGGGAAGGTGAATCAACCACCTCCCTGGGCAGCCTGTTCCAGGGCCCAATGACCCTTTCTGTGAAAATTTTTTTCCTAATGTCCAGCCTAAATCTCCCCTGGTGGAGCTTGAGGCCATTCCCTCTTGTCCTGTCCCCTGTCACTTGGGAGAAGAGACCAGTTCCCTCCTCTCCACAACCTCTTTTCAGGTAGTTGTAGAGAGCAATGAGGTCTTAAAACCTTATAATGATTTACAGACCCACAGACCTCTTTGGTAGCCCCATATCTTCCTTCTTTCCTTGCCTGAGAGGACCTGGGCTGTGACTCTGTAAGTGCTGTGTGTTGGGAGTGGTGGCACAGCTCTGCTGCTGCACTGCCTGCCCCTGGCTGCAGTTGGATGCTTGTGGGACACTAGGAGAGTACATCTTGATGACGCATGTGTTGCTGATCCCAAGAATCTTTCCCTGGAATTTGTCCAGGGAGAACTCCTTTCTGAGCAGAGATTCACTCTTTTGTGAAGTAATGTCATATAAGAATTGGAGTAATGGGGATGGTTATGACATGTGGATACAGGGCAAATTTAAGGGAGGACAGTTGTTTGAGTCTTCATTTAATCCATGGAAATAAACAGTTCAGCCTTAAGTGAAAGGCAGTTCACTTCTGCAGTTTCAGGATCAAGAACATTATTTCAATCTTCAATTTAATATCTACACAGAGTGCACAGATCACACTGGCCATTTAGGGCTGGTAACGTGCTGCAGAGAAAGGAGGCTTTGTAGTCTGAAGCACATTTAGAAAAGTATATAAAAATGAGGGGGAGGAAGGAATCCCTAAAGACATAATTTGTGTAACTATGCACGTAAAAATTTAAGCCATTTCAATAAAGTACATACAAATAGTTTGCAGTCTGTCTTGAAACCGAGCTGTTCTACTGTGATTTCTAAATAGAATATGATTAATGTTAAAAATAATCCAATAGATGAATTCTGTCTTTTGGATTATTTTCACCAGGTCAAAGGCCATTATTGCAGTAATTGAATAATCCCACAGACCTTTGTTCCAGACATTCACTATGGAAACTAAGCGATGAGGACTGGTAATTCTATTTTCCAATCATCAAGACAGCCTTTTAATGGGAAAGAAAAGTCTGATGTAGTTAAAAGCTTCTCTAAAAGCAGATTATGGGGAAAAAAAATAAATGCTCATGTGAGATGTAGGCTGATGATTCACTTCAAAATGCTGTAAATGTTAAGGACTTTGGTAATCACTTTGACAGGAATGCAAAAACATATAAATGCTTTTTTTTCCACTTTGTTCTCTAGGCTGAGATAGAGAGAGGGCTCTTTTCTCTCCATGAGACCAGTGAAAAGCACAAGTTTAAAATATAAAAGTCAAAATATTGTTCTGAGAATGTTTTAAGATGCTCAAATGAAAAATACTCTGCTGTTAAAAGATTTGCATGTCATATTTAGACAACAGTAAATGTGGTGATGTTTATTAATTACAGGATAAGATCACCTAACGACTCCAGCCGAGACGGTGACACAGTCTGCCAAGGGCAGTGATGTGTAAAACCAGCCAGGCACACCTTAACTGTAAGTAGGGTTGTAACTGATCAGTTTATTTCACCTATTCTTACATCCTTGTGAATCTATTGATTCCATTTGAGATGCACTTGGCTTACCTCAGCTTTGGGTGGAGACAAATCAGAGGCAAATCTTGTTATTCCTATTTTATCTGAGAGCCGTGCAAGGAAAAACTAAGTGACTTGTCTGATGTCACAGAAGTAATCTATGAAAAAGGTAGCATCGACAGTGTCTTAGATTCATAAGCCTTATTTCCTCCTATAAGAAACCAGCTAAGCTTATTTCAAGATGAGTGAGAATTTACCAGAAAAATTCAGCTGTTGTTTGGTGATAGGTCTCTGACCTATCTTCCTCCTCTCTTCTGGAATTTTTACTAGCCTACTGGTGGGTTCTCATTCCCTGTAGTCCTTTCACAACCACCAAGAATGATTCTTTAGATCTTGAAAGATCCAGGGAAAGCAATCCCAAACTAAAATACAGATGTGAGGTAGGATCCAAACCTTTGACCGCGCGGGGCTGCCAATGCAGCAATCATCAGCCCGGTAACTGTGCCTGCCAGACGCAGATGATGTTGCTAAAAACATAATGGAATTTAGTTGCAGAATTTAATCTTTAGAAGCCCAGCAGCTGCTCCACAGGTCCTCTGAGAGGCTAAGCAGACAGCATTTATGATCCCAGATTTGAAGCATTGCAGAATCATTTTTTTTTTATGCGTCTTCAATAACCTAAAAAAAGCAAGGTCTGCTGACTAGGTGCAGCTGCAGTACTGGGAGAGAACCATTTAAGATCTGGCACAGCAAAGAGCAAATGTTTAAAAGAGAAGCCTATCAGTCTTTAATGAGGTTATGTGGGGACTGAGTGATCATCTCATTATTGACTAATCCTTAATGCAGTGTGCACTGAATCTATAATTGTAGCAGTTTCCACCTTTATCTCACAGGCTAAATATTTCTCCTAGTTCTTGCAAAACCTCTCTCCATTTTAAAGGTACACCTTATGCATCTATGAGCCTTGAAAATATTTGTCTGGACTCATTGCGCTCTATAACTACCTGAAAGGAGGTTGTAGAGAGGAGGGTGCTGGCCTCTTCTCCTAAGTGACAGGGGACAGGACAAGAGGGAATGGCCTCAAGCTCCACCAGGGGAGATTTAGGCTGGACATTAGGAAAAAATTCTTCACAGAAAGGGTCATTGGGCACTGGAACAGGCTGCCCAGGGAGGTGGTTGAGTCACCTTCCCTGGAGGTGTTTAAGGCACAGGTGGACGAGGTGCTGAGGGGCATGGTTTAGTGTTTGATAGGAATGGTTGGACTCAATGATCTGGGGGGTCTCTTCCAACCTGGTTATTCTATGATTCTATTCTATGATTCTATGACTAACCTAGTGTTGCCATGAAGGGCTTACTTGGATTTGCACAGGAGAGCAAGAAACACAGATCCAAAATGATGCTTCATAGTGAATAGGTTTCAGCAAAATAAAGCAGGTTTCAATGGCATAAGTGCTCTTATTGACTGATGTTACCCACAGACTCTTGCTGCAGTACGGCTCCTGACTGCTCACACTCTTTCCCTAAGGTGAAAGTGTTCTCCGCTCCTTCTTCAAAAACCCCTCTTCCAACCTGGAAGCCTTGCAGATCTCCCAGGAGTCTCCTTGCCTTTTCCCCCACTGAAACCTCTCCCACCTGAGCCACAGTAAAACTCATCAACAGTGCCTGTGGCTGACAAAAGCAACTCATTGCAAAAATAACTACCTGTATTTCTGGAAATGACCTCTCAGAAGCACTTAGTCTTAATTGCTGCCACAGTACCCACAGAGAAAGAAGGAAGCCTGTATGTCTTAAAGGGCAAATTCTTACAGAGTAAAACTGTCAGGAGTTCAGTCATGCCAGACCAAGTCCTCTGCTTCTCTTTCTTGAGCAACAGTGCAGTTGTTCTAAAAGCACAATAAAGAACATTATCAGGTAATTTCCTTGTGGTCCAAGCACTGACCAACTTTTTGGGGTTTTCTTTCAGTTCCTAACTGTATCCCAGGCTCCCTGTGTGACCTTCAGCAAGCCCCTTAGACTAAACTTTTTCTCAAATACCCATGTTGCTAATTCCCACTGAGTTAGGTCAGTACACCTGAAGGACTTCTGCGGCAGTCAAGCTCCACATCAGGACTCAGCTTGTACATTTCTCCTTTTCTCCTGATGACTTCCTTGCTTATTTACATACGTTGGGACTGGATGGCAGAGATTGTATCCTCTGCAGATCAACCAAAGGAGAGTTCCAGTTTTTCTTTGGGGCTCTAAGACATATTCAACTACAATGCAGTAATCAAACTACAGATGTTGGCAAAGCTTTCATGTCTGAGCAAGATGAGCACAGAGCACTTTATATTGAGCTAGAAGTGTGCACCAGGCATAGTTTCCACAAAACAGTTATTTATCTAATCAGATAGTCATAGAGCAGAGCCATGCTGATAGCTGTTTCGGCAGAAAGGGATAAACATGTCAAGAGTTTCTCCTGAAGTAGGAGCAGCACTTGGCCTGCAACTGTGACAACTGTGTTGCCATCATTGAGAATTCAGGAGAACTGGCATGATTTCACAGCACCACTTGTGCACAAAATGAGAGGCTTTTCAAGGCAGGAGAGCCAAGGTCATCTTTCTTAACAAGCCAAATGTGTTGCAAAGAGCTACTGAGAGCTGTAGCCCAGTCCAGCTGAGCGCTCTCTGCTGCCTGTTTTTGAAGAAGGCTCCTTATGTGCTGTGACTAACACCCAATGGGTGGGATGGGCTCAGTCCCGTGGTCTGGGTGGCCCATGGTACAAATTACAGGCTTCACGAGTCAAAGCAAGACCAGAGCATGATCATTCTCCCATTCACTGTGTTCAATTTCTGCACAAATCCCAGGCTTGAAAGCAGGAACATCTTGGCATGCTCTGGCTACGGAGGATCGTAGAATCATAGAACCACCAGGTTGGAAAAGACCCACTGGATCATTGAGTCCAACCATTCCTATCAATCACTAAACCATGTCCCTCAGCGCCTCGTCCACCCGAAGAGGGCACATTGCTGAGAGGGCATTTAGACGCCGACCTTGGAAAGAGACTCCCATAGTCTGTTACGTAATGACTGTGGTCCTCATCCCTGCCCTTCACAGGCTTGGTGGGGAGATGGAAAGCCTGGGGGGCTGAAGGAAAGTCACCCACTCAAGGGGACTATTTAGGGGGATTTGGTGCATGTGCAGTGAAAAGGGAATGGAGTATTGTAAAAGCAAAAGGTTGCATTTTGTTCCTCTAATGCAACCTCATCACAGTTAAATGCAAAGGGACCCCACAGCAGTATTTTTGCACCTCACTTTTACTGAAATTAATGGGAATCAGGCATTTGGCAGCTAAATGCTTTTTTGGCTCTAACACCGTTTCTGTAAAGCATCCAATGCCCCATTAAGAAGACAAACTTCTTAGGTGTCACAGGGCCTCTGAAATGATGGTGACTGATGTGTTGGTAAATTGGAAATGCAATTCACTCCATCTTCAGCAGAACTGTGTCCTGCATCTGACAGTAGCTGCATTATATTCGAGTTTTTCCTTTTTGGAGATCATGCTCCTGAGGAATTTGAGTGATATATAAAACATCCTGGCTTACATTTCTTTTTTTTTTTTAATTAAATTGAAGAACTACTGGAAGTTGAAATTTTGGGAGGGAGCTTTCAAATTAATGCAAAACTTGAATTATTCTTATACTGCAAACCAGTGGGAAGGAATAAAGTTCCTCTGACTGGCAGCCAACAGACACTTAAATTAAGGAAGAATCAAACCTTTTGCCAGCTTCAAAAAGTCAACTCATCTGCCTGAATTATGAATTACGGGTGCTGAGCTTAGACTGAAAATGTGGACAAAATCAGATCTGGATCTTCACTTTTGATGTGGAGAGCTGAAGACTGTTACTCCTACTTTTATGTGTTTGTCTAAGCAATGTTGAAAAGCTCCTCTGTGTAGATAACTGAAATACTCTTTAGAATACTAACAATTCTGGAAGCCCTTGATACTTTTCTATAATTTAGGTTTTCCTTTATTGATTTGCTTACACTAAAACTCCAGCTTGAAATTAATGGTTATTTTGCTCTGTATTGAAAGAACTTGGGATCTTCTGGTTTATTGGAAACTGTTGTGTATGTCGGCTCAAGTCACGTAAAAGTTAAATTGTGATAGCAGTTTTAATTATAATTTAATTATGATGTATATTCAAGTTATTCAGAGATATAATTTCATTATAATAGCCATTACCAGCCCTGCAGATAACGTTTACTATGAGTAGGCTTCAAAGCATTTCACAAAAGGAGTAAACATCTAATTAATGTTGTTTTACAAATGGAGAAACTGAGGTAGGATCTAGCTTGGCCAGAAGAAGGCAAAAGGTTAGCAGCCAGTACTGCACCTCAGTCCTTTGAGTCCAGCTCCAGGTCCCAGGGTCGTTTGGATGCTCTGGGATCTTTCTGGCAGTGTAAGGTAAGAAGTATATATAGGAACTGTGACTTCTTTTTCCAAACCCTCTTCTCCCCTGCTAGACATTATCAACCTCCAAAAAAACCACATTAGGCAATACATGCTAATTATTATTGTGGCAAAACCTTCTATCTTTGGCAATCAGTCAAGCAAGCCTATCATGGGAGGCTTATTCATCTTTAGTTACCTGTCTAGCTGTTAAAAAATACCTTTGAAGTGACTGACCCTGTTTAGATCTCTTGAGGCTTCACTTGTCCAAATCACTGTCCCACTTGCAAGCCTTTTGCTGTTGAGCTCCCTCCCTTGATCCTTCCTGGCCATTTTGAAACAGCTGCCGTTTAGCCAGATACACCACGAGCTCATGGCATTTTTTGCCAGGTCATCATATATTATACCAAACAGATAAGCAGATCTGGATCACTGCAAGAAATATGTGAGTGAAGAATGAATCCCTGCCTAATTTGCTGCTAGTGACACCCTAGCTGTGATGTAACTCCATACCAAGCATCTGACTGTATACTGTTTCAGACCTTAAGAAAGCAGAAATATGTACCTAAACCACAATGTAATCCAGAAAGGTGTGTGTATAAAAAAAAAAGAAGGCTAGATTCATGAGAATAAGTGAGGATATAAAAAAGAAACAAAACAAAAAAGAAGTAAAGGGCTTGACTGTGGCACTAACTGACCATCCTGATTTGTGGGTTGTTGATCATGATTTCTGTCCTCATAATACTTACAAAAGAGATTGAAATGTTTGGGGTTTTTTTCCTTTTCTTTTAAAAAAACATTTTTTCTCTGCACTGATGAAATGACAGTGCATTCTCTGGAAGAAAGAAGAGAGAAACATTTCAAATAAGTTGAGAAGGAGTAAGAAAAGTATGAAGTAAAGATATGTCTGAACAAATAATACATATATTGTCAGGAGAGATGGAGGCACACAGGAAGGTTGGTGTGTTTGTAAAATTTTCTGCCCAGATTGTGCCAGTAGAACTCACAAGTGGCTTTTGAACCTCCAATTACCCTCGTGTGTCCATGCCAGGGGCTTTTGTCCGTGCAGTGTTCCCTTCTGCTGCTTTGAACAGGAGAGCGTGGATGCAGACACACAGTAGACAATGTGGGAAATGAGACCTGGAACTTCCAAGTGGTTTTTTTATTCCAGTAAGCTGAGAACTGAAGGAGAGGTCTTCCCTGCCATTTTGTTTAAAGACCTATGACACAGAGCATTTCACTGAAGTGTTGGATGCCAAGATTTGAATCCTGTCTTGCTGGGTGACTTCGGGCAAGACCCTTAAAAGCCTCAGATTCCCTGTCATTAAAAGAAGATTGTGTGGGCATTTTCATGGAGCATTCCAAAATCCACTGATGAAAAAGACGCATTTGTTGTTACTTTTATTAAGCACATGCAATGGGTGGGTTTCTCTAGTACATTCTTTCTTTTACTACATACTTTCTTGCGTATCTGCAATGGGTGGGTCATTTCCAGCAGAAAGCAGGCTCTGTTCCAAGAGGACTATATTTAAACTATGAGCGTGGCAGCCTGACATGAGTAGACAAGACTGGGAGGGGAGGGGAGGGAAGGGGAGAAGGAAAATGATCACAACTACTTCAAAGCTGAAGATACTAGTGCTTGGAAGTTGGGGGATGAGTAGGGTATGCCATGCAGTCAAGACCCTATGCAGTAAGCACTCTTGTTATGTCACTCTCAGCCCCACTCTGACCAGGAACTGCTCTGCATCTCCTCAGCTTTTCCTTTCCTGTGCACAGACACCCTGCTTCTCAACAAAGAGGTCTAGAGCTTCCTTCTCCATGGAGCTCTGTTGCTGTCTAATTGTGGTGAAGAGTTCAAAGAGGTTGCCTTGTGCACTAGCGCACCATGGAGATGATGCTTCCTGTAGAGGAGATGGTGTGGGATATGGCACAAAGCAAGGCCAGAGAGAAGGAGACAGGTAATAAGTATACTCAGGTGCATACGGGGGAGTGCAAGACTAAAGAGGAAAGCATGACCTAAAGACAAGAGGAGAATCCAGAGACAGGGGTGAAAAATGACAGGATAAGAGCAAGAGTGCTCAAGGGTAAATAGAAATGAAATTCTCCCTGTTATAATATTAAGTAGAGAAATAAGTCTGAACATTGCATGACATTATTGTTGGCTTGCTTTCACTGTGGCAATTACTGAAGAAATATCTCAATTCAATAAACACATGCAGATACACAAACAAGACTATGTCAGCTTGGAGCCCTGGTGTAACTCTTACTTGCAGTCACCCCTGGGTTGATTGGATCTGGAAAGCCTTTGGTCCAAGCACGATTTTGAAATCACCCTGGGACCAGGTGAACTGGTAGCAGTGTTGTCCCACTCTCATCGTTGCTGTTAGATGCTTCTTCCACTCCATCCTCACCAGGCAGAGTCACAGCAAAAGGAAAGAGAAGAAATAATGCAGAAAACAAAAAGAAAAGATATGGGGGAGGCATAAGGAGCTCCTTTTAGGTGTTCATCAGAATTTAGCCAACACCTGTGGCAGGATGCTATAGCTAGCTCACCTGACCTAAACCAATCCATGGCAAGACCAGTCAGGCCCAGGAGCTCTAAGGCATAAACTGGGGGCACACAACTCCCATGGAAGGCAAAGAGCTAAATTCTCACACAGGATAAACTAGAAAGCACTTTTAAAAGCAATGTCAAGACTTTGTGTTCAAAGGCTGGGGGGCTGACCAGCAGGTACTCCTAGATGGGCTGTGCTCTGGGGCAAAGGCTGGGTCCCATGAAAGGCAAGCTACAGGCATAGAATCACAGAATCACAATAGCATGGTTTGAGTTGGAAGGGACATTAAAGATCATGCAGTTCCAACCCCCCTAACATGGGCAGGGACACCTTCCATTGGATCAAGTTGCTCAAAGCCTCATCCAGCCTGACCTTGAACACCACCAGGGATGGGTGACTCCTTTAGACAACCTGTTCCAGTGCCTCACCACCCTCACAGGAAAAAAATTCTCCTTAATATCTAATCTAAATTTTCCCTCTTTAAGCTTACAACTGTTACTCTTCATTCTGTCCCTGACAAAAAGCCTCCACCCAGCTTTCCTGTAGCCCCTTTTAAGTACTGGAAGGCTGCTATAATGTCTCCCCAGGACCTTCTCTTCCCTAGGCTAAACTAGCCAACTCTTTCAGCCTTTCTTTCAGCCCAAGATGTGGCAGGGGAGGCTCAGAAGCCTATTGCAGACCTTTATTGGCTTGGTGTTGGGAGAAGGGAAGGAAAAAAAAACAAGATAGAAACAAACAAACTAAAAAAACCACTCTTAGTTTTCCTAAACTAGGTGTAACTTCCAGGGTCAGGACAGGAGGTCAGAAACTCTTTGCTGTTGCCCAACCTATTCTCAGCTGTCTGTCTGCCCCAAGACCATCTGGCAAACCTCCTGAGGAAGACTTCACAGGTGTAAATGCCTGAACTCCCCTGGCTTTGGGTGGTGACAGGGATATTGCTGAGATGAGCCAGCTGAGACTCTGGCTTCTCTGAGCCCAGAATGGTTTGACCTGAGAAGTAAACACCATCCCACATAGGAGTGTGCCTGGATAAACTGAGAGGAGATGGTGAATGCCATCCCGAAAAATCTGATTTTCTGCAGGAGTTACGTCACTTGCATTTGTTATTCTTCATCCATTCCTAAAATCTAGCTTCCAGGATGTCTCTGTGCTACTGCTAGCTGATGGGAAGCCTGTGTATCTCACTCAGATGTTATTAATTCCAAGTGAATACGCTTGTTCGCTTTCTCTACTTACTCTCCTCATGTTCTCACATAAAAATGTATTTCCTGGAACAGTCCTTGACAGCCTGTTTACCATCTTAAATTGATCACCCATCACAGACTATTTCTCTGCCATAACCACTCAATATTTCAGGGCCACGCCAAGAACTCACATTAAATAGGGAAGATTTGCACATTGCGTCTCCAGGACAGAGGAGCCCTTTGAAAGGTTAAGTGTCTGCAGCACTCTCAGTCTTGGCTGGAGGCTGAAACTCTGCAGGCAGGAGGGTAAGACAAGCACTCTACAACAGCCCTCAGCAGGCATGGGGACTGAGCTCTTACCAAGGGCTTTGGGAACTGGAAGTTGGTGGAAATGGTAGCAATCCTAGTTCAGAAGATTATTATAACAACATATCTTTCTACCCCACCCTCAACCCCTCTCAGAATTTTTCCAATCTGCAGTAAAACCTTTTTTTTCCTTTTGGCTTCATGGGAATAAAAATTAAAAAACAAGTAATAGTTTTCTTAATTTTTTTCTTCCTTTTCCCTTTCTCCCAGTTCCATTGTTGCCAGATAGGAGGAGCCAGGATGGAAAAGCAGAGAATGAGAAACAACTGCAAAAAACCCAAATGAGTGAAAAAATGTGAATTATCTTGAAACACTAGGAAACATTTCGTTCTACATCAAAACTAAATAAAGTTATGATTAAAAATTGAGAGTGCTGCACAAGTAAATAAATAGCCAAATCTCTTGTACCATTTAAAAAATAATTTCTGATTTCGAAAGTGCTACTCACTGACCATATTTCAGGTTCTTACCAAAACTTGCCATCCTGATTCCTGTAACACACAAAGGTCCCTGGAGTTGGGCTGAGTGAAAGTCAGGGAGATGGGGTATTTGGAAGCACAATCCACTCCTTGCTTTGCAGGGCTGGAGCATTACCTGTGCTCCAGCCCCACTGTGGATGGTGACCCCTCAGTGGGGATTTCTGAGCAGCAGGATGGCTTGGACAAGGACCACAGAAACAAAGAGTCTGTGAACTGGATCTCCAGCCAGAGGCAAGGATGTGTAGCTGGTGGGGGCAATGCCATCTTTAGCGTGCAGGGCTCAGACAGATCTGGGAATTAAGCCGAAACAATCCAGAACAAGCATCCCATCACTCACAGCATGATATTTCATTAGGGTAATTTAATTTTTACAAACAGGTTTGTGAGCAGCAGGACTTTCCAATCAGTCAATTTCTGTGTATGCTTGTGAAGTCCTTTATTTCCATCAGCGTGAATTATCTATGGCTTGCTGTGCGGGAGTGTTTTAAAAACAAGCCTTTGGAGGTGGGGACCTGCTCTGAGCCACTTCTGGAGAGGAGATTCAGGACATTTGTGTGCAGTGAGACGTGAATGAACCTGGTGAGCTGGTAGCATGATACAGCATAGCACATACTGCAGAGGCTGCACAGCCAACCTTCACTGGGAGATGCTTCTTGGGTACAGCAGTCCTACAACCCAGCTCTAAGGCTTCTGATCCTACAGCCTGCAAACCTGTGCTCATTTGGGGTCTCTGCACAATGTCTGTCACATGAATGGGTCCACCCTGGTCACCTGCATCATGCACCTTGCAAAGCTGAGCTGGGTAGTACCCGAGCTCCTTGTGTTTCAGCTCTTCAGTAATAAATTGGAAACAGTAGGGCATTTACCCCATGGGGGAGTTTTGAGGCTTTAATCACAAAACTCCTCTACAAGGTAAATGCCCTACAGTCAAACCCTCAAAATTCTGGGTACTGCTTAAAGGAGACCATGTAAGTTCCATCCTTATTTTCTGAATCTTTGTTAATTTGATTCAGGCTTTGTCTTATCATGATGTTGTTTCTGGCTAAAGTTAGTGTAATGTAAGACATTTCCTAGCAAGTACAGGCTCCTACCGCTGATCCCTGTGCATTCTGATCCTAAGGACTGGTGTGTTCCAGCTGTACAATCAATATGAACATTTTCACTGTGGTGTTAGCAGATCCTAGCTGAAATCCCTATGGATCCATTGTAGAAGGGGGAGGGGATATCCTTTGGTCTCTGCCTCAGGTTCCTTGCCATTTCCCTGCTTTCTTCATTGATAATCTGCCCCTAACCTGGTAGCCAAATGACCCCTTTACCAGAGTTCCCAGGCAAGTCCATTAACAATTTAAATACCCCTGTCTGATGCAGCCCCGACCAGATTTACCCTTGGTTTTGCCAGTGGTTTGTCATGGAGCAGAGTGAGGCCGCTTTAAGCATCAAACCAGTCACCCCAGTACTGCCCCTTAATCAGAACCCAACAAAGCAGATTAGTGGCTCTCTCCCTTTCTCCCTCATCCATTCCACACCTCCCCACATCAATAGCTTCTGCATAGCTGATTTTAACATAATGCAGTGATCCAAGCATAAGCAGACACAGCGGGATTTACTGGAAGACATCGTCTCTCACAATTCATTATTTATAACAATGCTTTATGATTAAACCTGAAGCCATTAGAATGGCAAAAGCTCAGGCTGGGACAGTGTCAGCTTACTCAGATGCACACGCACGTGGCCATACCAGAAAAAAACACTTTTCCCTGCTCTGTCTGTGGGATATACAGGGAAACGCTAAGCAAGAAAACAAGATGACAGGGTAAGGCTGAAGGGATTGGTTCAGATCTTGTGGGAAGGTACCACAGTTTGCGTGGGCAACACTGGTGCTGCTTGCTGGGGCCAGCTTGTCTGCACAGACTTGGCTGGAGGTGTGCCAGCATCCTCCTTCTCCCTGACCTGGCCTGGATGCAGGTGTTCTCCGGAGAGGTGTACCAAATCCCTCTGGCACACTCATGCCCTGGTTACTCCCTCCACCCCCAACATCAGCCCCAGCAATGAGCTCTGCAATCCTCCATGCCTCTGACATTCCCAGTTACATGTGGAGGTGTGCAGAATCCTAATGCTCATTCCTTTTGCTGATGATGCATCTACAAGGAGGTCCTCACCACGTGAGTGTCTGAGGAACCGCCTTGTGAAGCTGTCAGTCATAGCTGGCAACTACAGCAAATATCCAGGCAGCAGTACTGGTAATATCCAGAGCACCCAAGATGCATCTAAGTTCTGGTCACTGCAACCCCGTAGTGGCTTGGGAATAGCTGCTGCTGTGAGGGAGCGCGAGGGGAACCCATGCTCCCCTGGGAGATGCCACCTGGGTGTGACCATCAAGCAAAGCATCCCCCCTGTAGTGTCTGTTCTTGGTCATCACCCTACCACCCCTCCATGTCACCATCCATACTACAGATTGGTCTGCGTACTTGCGGGGAGGGGCAAAACCTCGACTGGGCTGTTCTTCAGATGAAACAGCAGCCTGTGCTGACCTTTCAGGGCCAGTTTGTCAGAGCCTTCACCTCCTGGAGAGCTGTTCTTCCCACAATGCCATCAACACTATTGCATGGGTCATTGACTTTTCACAAGCAAAGAAAATACTCTTTGTGTAGACTGGTGGAGGCTTTCCCATCCCATTTAGCACAGGGTCTCAGCTCCCAGATGGAGCCGGGCTCTCAGCCAGCATTTGCCGTGTTTAGGTGAGAGCTTCACTGCTCCCCAGAGGAGACTTAAAAATAAGCCTCTCCAAGCCTACTTCATGCATGGCTGCTCTCAGCCCCAGAGTCGGAGACACAGGACGCTTTATCCCACTTCACGGTGCTTCCAGGGGCAGCTTCCTCTACCAGTGAGGTAGAGATGTTGGGACCTTCTGGAGGAGCTGGAAGGGGTGTTGGAGTGCAGGAGAGCACAAGAGGAATGGCTTCTTTTCCCTCTGTCATGTCTTAACCCTAACAGGCAGCAAACTTATAAGCTACTATGCAGAAAATTAACTCTACCCTAGCCAAACCCAGTACACCCTCTCTCTCCTCTCTCCAGTACACAGTCTTGGCGAGTAAGGAGAAACAGCCAAGGGGATCGGAAAAGAAGAACAAAGGCAAAGGTCCATTTTTCTTCCCTGAGAGTACAAGGGCTGGTGGCTGTAGAGGAGAGTTATCTGACAGCTCCCTGCCATACCCTCTAGCGGGAGAGCTCATCTTCGTTGGCTGGAATGACTCCACACAAGACATCAGGAATAGTTTTTCAGTGTCTTTCAAAACTGTTTGCAATGATGGTCTCCAGAGCCATCCTCCTGATATCCCTTGCTTTGACCCTTTTCCCATCCAGGGGCTGACCCTGAGCTGATCCATCTGCAGGCAGGGGTCAAAGGCCAGAAACTTCCAAACTCAGGAAGGAGAAAAATGGTTTTCTCCATCAAAGAAAGTAGAGGGGAAAAAACCCACCACACAAACCCAAGAAACCCCCCTGCTGGCAGCAGTTTGCCAGAGCAGTGAAATAGGGCATCTGTGTATGACAAGCAGAACACCAGTGTGACATTTTTCTCCTTTGTTAGAGCAGGACCTGTGACTCCATCATGGATTTCACATAGCCAACTTAACAGCTCACACCTCAAAGCCACAATTTTTATCTCTGTTGCTGCAAGTTCAATCAAGAGTAGAGGTTATTTATTTCTGTCATCCTTGCTTTTGTTGGATATGCCTTGCTTTATGGGCCTTGACTCAGCTCCAGCTTCACCAGGAAATGGATCAGGGTCAACACGCTCAGTTCCCAGCAGAAGGCAGAGTCTGTTCTTGGTTTTAGCAGAATAGAAGAAGCTCCTCTCCCTCTGCCCGGAGCTACAAGCTAAAAGTGCTTAGAAAGGCTTAGAAAAACTGAGAAGGCTGGAGAGCACAAAGCGCAGAATTCAGTGCACTTCTGGGGACAGTCTCACTACCCTATAGAAGAAACCATCTGAGTTCTGCTCCTAGGTCCCCTCTATGTCCTTATTCACTCTGTTTCCTTCTGAGTGGTAGCAAGACAAGATATTTTCATGCAATTTTTGCTGAGGATCTCTAGCTGCCCCACTACTACGGCATCTGAACTCACTTTATCCCTTCCAGCAAGGGGAAATCTCACCCTTGCCCAAGCACCCTGTCCGTCATGACTGGAGTCATTGCCTGCCGCCAGAAACAGCTCTTCAGTGGGGATATAATCAGTGGATTGCTAGCCCAGGTAAAAACCACTAGCATTGGTAGTTGTGGTATGGTAATGGCTCCTCAGGGACCAGGGCTGTGCCCAGGCTATGCCATAGGTTGAGCTGTCAATCTTCACCATCAAAACCTATGTTGTTTGGAGAAGACGACCTGTTTGGGCACCACAGATCCCAGCCTTCCACAGTGGGGAATCCCTGGCCTAATAGAAGAGTTGGCATAGCTGGTGAAATATGTCACATTTTGTTTACACAACCACTCACACAGCAGTGAACTCCTTCAGCTTTTGAGCTGGTGCAAATTAGGAGTGGCAACACTGCAGTCCAGTGAGATAAACCGATGACAAGTGATAGATTCCCTTGTATTTCCTTATCTCATTGCTGTGACCTTGCTGCTGAAATGTAACCTCAATCCATCATTTCTGGAGAATAAATTCCTTTACCAAACTTCAGGCCTGGAGTCTTTCATTCCCTAGCCATCAGGGTTCAGTGATTACTTTATGCTACCTGACCTCTGACACCATGTTAAGGGCTCATCTGCAGCTACCGGTATTTGTAACTTTTTAATATTTTCATATTTTTATTATAGTGCTTTCATTTCAAATTGCATTGGCAAACTGTTTTGAAAGAACAGTGTTAACAGCTTGTTAACTGGTCACGAGATGGCAATAAACATGGTAAGCATTTGATTGTTCTCATGAACAAATCCTTGCCCCACATTGGATAATCTTCTATAACACGAAATTGTTCCTGGAGTCGTTTGAGGTTCATTGCGTTCTTTTAGCAAACCCTCGAGCCAAAGGATGCTCCAGTTACAACCCAAAGGGATGTGTGGTTTCAGTAGCATTTCCACAGCTTAAACTTCCAAAATCTTACATTTATGTGACTCAAAGACAAGCAGAGCCGTGTTGGTGATAAATGGGCATCAATTATTTCCTTTGAATTCTGCTGAGCTGTACTTTGGACTAATTTGTCCAAGGATTTGTTCTGAACAAAACAAAATCAAGGTGGGCTTGTTTTAGTGAGGAGACACTGCTCACTGGTCAGATTATTAACCTTGTTGAGCTTATTTTTTCTGTGGTTAAACTTATTGTAGCAAAATGGAGTATCAGAGCTGGTGCTTTCACGAGTAGATGTCTTCCTGAATATTTCACCACCCTGAACTGATATGCTTGAGGATTTTTTTCACCTTTTCCTGTGTCTTTTTACCTCTCAGTCATGAAGTGACCAGTTCACTTCACAAGGATTATTGTTGGTTCAGGCACCTGTATGTGCTCCTCAGAAAGCACAAGCCTGGAAATATAGCTTACAGTTCTGACTTTGGGTCCAGTCAGAAAGCTCACAAAGAGATGTGGTCCTTGCCTTCTTGGCAGGAAAATATGAGGTGGCTTCCCAAAATGAGGGTGCTGCCAGAGCCAAATAAATCCTCTGTTCAGCTTGACTCTGCCCATAGTGAGCACTGAAAGCAAACTTGAATCTCATGCCATAAGTCTAATCTATCTGCCAGTGTCTAATTCCAAGCTTGTTGGCATTTATAGGTGATACCAGACTATTCTGCGCCTATTTCTGGTACTGCAAAAAACACTGGATTGCATTTGAGACCACTGATCATCTTGGTTTCCTGATACCAGGGGGACCGAACAGTAATAGATGGGAAAGACAGGAGAAATGATTTTTAAAAAAGGATAATAAAGAAGGGTTTGCAGTCACAGATGGTGAGAAGGTAGCTGAGAAACAACAGGGCATTACTTGTTATATATGAG
The DNA here is from genome assembly GCF_032191515.1 of Phaenicophaeus curvirostris. Lineage (NCBI taxonomy): Eukaryota > Metazoa > Chordata > Aves > Cuculiformes > Cuculidae > Phaenicophaeus > Phaenicophaeus curvirostris. The sequence goes on along the minus strand of NC_091396.1, from coordinate 60,150,897 downwards.
AACTGAAGGGTGCTCAGTGAAAAGAGCAAATAGCAGATTCATTTTTAAATAAACAAGGGGAAGTACTTGTTCACACAATGCATAACTGAACCATGACTCATTGTTGCAGGATGTTGTGGAGGCCAAAAGCCTGCACAGGTTTAGACAAACTCAGGGGGAAGAAGTCCATTGAGAGCTATTAAATAAAATAGTTCAGATGCTACCTATAGCCCACAGTCTCTAAAACACTGGTTGCTGGGAATTAGGCTGGGATGAGATAAGCAGGGAATATGTAACTCAATACTTGCCATGTTTCCTACCTTTTCCTCCAGGATTCTACTTCTCGTATGTGTCAGAAAAAAGGCTGTGCTAGATGGACTTTCTGACTTAGCAGGCATTTATGTTTTGCAACATGAGCTTTTTGTGAAACAAATTGTGGTCGTACTGATGATGCACCTATGGAGAAGATTCCTTTGAGGGGCTCTGCTGTGCGTGTGGGATGTGCACAAATGTCTCTGGTACTGAATAAATTGATGGTCAGTTATATATCTGAGTGTGGGAGTGCCATTACTCATTTACTTTGCTTCTGGGCTGTGTGATAGGTGGTAGTGAGAAAAATCACAGCTCAGGAGCGCTGCTCTTGTCACATAGTTGGCATTTTACTGTGAAAGTGAAGGGCATAGCGTTCAGCCAAGGAAAAGGATCCAGCCAATTTTCCTGCTTGCTGTTCTTCTAAAAGATGAGTGAAAGAAATAAAATTTAAATGGTTATTTAAATAAAGTCACTTATAAAAGGCTGCCTATATACAGGGTTGACATCTCACCATTGGAAAGCCGTGGTCTGACAGTCCCAGCAGTAGATGGTTTGAATAGCTCCCACACCTGCACCTGTCCCTCACAGAGCAGCAAGAAGCCTGGTTGTGACCTTGAAAGTTTCTGCTCTCCAGCTTGTAGCAACTCATGTGAGTCCCTCACACCACGGCTAATCCTTGCTATGACTCCTACCAGTCCACGGCTCACCACTGACCTCAGAAAAGTCTAAAGACTGGGCCGTCTGGGCCTCTAAAGCAGAGAGGGGTTAAAGCAAACCGATCTCAATTTGGTAAGAAGGATCTTGTTCCCAAGCGCTGCTCAGCCTTTCAGGAAAGGCTGCAAATTTCATCTTTGTGTCTATTCAATTTACCTAATCAAATCCATAAGTTCCTGTAAAGCTTTTATGTCTGAAGATGGCTCTGCCTGCATGAGAGGAATGGAGAGATTCAGAACTGGGCTTGAGAAATGGGGAGAATTACAAAACTGCTGCTTTTATTCTCCCAAAGCAACTTCAGCTAAGTGTATCCAAGTCCCCACTGCAAAGTGTGAGTACATAAGACTGGGGAATGATGGCTGGGTAACTGCAGGATAAATAATATTATAACCACTGAAGGGAGCAAGCTTTTAATATTATACAAAACATAAACATCCCTGCAGAGCAGAGTGGCCCTCAGCTGTTGAAAGTATTTTCTTTCTGAATTTCAGTTAGAGTGTGAGGTGGAAAGATCTGAATGTCAAGGAAAGTTAAACAGGTAAAACCCAGGAGCCACGCTTAAGAGCCAAGCATGGTGGCTCTTCTCCCACAGAAGTAAGCCTTTGTTATTGAATTGATGATCTGTAATACAACATTTTCTTCTATCTCCTTGCCTTGGCTCAATGGATGGAGATTAGCTGAACCATCCAGTTCTAAAAACATGGGAAGTTCAAGATTTTTCCTGTGGTTCATCCTCCTGGCCTTGTGTGTAGAAAAGGGATATGCCCATGTTTGATCTGATTTGTTTCTCCTGTCAGTTCTCTGAAAAAGTTATAGAAATTGGATCTGGTCATGTTCCCTCCTAAAAGTGTGGAATAGCTGCTGGATAAGTCAGGTGAAAGCAGTTGGACAAATTCGCTATCAGATGCTAAATATTTGTCAGCCTAGATGCTACTATCATCAATCAAGTTAACAGTTTGGTGTTCTGCTCATTCTGCTAGATTAACAAAAAACCAAAGAATTATTCTGCCCCTGAAGAAAGTGACCAGAAGACATCTTCTCATTGCTTGGGTTTCTCTTTGCCCGAGAAGATTTTGGTAATGTTTTGTTTGCTGTGTTGTGGAATTACAGCTTATCTCCCCATGCTGTCTGAAAAGGTAATTTGTTAAGCAGTATTTTGGTAAGACACACTGCAGGAAATTGAGCTTGGATGGATGGGAACTCTGATTGCCACTGGGTGGCATTGATTCTGTAGTGAATCCCTCAGGTTTTAATTAAGAGGCCTTTTTGCTTCTCATTCAATTTCCCTGCTTTAAACCATACGGAATTACCTGTCCTTGGACAAGGGAGGGATGAAGTGTAGAAACTCCACCAGCTTTGTACTTTCCTCATTGCAAGAGCCCACTCTTGTATGCATCATGGCTTTTGCTGTCAGTGGTCCCCTTCTTCAATATTATGAAGAGCTTCTCTGAGTCCTAACCTTTGTCTTTAAGTCTTGACACAAGAAAAATCGTTAAAGAAAACCACTGTGTCATCAATAAATAGAAGTATTATAGTTTCTTGGGCAATTCATGTTGGAAAAAGGAACCGTTCTCTCTCTTAGCCCTGACTGAAGACTATGGCAGAAGACCTGGTCCTGGTACAACTGACAAGGGAGACTGATTCTGTCCTGCTCACGTGCTGCTACTCCCATAGTGCTTCACATACAGCTCTTGACAGCTTGGCACCACAGCAATGACACAGTCACTATCTGCCAGCTCAGAGTTAAAGGCCATAAAAAGGGAGTAGATGTGGGAGTACTGATTCTGGGGAAAGCAACATATAGTAACTTTTAGCTTTATGCCCTCTCCTACAGGACAAATACTCCTAATACACAGTTCTACAACTTCCCTTTTTCTTCTGTCCCTACCAGCAACTCCACAGAAAGCCCGTAACAAAATATAGACACTCACAGCTCCCAGCAGGTTTGGGTTTCTTGAGATGATATTGTTAAAAGTGAGATCCCTTATTCTACAACCAAAAAGAGATTTGAGTTAAAAACAAATGACTTCAACCGTTTGGGAATCACATGTGTTTTACCATCTTGTTGATCAGACAGCCACACTGCTTTAAAAGACAGGATGAGGAGTTGAAAACTGCTCCTACCTCCCCCTTGCGACTTGCTAACGCCAGAGCCTGCTCACTTCAACATGCTGAGCAGATAAAAACCACAGACAACAATCTCAGCAAATGGAATGTCATATGCTGGGAAGTGAGAACCATGCAAAGCCTCTACAGATACCTTCTCTAGTCACCTTTCACTGCATCCAACCATCCTGAGACAGCTCTGTGCTGTGGGATGTGCACAGTATGTCATCTGATGACGTTGTTAGGTTTGTTTTCATTAAGGTACAATAAGACCCCTTTAGACTAGATCTGTGTGGCTGTCTTATCTTAATGGAAAAAAGCACTGCATTTCTTATATTACTATTTTACTGCGTTTCAAATATGATTTGTTCTGCTCTGTAATGCAAAATGTCACCAGTTTGAACTGGCCTGATTGCTTATCATATTACATAATTGTTTCAACTACAGAAAGCTAAATACAGAGTTTCTGGAGGCTTTTTTGCTATATGGAAGTAGGTTTTGAAATGCTAGAATTTAACTGTGCTTTAAAAAAAGTACTCCTTATGCTTTGGAAGATGTTAACTCTGGCTCCTAAAAGGGATTGGCCATAATACTGAACACATGGTATCATAACTCGGGAAAACAGAGACACACAGACTCTTTTTTTCAGTGATTTTGGCCATTGTCTCCATGTGTAACTTTATACATAAATAAGAATTCTTTCTTTCTCACCCCACCCATGCATCTCTAATATTGTCTCTGGAAAGGGTTTTCTTAAGCACTCTGAGGAAGCTGCTGCTTCTCCAAAGACCTTTTCCTGCCACCTTAAATCAAGAACTTGGGTGGCCTCTTTTCTGATAAAGGGCGTCAGTCTTGTGTGCTTTGGGGTTTCAGCTCTTACCCTGAGCATCTGTCCTGGCTTATGCCTGCACACATGATGAATGAAGCAGGTGCTCTAGAAAGGCTCCAGGAAAAAATGTTATGCCAGCAATGCTCCTATAGAAATAACTGCAATGAGCAGAAATTTAGAAGCACCTTGGCAGCAACATTCATGAGCACTTCTGATCCAGAGACTGTTGTGTTTTAAAAATTGCTGGTTTCGGACCATTTTGGAGCCCAGATAGCTCTGTCAGTGCCCCAGTAAGCCCAGTGTAGTTGCTACTCACTCTAGTAGAGCACAATTTGGATAGTGGGTCACTGTGCCTCTCAATTGCATTGATCTACCCTTGATTCAAAAAGGTGTAAGAGGAGAGAGAATTTAGCAGAAGGGCAGGTAGAGATCTGGAGCATGTGATGTATAGAGAGAGGCTGAGGGAACTGGGATTGTTCACTTCTAAAAGGAGAAGGCTGAAGGGGATTTTACTGCTGTCTTGAACTACCATATAGGAGGATGTAGGAAGATGCAGTCTGTCTCTTCTTGGAGGTACACAGCAGTGGGACAAAAAGCAATAGACACAAGTAGGAGAGTGAGAGACTCCAATCACAGAATGGTGGGATTTTTTTACTCTATAAGGACAGGCAAGCACTGGGCAAGAAGGCTGCCCAAAGGATGGGAAATCTCCATCCTGGAAGACAGTAAAACCTGAGTGAGGCCCAGAGAAACTCGTGTAGTTGGCCCTACTTTGAGTGAAGAACTGTCTTAGGTAACAGCTAGAGGTCACTTTTAAACTGAATTTTTCAGTGTTTCTGTGATTTCTCATGTGCTGTTCCTCTTGGTTCTTTCTTCCATGCTAGTGGCTTTGTGTGGCTCTGCCTCGTCATCTGCTCTGAAACCTGCATGAGGAACAGTTCTGGCTGGCCTAGATTTGAGGATCTTCTGAATGACCGTTCTGCGATCCAGGAAAAGTGGTCATCCTTTCATCTCTACAAATATCTCACTTATAAATCCTGACTTGTTTGTTTCATTTACCATTCAGTCTCTAGGACCTTCTGTTTTAACACCACAGGAGCCAAACAAAACTTTAGTATAGGTGTTACATGGCTTGATAAGGTGTTACATGGAGGCAGTGTCACACACTAGTAGAAGATGCCTGGAGCAGTTTTATTAATTCTGCCTTCATACAGGGACATCTTTCTAGGGCAGTAGAAATTACCTCTCAATTATTCGAGCCCACTGCCAAATGTGAAGATAGGGAACTTGAATCATCTCTCTTGACTCAGTAAAAGCAGTAGTCAAATCCAGCAGAATATCGAAAGCACTGAAAGGTAAGCCAGAGGAAGAGTCTTGGACCACAGAAGGTAGAGCAGAGAGAATAAAATGGAACACCTATATTTCATCTAGTCAAGCAGTTTCTGAAAAGAAACCACACAAGATTCACTCACTTTTTCTGTAACAGGCAAGTGTTCCTATATCTTCTTCTAGATAAACATTTCCATTAAAGTCAATATGGCAGTATAGGAGCATGAATTAGCCCCATGCTTGCCAAGTACGTTGATATCCTTGGAAAACAAGCTTGTAGAGGTTTTACCCATTATTAATTAACATGATTATTGATTCTTGTAAAATACTATCCACTTGGAATACTGTAATGTCACTTTAAGTGGTACAGCATTACAACATATACTTGAAATAAAAACCAGAACATGGTCTGTATTTGTCAGTCCAGGCATTTATGCACACACACAGAAACAAACATATATTGAACAAGTGGTCCAGCTATCTGTCCTTCATTCTGTGACATCAGGGGGAATAAAGATAATATTCAGAAACCTAAATTGGTTTTCCTGGGCTTTTAACATGTCAATAACCAACAGAAGACCTGATTGGCCAAGGAGACAAGACAACAGTAGTGTGTTTGTTTAATCCAATGACTGAAAACTCCTCTTAGTGCTCATAGGGTGCTAAACTCAATAGATTATATAATGTGCAGTTAAGGTTGCACAACACAATTTGGTTCAGCATGTAGAGATGTGTTTTGTGTTGGCTGCATTCAGCTAACACATTTCAGCATTCCTGCAGCACGACAAGCTTAGGAGTTGATAGAAGTGTCTCATTATCACAGCAACGTGTGCTCATTGTTCACAGAGAAATCCATCATCAGTGCTGGGTACTAGTGCTCCTTATGCAAGGAGTAGGCGGTCAAATGTTTACTCTAGGTTCACCAGGTTGCTGTGGAAAGAGCAGAAAGAATTGTTGTACAAGCCTCACACACGTGCAGCTCTTCCAGAGCTGCTAGCCTGGGCCCCCATCCACTTGGGATCCATATTCTGCACCTCATTAAGACAAGGACACAGAAATAAAATCCACTCTTTTCTTTCAAAATGTGGGAGATGATAGCATCACACTGAGGAAGGTGTTCTACGCACACTCTTCCATGAGGAATGTTCAGAGCATTTAAGACATGGGACAATCACTCAGAGTTTCAACCTGACTTTCAAACTCTGTTCCTGGAACTCTCTGTGCACCATATGTGAAAATCATCTGCATGAGTAGGTCCAGGAAGAAAGTTTATACTACAGGATTCTTGACCCTCAAGCAGTTACCTTAATCTTAATGTTTGTGTTTACTCTCTTTCTGACAAAATATATCTTTCAAGTGGAAACTGGGAGACCTTCTCTTTGAGGATCAGTGGTTAGAGTGGTGTCCCTAGGAAATGGGAATGTGCCTTGCTATAGGTGTAGGTGAGCAATGAACCTGACTTTCCTATGATCTCAGTGAAGGCTTTGCAGATGGGGTCTTCCCTTCTAGAGCTACAACTCTGACTCTGCTATTCTCGGGCAGCCACAGCTGTCTGAACTTGGTGGGGTCTACTGGGTTCTCCTCAGTGTACTCTGATAGCCTCCTGTATCAAGCGCGAGATGTACATGAATAAGTCCCTTGCCTGTAGATGTGCAGGCCTGGAGTGAAAAGTCAGAGAAGCTTCAATGTCAGAAAATGAAGGACCTTTTAGATACTCTGGACCTTGGTGTCTACTGAGGGAGGATTTTCAGAGTCACAGTTACCCATTTAAATGCCTAATCAGTACCCTGTCAGGTAACTAAGGCCCACATCCAATGAGGATTTTAGGTATCTCATCCTTACGTAGGCTCCATGGTTTCACTCATGTACTTGGCCCAATATGTTGAGTGTGTGATGGATACCAGCATTTGCTCCATCTCCCAGGTGGTACTCAATACACTAGAGGCCAAGGACTGGCCACAATGTTCGGCTTAAGCACTAGATTTTTGGCTGCATCCAAGCTAGAAGGTAAAATGATGCACAAGTTTTTTCCTGGTCCTGGTGTGCCATGACACACAGACTGTGTCAGTACAGCTCACCTCTCTTACGGCCCAGGACATGGTGGCTATGACCAAGAGGCCTGCAGGAGCAGTGTTGACCCTGCTAACTCTAAACATGGAGAGAAAACCATGCCATGGTGCTCACCAGCAGCTTAGTGATGCAGGTGATGATGTGCAGTGCTCAGACCCATGTCTTGCCTTCTTTACTCACAGAGAATGAACTTCTAGCTCAGACTAGACTTCTACTTACAAAAGTGCTAGTTTCATTTCATAGTGTACCAGCAGCCTTTGGGAGATGTTCTGTTTCTGCTACACCTCCTCCCAGACAAGGAGTTACAGATTTCTTTTAATTTCTTTTTAGTATTTACACCTGATGGTGAATAATAGGTAATAACCAATGCTGGCCTAGCTATGAGCACAGACTATCACCCACACAAATGTAATCAGTATATCAGGCTATAAAGTCTTTGATGACAGACAGTATCTTTCTTGTGGATAGAAAGGTGCCCTCTAGCCAAACCAGTCTGAACGCTCAGCAGCCAAGTGCTATCTTTCTGATCATTCTGTCCCTGCCTTTTAAATTAGGGCTTGCTAGGGAATTTCTTCATACTTGTTCTTCTACCTCCACTGCCAAAAAGTGGGTGGTTTCAACAGATCCTTGCTACTCGAAATCCTGCTGACATATATCTCAGAGAAGAAAAATCAGATAAGCCCAACTGATAATGTCACAGCTGGAAATTAAAAGAACCAACATTCTTCCAAATTTTCAAATGAGAAGTACATCTACTGATTGTAACAATAAAGATGAGCAATTCTAATGGATTTATAACACCTTCAGCTAGTGCATGTCAGCACTTAAACATATCATAGCATGATATATTCTATGCATATGGTGGCACATATATATACATAGTATGCACTAGGGATGCACCATGCAAGTTATATCCAAGAATTTCATTCATAAAGCCAAGACTACTCATTTGCCCTTAATTCTGCAGGCAGAGAGCAACTCTCCTGGCATTTCCCTTTGTCCAACTATAGCATATCTCATCTGTGAAAGTTCTGAGGCAAAACCTCTAGACCTTGATCCATTGTGATTGCTCAGTAGAAGGTCTGACTCTACAACAAGATCATTGGAGCAGGAGTCAGTCCATGTGGAGCTGACAGAGCATTAGGGCTTTGATCAACATGTCTCTGGAGAGCAAATGTCACCCGGGAATAAGCAAGCCTGAAAAATCACTAAAATTGCTTCAGCAGTAGCATGGAGGATAATTAATGACTCCATCACAAAGACACAGCTTTGGAAACAATCACAGCTTGACTTTTGGCAGATGTTTTTGGCAGAATTGATCCAAAATAGCAGAGAGGGTCTCACAGGATCTGGATCAGTTTGCTGCAAATGACACTTGCCCACCAGCTCCTGGAGAAGACAAGGGTTTGTACAGAGCACCAGATCACTACGGACCCATAAAGATAGAGGATGGCTTGAGACCAACCTGTTATTTAGTCTTCCTCCTCCAAAGAGAGTAAACTTTTTGAGATTCTTTGAAGAGCATGAGTCTCAAAACTTCACCTACCCTTTCCACGGCAAAACTCAGACTCTGACTTACAAATGAGCAAGTGTGAAGACTTCTATTGTGCTACAGGGATCTCCACTATCTGCACCTTACTAATGGCACTGTTCTTGGACTTGGACTTTACAAACAAGTGAAAAGCAACATACTTTTTCATTAATGTTTTGAACACTGGATAAAGAAAGGAATGATATTCATTTCAGATTTTACACTCAGAGCTTTATAAATTGTGTCAAGATCTGAAAGTCTTGTGCTGTTTTCTTGCATGTACTTTTGTAAGAAAGTAAATTAAAATGGAAAGAGATAGATTAATGAACAAAGCACTGAAAGTTCTGTTGCAGCCCACCAGATATGGATCAAAATGTTCAAATCTGTGATCATGCCACCAACTGATTTAATTCTGCAGAAGACAATAAACAACAAGGAGAAAAGTAATCCCCAGTATCAGGCCATTGAAATGTTTATTTCTGGGAAGATGGGCTGTTCCATAAAGATGAACAAGTATTCCTTTCGTGGCTGCCAAGCACTCACTTGCTCTTCCTTAAAATCACTTCTCCTTTGGCCCCTTCCAGCCCCAGATTCTCTGCCACTTTTCCTTCCCAGGCCTCTCAAGTTTCATGACTTGTTTGATAAGCTCACTGACTTCTTTTCCTCTGTGTGATCCCAGGGCAACACGTGTAAGTGCCTTGTCATTTTAGGTGCCTCTTGGGTATTTTTTAAGGAGTCCAAGTGAAGGCCCATTAAAAAATTCAGATCCTTTAATCTTTTCATGCTCAGAAGCCTTGGCCTTCCTATGCAGTTTGCCCTGTGTTGTAGGTCCCAAGTGATTTGCCATCTCATAAAAACATCCCAGACGAAACAGGAAAAAAAACCTAGAAAGGAAAATGATGCCTCAAGTGTCTATGCAAGCAAATGACACACAGCTACCTCCTTTCTGAAGCAAGAAAACAATTTCAGAGTGGTTGGTTGAGTCACAGTCGCCCAAAGATGCCTGAGTAGTGAGCTCCAGGCTCGCTCACCAAGAACACCAGAGAGATGCTGCCCTTTGTTGTAATTAGCAAGAAGAGTTGAACCAACAACCAGTGGCAATTTTACCGCACAAAGATACACATCTGTTTGTCACTTCGTTCTGCATAAGCCTACTTTTAAATAACTATATACAAATGCCCCTGCAGGCATAGCAACACTTTTTAAACAAACTGCTCTTCAACATAGTTTTTATACATTTATGTAACCCCTTCTTATGCAAATGTAGTGGTATATATGTCTCTATAATTATTATTTAAATAGGCATTTAATATGTGTGTGCATATGTATATGTGTGTGTATATATTTTTGTACATATACTTACTACAGAATAATGATGATGCCCCATAAGGCAGAGTCCTGTGAAGATGCTCAGTTTGTCAACGTACTGCTCGCAGCCTTGTGAGGGGAGTCCCCACCTAGAGAAGGTCAGATCATCGCATGTGCCAGTTCAGCCACCAGCCCAGCAGCAGACTAACCCAATGGAAAAATATGGCATTGTTTCCTCCTGTGTTAGAAAGCTGATCTGGAGATGGGAAAGCCCAGTGTATACAAGAGCTACCTGCAGAGAACAGATGGCATGGAAGAAGAGATATCGCTCTTCCAGCATCTTTTCATGAATTCAGTGGATCTGCAGCCCAGCTGTTCTCCTGGAAAAGCTTTTTTCCTCTCCCCCATGATTGTGGAAAGAGCCTTGGGAAACAAGTCTTTCCTGTCTAGCCTTACTAAATACCCCTCATAGTGCTTACACGAGGATTTGCAACAGCTTAACTAAACAGATCATAGAACTGATTAAAGTAAGTCCACGGAATTCAAGAGGCATGAATTTCCACAGTTTAACTACATCAGTTAGTATTAATTTCTTGTCTTTTCTTGTCCCCTTTTGAAACATGTCTAAAATAGCATCTCACAACCCCGAAGATTAAGAGTCCTTTGAGCTGTTTCTGTTATTTGAAGACAACTTATAATGGGAGGGTTTCAGTGAAGAACAGCAGAATAGCTCAGAAAGAACATTAACATACTTCAAAGTGGTGTTATGTAGCTATGACAGCTAGAACAGCTTGGACATTTCACTCCATGCCTCTCACAACACAGAAGATAAGAATACGATCCCCTTAAGGCAAAATATTGTCATAGTTCTTACTTAATACTGTATCCATGAAAAATGCCTTTCAAGATTACTCAAATAATGGGAAAATAAACATTAAGTGTTCTTCAAGCATGGGGTTTCCCTAAGATGACTGTTTTATGACTTTATATATACACCATGAATCATTTAGTCTGATTATTTAAACTGCTGCATATATACCTACTCTTTTAACACTATGAATCCACCTCATAAATGTAAAATTTTGGATTAATTAATTCAAATGTCATCTTGCAAGTCTATAAAATGTCCTAATTCATTTTTATATTACAGAAAAGCTGATGTCATTAAGTGAGGAAATTGGAACAACCAAACCTTGGTCTGAATTTATCATATCAAACGATTATTTCATATATGATGTAAGGGTAAATTGCTATTTAAGAAGAGTGAAGAATCTTTTAGTATGAACTTTGCAAATCTGTTCCGTGAGCTTATTTACTGCAAAACTGTGATAAAATTAGTAGAAAATCTGCGCAAATGAAGGAATAGCTGGTACTGAAACATGCAACCATAAGCATATTTGTTATAAATACAGCCCTTGTGACTGGGATGGGCATGTCAGCCTTGGTAATTCACAGTTATGGGAAAGGACAAACATTAAAAGCTATTGAGGTGCCACAACTCTGGTAACAGCCTCTGGTGTGCTTCCCATCTGCTTCACCCAAGGAATAAAATACACTTGTTAACTCAGTAGGAGCTACATTTGGGGTCAGCTCTCAGGGCTCAGCTGAAGGGAGGTAGCTCCTTCAGAAATGACAATCCCCTTGCTCATGAAATATTTGTAAGAAAAATGATGCTTTGCGGTGTAATCCATTGATGGCTGCAACTGCTTTGAATTACAATTGCAGTGACCAATTAGACTTTGTGTGGTTTTTATTCATAGCGGTTCTAGAGTATACAACAGCTGGGAAGGTAATTGCCTGTTCACTTAGAAAATTTAGGAAAATCATACCCCCGGGTATCTCCTCGTACAAGGTGTATGCTCCAGTCAGACACATTGTTCTCAATTTTCTTGCTGAGCTGTATTTCTTAGTGTGTCAAGGACTTCAGGGCATAGCCAGCAAACTGATCTCCAGAAAGCACCGTTGTAAAATCACAGGCTCTAGATTTTGTTGAAATAGTCTCTTCAGTCCATGGGAAAAGCTTAAAGACAGAAAGGGTTATTATGCTAGAACCAGTCTACGCTTCTGCACTCATGTCATTTCCGCTAGTTGTAATGGATTTGAGACTACATCCACGCTACAAGTCAGACATTTGAAATTAATAATTTGATCTGGTTCACTGAATGTTGAAATCCTTGCAGCAAATGAAGCCAAATTAACTAAGAGTTTGCAGATTTTTTTGAGATGTAGCAAAAAAAAAGGGCAAAAATAACAGTAAAAGCATGATAGAACAAACAAGGTAGAGTGCTTTGAATTGCAGACTGCTGGTGTGGCTGTGTGGGGAATGAGGTGCAAATCATCCATTTAGTCCCTGGCTGAACCAGTATCATGGATAGTCAAGCCTGAGTGGGCGAGCAAGTGACAGGTTGATCATGTTTTTATCCTCAAGCCCATGGGTGAAAAAGGGAAGAGCCTTTAGCAGCCCATCCACAGGTGTCCTTGCACTGAGTTAGGTGAAACCTGGGCAGCAGACTGCAGCTCTCTGCACAAGGGGTGATCAACAAGCACCTACATGCTGCTCCCAAGCAGATGGAGCACAGCTCCTCTCCAGACCTACAGCTCATGTTCTGCTGGGTTAGCCAAATCCCCATCTTGGGGGCAAATCATGCTCAAATTGTACTAACCAGGCTGCCCGGTACCAACTGTTCAGCTTATCAGTAGGATGGCAGGATGGCTTCTAGAGTTTCTCATGCTCTTTGGATGCCTGTGATATAAGACTGGCAAATTTTGGCATGTGTCTTATGGGACAAGAGGGTTAGTATCTCTCACATGCACTGCGAGCTGAGCACGGATCTGAACCTGCACTTCTCACCATGCCTGACTGCTACCAAGAGCGGATGACATGAATGCCAACTTCATCAGCTTTCTGAGACTTACAGGGTGGACAGTAGGAGCCTGTCCAACCCTTTGGGTGTAGCATGGTGTCAGGAAAGCCTGTTCCTCATCCCTGCTGCAAGAAGCATAGAATCATAGAATCACCAGGTTGGAAAAGACCCACCGGATCATCGAGTCCAACCATTCCTATCAAACACTAAACCGTGCCCCTTAGCACCTCGTCCACCCATCCCTTAAACACCTCCAGGGAAGGTGAATCAACCACCTCCCTGGGCAGCCTGTTCCAGTGCCCAATGACCCTTTCTGTGAAAAATTTTTTCCTAATGTCCAGCCTAAACCTCCCCTGGCGGAGCTTGAGGCCATTCCCTCTTGTCGTGTCCCCTGTCACTTGGGAGAAGAGGCCAGCACCCTCCTCTCTACAACCTCCTTTCAGGTAGTTGTAGAGAACAATGAGGTCTCCCGTCAGCCTCCTCTTCTCCAGGCTAAACAACCCCAGCTCTCTCAGCTGCTCCTCATAAGGCCTGTTCTCCAGCCCCTTCACCAGCTTTGTTGCTCTTCTCTGGACTCGCTCCAGAGCCTCAACATCCTTCTTGTGGTGAGGAACAGGAATGAGCCTTACCACCTGCTCCCATGGCTACGGGACTGAGCGTCCAGAGCAAAGCTGCAGTGCAGCCCAAGAGCTGCCAGAGCATAGCAATGGCTCAGCTGCAGCCACTGCCGATCAAAGAGTTCCCACTACAGTGGTTCTCCGGCTAAGCTGGCATTTCCCTTGCCAGCACTGTCTCTGGGGCTCATTTTCAACCTGCCACACCAGCAGCCTCAGCTGGGCGCCTAGGCAGACGATATTACTGTCTTCCATAAGGCTTCTGCCTGGAAAACAGCAGCTTCAACCTGACTGAAGGATCCCTTGGAGTAAATGCTGTTGTGATACGCTGATCCAGATGTTCTACTGACTGCAGGCATTTGCCATTTGATGTCATTGGCTTCTGAGTCTCCATTTGGGATTCTCTGCAAGAAGGTGCTTCGTACTGAACTTCATGAAGATATTGTCAAATGCACTTCTGGCCCTTACTTACTTAGTGGAGCTTGCATTAACTGAAACTAAATTTAGCCTAGTACTTCTGTCTTGAAAGATGCTGTATAGAAATGTAAAATTAATATATTAAAAATTAAACAAGGCAAAGATGCAAAATACTAGCCCTATATTCAGAATATTTTTGCCAACCAGCCTTTCCATACAAATTGATTTAAATATAGAAAACTCAGTGTCATTATTTAAAAAGAGGACCCAATCTTTTTTTCCAATTATAGCTACTAAGCCAGTCTCACTGACTGCAGGGAGAATAATATCCAGGTCTTAGCAATAAACTACAAAATCTGAACTTTTCAAGTTACCATGCTGCAAGATTCTATTCACAAACAGCATATAAATCATCCATAGCTTATAAGAAAGAGTAACTGATGAATACACAGACAGGCTGGTACACGGTTAAGTATTTTATAAAATGTAATAGGTCATTAAATTTACTTTTAAAGAGGGTTTTGGTTAACAAAATACCTTTCCTCGACATGTTCACATCCATATAATTCATGATTTTCCCTGACATATATACTCATATAAAACATGTTTGTATTCAAGCCAATAACAAATTAGTGCCCTTCTATAAAGCCTTAAAAAATGGAAAATTAATATAAAGTGTGACAAAACCTCTCAACAAGAGCTTTAAAAAAAATTAACTGTTAGTGTGTCTTTTTATCTAAAGTTTATATGTTGCCATGTTGTTAATAAACATGAACTGCGTGCTTTGATGTTGCCTGAATTGAACACCCATTTATGCAACTATTTCCTTTAATGTAAAATGCGTGCAGCGTGCAACCTTATGGTAATATTCTTCTGAGCTCTGCTAACCTCATTTACAATAGCAGAAGTCTACGTCAGCCACTAGTAGATGTGTGCTAAGCCTTTTCTGTTTGTTTGGAGTATTTTTACCGTAAATAGAAATTGATACAATCTAAATCTTAAAATGCAAGTCCTTAGGCAGTTGGGAACTGTTTAAGTCCAGATCCAAACTCTGAATTTCCAGGCCAGACCCAGCTGTCACAGCTGAGGTTCCCTGCTTTCACAGCTGATTTTATTTGCTTTCAGAGATGTGACCTGAGCCATGGAGCATTATAAACCATTAAATAAAACACATGCTGCCCTCTCCCAGCTTTAGCTGTGATAGCATCATTAGCACGGAGGAATTGGTTGTATACTCTTGCCTGCCCCCTTTTGATCTTTGCTGTAAATAGTCAGCCTTTATGTTTGTGGTGTTCCATGCCCAAACCTGGAGAGCAAACTCCTTTCCCCACCCAGTTCTGGCTGTTAGCTCAAACTTTGTGGGTTTAAACTGTTTTCTCTTTTCAAGAACAGCTGCATCGTCATCCATGTAGCTATACTTACTTTACCTCTTAGGCTGGACATTAGGAAAAAAAAATTCACGGAAAGGGTTATTGGGCACTGGAACAGGCTGCCCAGGGAGGTAGTTGAGTCGCCATCCCTGGAGGTGTTTAAGGCACAGGTGGACGAGGTGCTAAGGGGCATGGTTTAGTGTTTGATAGGAATGGTTGGACTCGATGATCCGGTGGGTCTCTTCCAACCTGGTGATTCTATGATTCTATGATAAATACAGACAAAATGAGGTTAAAAACCTGCCTTCTTACTAACTGCATGCTGCAAAGAGAAATACAGCGCGAGAAGATGGTTGAATGAGGCTTCAATGCAGTCTGTATGCTATATGCGCACTTCTGAAACTTTAGACAGTGTGGTCCTCTCTGTATTTTTAGTTGCGATTGGAAGACAGAGACAAGCTGAGAGCACACCTAGGATGTTCGCAGTGAAGTTGGGAAAGAAGGGCTTGTTCCCACAGACCCTCTCCTGTAGCCCAGTGCCATCGAGTCACTGCGGCTTCACCAGCAGCCGCCTGTTCCTGTGCTGCTCTAATGCTTTGGACACGTATTCTCGCCTCACCCAGCTGTAAGACACATGTCTTGCCTTAAAGTTAAGTGAGAGGTGTGAGACAGCATATTCCCACCTCCTGGGGGTAAGAGCAGGCACAGCAAGGGTTTAAAAATTCAGATGGCATTTTACTTCAGCTTCAGAAATTGTCACCACTTTTATCTGATAGGTAAGCCCTTGCCTATTGTCTGTGCCACAGATGCACAACTTTGTAGAATGATGGCATAATGCAGTTTAAAAATATATGCAGGATTCACACAAATTCTGCCTTTTTTATTCCATGTATTTATTTTCTTGCAAGGATGGCATATATTTTTTCCTCATACTGCACTGCTACACTTTAAGAAACAAAAAAACATCTTTACTAATGATTAATGACATATTGACTGATGATTAATTGCATTTCAGAGAGTTTGGGACATGAAGGTGCCCACTTGAGACTTAATGTCTTCTTTGGGGTGGCTTAGCCTGGAGAAGAGGAGGCTGAGGGGAGACCTCATTGCTCTCTACAACTACCTGAAAGGAGGTTGTAGAGAGGAGGGTGCTGGCCTCTTCTCCCAAGTGGCAGGGGACAGGACAAGAGGGAATGGCCTCAAGCTCCGCCAGGGGAGGTTTAGGCTGGACATTAGGAAAAAATTCTTCACAGAAAGGGTCATTGGGAACTGGAACAGGCTGCCCAGGGAGGTGGTTGAGTCACCTTCCCTGGAGGTGTTTAAGGGATGGGTGGACGAGGTGCTAAGGGCCATGGTTTAGTGTTTGATAGGAATGGTTGGACTTCATGATCCGGTGGGTCTTTTCCAACCTGGTGACTCTATGATTCTATGATTCTATGATTTGGGGGGCAGATAACTTAAACTGTCCTAAATTCTGTTTCCCTCTATGCAACGTGGAGAGGTGATGTTTCCTCCTGTACAAAATGCAGTAACTACTCCAGCTACATTAGAGCCCTTTGTGAAGCTCACTTTGAGAATGAAGAAGCAAGGTCTTTGAATTAAGGAATGACAAAGATGCTAATTATTAAAAATCTTTCAAATGCTGCTTGAAGTGGGGCATGAGTTTTTAAAAATATTTTTGTGCTAATGTTTGATTTGATTCTTTTTTCCTAGAGCTTTGTTAACTGTCAAGCGCTATGACTTAGAATTGAAGCTCAACTGTTCTAATGGAGCGTCTGACCTTTCAACAACCTCACTGAACAGCACCGATGAAATTTCCAGGCAGGCTAATTAATACACTGGTACAGTCGAGTGTACCTCAAGCAGCTTAACTCTCAGCCGAGAGCATGAAATCCTCCTACCCTCCCCGCACCCACATCTCACTAACAATAATGGATTTGGAACCTAATCAGGCATTAAAACAGAGGATTAGTGAGCTACAAACTGCAGCGATCGTGACTCAGTTTACAGCGCGTGCAGGGGACTGGCAAAAATGACAAGTAAATTAATGTCTACATGTCTGAAAAACCCATATGGGCAACAGGCACTGTTGAACTTTATATACGTATATGACGATTTTGAACAATGAGCAAATAAAGCAACACAGAACAGCAACTTAATGGGAAATTATAACAGAGCAAGGAGCACGTATAGGTAGGTGAATGAGGAGCACCAAATACAATTCAACTATGGTACCACACACTACTGTAATATATTTAAAGCATCTTTTTGAAGGTGTGGGATATGTAGCATCTTTCTATGAGCTCTAGCAAATCTAGACAGTGTCAGGCCCACTTTCAACTGTATTCAGAAGAGGTGCTGCAAGGAGAAGATACGCTCACAGTTTTTCTGCTTTGATTACACTCAGAACAAGAAGAGTTTTAAGTAGGAGGCAAAACCAACTGTAATAGAAGGAGGAGTTGGAGGTTTCAGAGCTCAACATGTGTAGTTGTCTGCCTTGAGGATCCTTTCCTTGACTGGGCGAATTATGAGAAGTGAGACCTTTAGATGGCCAGTGGCTATGCTTACAGTAGCAAATAATTTGGTGGAATAAGACTGTCGCTCTGAGGACTGGTCTCACACATCAGTTATGAAAGGTGCTGAACTCCCTCCTCTGGCTCCTGCAACAGGCCATCCTGCATGATGTGCCTGCATCAACTTATTGGCTCCATGGGGAGACACTGTAGTAGGGCCACGTCACCTCTCCAGAGCCTTTGATTCCAAGTAGCCAGTCTGGCACCTGGAATAGCTGTCAGCCCTGCTGAATGAACGAAGGAGCCCTTCTACCATTTGTTTTACACATACATGACAATGTTTGCTGCATGGCTTTGAGGCAAAGACTGGGTCAGGAGACGACAGGCAGTTTCCAATCATTAGATGATGTAGTTAGGGACACGGTTTAGTGGCAGATGGGTATGGTCGGACTCGGTGATCTCAGGGGTCTTTTCCAACCTGGTGATTCTATGATTCTGTGATTCTGTGCTGTGTGAATGATTTGTCCTGCAGTTCATAGCCCCTGTGGAATTCCTTTTAGAGGTGTGCCAGATCTCCTAGGCAGTCTGGTGATATTTATCACTTCCTTACAGATCTAAGCCCAAAGCTGTGATTCCATCAGTAGCATTGTGCCTCCTGCCAAGCAACACGTGTAGAGTAGCAGTACACTTACTGTGTTGGAAACAGATACTTGAGGGTGCTGACACCAGCTATGGGGAGGAGGAGGTTAAAGGGTGTTTTACAGTGGGACCTCAAAAAGACCTTCTGTGGGATTCAGGAATAGGAACTCTGGAGCTATATCAAAGCACTGTCATTTCTCTAGGTTCTCTATCATGATGACAGCGTCCAATTGAGTAGCTGCTATCGTGTGGTGCGTGCATAGTAGGTTCATGTCTGCCATGCTCTTAGTGGAGTGCCATGAGACTTCAAGAGGATGACCTCTATTCTCCTGAAGTCTGTGGACTATTCCTTGCCAGTGTTCTCGTACCAAGAAGTTATGAGTTTAGCAGCCTCCTGATTGACAACAGAAGGGAAAACATCTGGAGGCAGAAAAGGATTTCAAACTAGAAGTGCCAGTGGATGATGGAGTGGTGTCTAAGAGCTGAAGGCTGTCAGATACTCACAAATAAGATGGTGCCTATGGCACTTGGCCCTTTACATACAGCACAAGACCCACTTCAGGATCTTGTGGGAGCTCTGAATGGTTTGAGCGTCTTCTTTTGGCGCATATGCTACGTAATATGCTGGGGAATCTTAAAGCTGTGCAGTCCACATATAGATTTGGAAGACGATGCTTCCATGAAGCTCCAGAAATGAAATGCCAGAGTGGAATGGCATTTCACTGCCCTTCCCCAGAAGACACCTACGTTGTGCCCCTCAAAATCTCTGAGAATCAGACCAGCCACAGAAGCAAGTGTGAGCTTTGCTTTGAAACCCCTCTGCTGGGTCAGACAAAAGCACTAAAGACAGCCACTGAATCCAGGGCACATACATTTTGTGCACATCAAGCTTTTTTAAGAGCTGAATTACACCTCCCTTATCTTCCACACCTGAGAGAAGAAAAGAGGGACCCAAAATATATGTTGTGTCTCCTGGCAAAATATGTTGTCTTTTCTACAGGTAGCTCTTTCTACACCAACAGCCTAACAGTGTAGGGGTCCAGGTATATTACTTTTCTGTGGTCGGCATACAGAGCAGGCTGTCTAATACCTTTTCAGTGTAGTGTGTAGAGGGGATGAGTTCCTTCCCCTGCTCGAGGACAAACAGCATTGCGTGTAAGGGAGAGCTGCCATCTGCTGTTGGAAAGATTCTGGCTCATCTTTTAGCCCAGGCACTGCTCACTGCTTCAGGTGACCCATGAGTGCCAATGACTCCCATCACACTCTTCCAGCACACAGAGCAATATTTCTCCGGGGATCCAGGAAATCCACACCCATTGTGTGCTGCGAAGAAGTAAAATTCGACCCGAAGGGCTTCCGTCCTCATTTCTAACTCGGAGAAAAAACCGCAGGATTTTACATTTTGAAACACTCATTCCAACAGCAAGGAAAAGCTGGGAAATATTGCTAAACCCGCTGTGCTTCCAGAAGGGAGTTTAATGGAATAATCAATGACACTTTCAAATTTAAGCCATAGCTATTCAGTTAAATTGGTGTTTAGACCCAACATCTGCAATGGTTTTCAAAATCTGAGCACTCCCTGTTACTGTTGAAAGGAAAGAACTGCTTATGTCCTACACTTATAAAGTCTGGATACTTAGGGTGCAAAAAAAATTTTATTCATCTACTGAAAAGGCAGCTCATTTAATGAAAAGTTGCTTTCAGTAATCCAAATTATTTATCAACCTCTGAAAACGTGTTTACTCTTTCTAAATGTCATTTAAAGCCAGTTTAGCTAAGTGTAACTTGACCTTTCTTAAAAGGCATCCAAATAGTTAATAAGAATTAAAGAAAATAGTTCAGTCATTTAAAAAGCAAGTAAATCTTTTGTCATGCTTCAATTAAAAAAATACTGAAAATTCTGCATGCAAACGTACTGCTTTTTTAGATTTTTTCAAAGAGAGAAAATGAATGAAGAAAAACACAATCCATGTCACTCTAGGCATTTACAGGGGAGCCACACAACTCAATAATTCAGTACAAGTAGAGCGGTGTACTCATATTATAGAGGTGTGGTCCTGATTTGCTCAGAAAGTAAATACTTTCCTGTTATTATGTTGAGATTTGTTCATTGCAACTGGTATTATTCCAAAGGACAAAATGAAAAGATGACTAATTCTAGAGTATGTGTACTAAACTGAAATAATTTTCCAGTAGAAATGGTGGCAGGAACTCTAAGAGCATCTGCAGATGAGTGCCCAATCAAATCATTTGAGCTGGTGAATTTTGAGTAGTGAGGTTCTGCTCTACTAAATGGATGTATGTGTCTAAATGTAAGCTTACAGCACATATTTGAACCTTTTGGCATATTTACCTTTTAAATAAAGACTGTGTTATTGTTAAAAAAAAAAAAGTGATTGTTCAAAAAGAAACTATTGATTTAACGTTGTAGTTACGGGACAAATCCCAGGGCCTGGTATATGTCAGACAAAATCATAGGACATGTCCCCCAAACATGAATTCTGACTCCAATGCACTCCAGGGGGGAAAACTCTTAATCCACCATGATATTGCTTTTAACTTAAACTAGTCAGTCTATGAGAGGATGTCATCTAAAACACAAGTTAGATATCTCAGCAGCAGCTGTCACACTCACACTCAGCTGGTCTGAGTCAAGAGTGAATTCAGAGCAGGGCAGGTGAAGTGCACTTTGCAGGGCAGCCCACGCTGACTCCTTCTGATTTGAAAACCTGCCCAAAGCAGATTTTTCTTGGAGTGATCCTGTGAGTTTGCAGCTGTGTTTGCCGAAGAGAGGAGGCAGCAGGAGGTACATCCAGCAGATGGTGCAGCCAATCACTTCCTCTGCAGGGACTTGGGGTTAGCAACTGGTTTTCCTGAGGTGGCTTAGAAGATGTGCTGAATAGAGAAACAAACAACACCGTTACATGGCAAGTCCTTACTAAAGTTACTGATGTTATTCAGGGAAGAAGGCACCATATGTTTTTTTCTCTTCCTACACTGAGGTTTCTAAGATCTGCAGCAGCTATGGATGCTCACCAGCTCTCCCAGTTGAACTGTAAAGACAGCTTGAACTTGGCAGGGTAGAGGCAGGTTTGGAAAACTCATGTGCCCCTTCCCTTCCAGATGCAAAGCATGGTACAGAGAGGAGCATTTTAGCCTCTGCACAGCTATTTATAGCCTTTTCCCTTTAGAAGACAAAAGCGAAAACACAGCTAACCAAAACAATCACAGGAGCTGAAAAAATTCTGAGCTTCCTTCAAAACTGAAAAGAGAGACGGAACCCGAGAGGTCCCTGCAGCACAAACTGACTGTAGTGTAGGATGATGATGATATCCCAACAAGCGTCAGGCACTTTGGGCTGAATCATGGTCTCGCTGAGCTGGTCAGGTATCCTCAGAGCTGCAGGTTGCCACAGGATGGCCACGGAGGGCAAGAAACTGCTCCAAAGCAGGAAGAAAACAAATTACAAAGCCTTTCAGAGATTCACCAATGAAGTTTCTTTGGCTCTGTGTCTGGGCATTGCTCCCAAATTCAGCCTCTCACCCTTACATAAAGCATTACAGCCTGGAATGGGAGTCAGATGCGTGGGAGGGGATTGCACGTCTCTGTGCCTGTACTGTAATGCCTAGAAAATGCTTTTTACTTTGGGCTTTGCTCCAGAAAACCTATTTTCTTGCTTTTACAACTGTCCACTGTTGCTTGGGACTGCCCAGATGTTAAACCCAGCCTCAAGGACAGGGTGGCTGCACTTCCTTCTGCCCCCCAGCTAGCCTTGGGCATGCTGCCCCCAGCCCACACCTCTGCTCCTTAGGACGTGGGTGAGAAGAAGTGGCCACCCCCAGCCACAAGGCAACGGGTCCACACGTCTTCTCTCTTTGTCTGATCCAACAAGGAGATCACGTCCCAGCCTCAGCAGAGAGGGGGAACAACCAGTCACCTTGAGGGGCAGACAGAGGGAGCGAGGAAGAGGAGATCCTGAGAGACTGTCATGGCCAATTCCTACCATTTTATCATGAAATTATATTCCTGGGTGGGTTGTTTGCTACTTTCATTAAGTCAGTAGCCTGGAATTGTGCAATTATGAGAGGATTTTAGCTTTTCTTGAATTAAAACCAAACATAAACCACTGCCACCATCAACCCATATGCCCTTAGCCTAGCAGACTGCAGAAAGCAGCTGCAAAAATGTGAATGCACTTCTTTTTCACATCCTGTCTTTTAAAAGAAATCCCTTCCTAGCAGGTGGGGGACGACTCCTAGCTGGAAGACCGCAGGGTGGGTTTAACCCAAAGGAGGTGCAGGTGAAGAAAATTGCAGTGACCCAAGGCCAGGAAACTGGGGAAGTGGAGAGACCGGAGACTTCACCAGACTTGGCTGTGAGGTGGCTGAGGTTCCCTGGCTGCCCTGGACCACTGGAGGGGATTGCTGGAGAGGATTACTGAAGGGAACCAGTGGAGAGAATTGGTGGATGGGATCAATGGACAAGATCACTGGAGGGGACTGTTAGAGGGGATTGCAGGAGGAGACCACTGGGGGGGACTGCTGGAGGGGATCACTGGAGTGAATCACTAGAAGGGACTGTTTGAGGGGATTACTGCATGGGATCCTAGACATAAGGAAGGATTTGTTCACCATGAGAGTGGTGAGGCACTGGCACAGGTTGCCCATGGAAGCTGTGGCTGCCCCATCCCTGGAGGTGTTCAAGGCCAGGCTGGATGGGGCTTTGAGCAGCCTGATCCAGTGGGAGGTGTCCCTGCCCAGGGCAGGGGACTTGGAACTAGATAACCTTTAAGGTCCCTTCCAACCCAAACTATTTTACGATTCTGTGATTCTATGATCACTGGAGAGGACTGCAGGAAGGGGCTGCTGGAGGGCAATGCAGGAAGGTATCCCTGGAGGCCATCACTGGAAGAGATCTCAGGAGGAGGTTGCTGGAGGGAATTGCTGGGTGGAACCACTGGATGGGATTGCTGGACCGATTCACTGAAGGGGATCGCTGGACAGGACTGTTTGAGGGGGTCACAGGCCGGGCACTCTCTTGCCAGTCCTGGTAAGCAGCCCCCAAGCTGAGAGGGTCAGGGGGCTCCACTGCACCCTCCATCCTGCACAGTGGGCTCCCGTCTGTGACCCCAGGCCTCACGCCTCAGCCCCCCCCCACGCATTAACCACGGCCCCGTTCATTGGCCGCGCCCCCTCGGCCTCAGCCCCGCGTCCGCAGGCCTTGGCCACGCCCCACACACCTTGACCCCGCCCACTTTGGCATCTCCTCCCTGCTGGTCACGCCCCCTTCAGTCCAAGCCCCGCCCTATAAGCCTTGGTCACGCCCCCTCCTGTCCCATCCCATCACCTTGGCCACGCCTCTATATAACTTGGTCCCGCCCCCTCCTGCCCAAGCCCCGCCCTGCACTCCCTGGCCACGCCTGCTTCCGTGCAAACCCCGCCCCAGACACCTTGGCCACACCCCTTCCAAGCCAAACGCTCCCTTACCTATTGGCCGCGCCCCGTACTCTGTGGCCACGCCCCCTCATCTCCCAATATGCTCCAAACACCTTGGTCCCGCCCCCTCCTGCCCAAGCCCCGCCCCACACGCATCGGTCACGCCCACTTCTTCAACGCCCTCCACTGGGCGGCACTGCCACACACCTTGGCCACGCCCCCCACAAACCCCGCCCCTTACACATTGACCACGCCCCCATAAAAGCTTCCTCACGCCACCATATGCCATGGTCACGCCCCATCTCCCAATCCACCCTGCAGTCCTTGGCCACGCCCCCAATTCCAGGCTGCCTGCGTGCCTTGGCCACGCCCCTATATACCTTAGCCACGGCCATGCGCCTTGACCACGCCTCCACACGCATTGGCCTCGTCCCCTATTCCGGGCTGCACACACACCTTGGCCACGCGCCCATACACATTGGCCACGCCCTCTCTTCCAGACCACACACATTGGCCACGCCCCCAAACACATTGACCACGCCCCCTCTTCCGGGCTACACACACCTTGACCACGCCCCGAAAGGCATTGGCCACGCCCCCTCTTCCGGCCCACACACATTGGCCACGCCCCCAAACACATTGGCCACGCCCCCTCTTCCAGACTACACACATTGGCCACGCCCCCAACACATTGACCACGCCCCCTCTCCCGGCCTCCTCACATACCTTGTCCCCGCCCCCGTACCTTGTCCCCGCCCCCGGGCGCACACCTTGGCCGCAGCGCTGCGACCCTCCGCGGCGGCTGCTCCGGGTCCCGGACGGGCGGTAAGGCTGTTTCCCCGCGGGCGGCGCCGCCCCGAGCGGCCCTAAGGACCCGCACCCGCCTGTCCCCCTCCTCGGTTGCGGGGCGAGGTCCCCACCGGGCTTGGGGGCGCCCCGCGTGTCCCCCGGGCCGGTCCTGTAACACCTGCGGGGTGAACCTGGGCGGAAAAACCCCGTGGTGTGTTCCGTCTGTCGAGCACAAAATGCCTGGTGGTGTCTGAAATGGTTTCGGTGGAGCCCCCGAACCGGCTTGTCGGGCGGGAAAGCGCTGGAGGAGATGCGATTGGTGAAAAAGGATAAAGGCAGCATCACCTGCATCGTTCACAGATGGGAAAACGAACTTATTCTTTCTTTAAAGTCCCTTCCAGTCCAAACTATTCTATGATTCTATGTAGGAGGTGTCCCTGCCCATGGCAGGGGGCATGGAACTAGATGATCTTTAAGGTCCATCCCAACCCAAACTATTCTATGATTCTATGATTCCGTGATTCGGTCTCTCTCAATTGCACAAACAGCTGGGAGCGTTGTGTTTCTCACAGGATTGAGCAGCCGGGCCCCGTGTAGCTGCGAGTCACACTCACCCTTTCAATGAGCTTTTGGGCAGAGAAAGCCCATGCAGACAAAAAGAGCTCTGTGTGCGAGCACACGAGGTGGATTAAATCAACAATTACAGGAAATATTTAGTAGGCATTGGATATTATCTGTCGTTATTTCAGTTTCTCTCCTGTTTGTTCAATCAGTGACAATCCAACAACTTCTGTTCAGTGTTTTCTGAATATTCATAGAATCACAGAATCGTAAAATAGTTTGGGTTCGAAGTCACCTTAAAGATTATCTATTTCCAAGCCCTCTGCCATGGTCAGGGACACATCCTACTGGATCAGGCTGCCCTGTTCACTGGTTTCATGGCTTTCCTGTGGTGTGGGCAAATAGTTAAGTGTAAGTTTTAAACATTTTTGCCCATGGCAATTTTAAATTGTACAGTACTGGAATGTGTTTTTTCTACCCTGAGCATTCTTTCCCCTGCCTTATCAGCTATCACTCTTTATTCCTACACAGCCCTTATCACAGACGTATTTATTTATAATTCTTTCTTTGCAGGCTGGTGTCCTGCACAGAAACGAGACTGATTAACACACACATGCGGATTGCTGGAGGGGAGGCTGAAGGACGCCCTGTTCTGATTTATCAGTGTTATAATTCTTCGGGTGAGATGAAGAATTTGCTTCTGTTTAGGAAATACTCAGTTTTCTAATGCAACTGAACTTCAGTCGCCTTTTTTTGCAGTACAGATTTCAACAAATGAACTTTCTGTAAACTGAGATGCAGAGCCTGTCACGGGTAGAAAGTCTTGCTAATCCAGACACATCTCGCCTGATGTCTCTAAAAGACCCAGCAGCTGCAGTAGGTGCTACATCTCTCGACGAAAGTGACTGTAACTTGAATGAAAGGACAATTAATGAAAAAATTATTAGTCTCGAAGTAACGCAGCAAAGCCTCCCTGCGAGCAGCAAAGGGAGAAGTTGTGAAGGGTTTGCTGAGAGCAGTTACAGTACCTCGGAACCCAGCGGTTCCTGGGGTGATTTTGAAGGCTTCAAGGAGCCCTTAGACGAATCAGAGAGATTCAGTCATAATCCTGACGTTTTGCCGAATTCAATAAAAACTTCTGGAGCTGATACGGACTTGAGCAGAGGATACTGCAGAGCCTCTGCTGGTCGCTTTTGCTCTGAGCCACCCCTACAGAGTGGGATACAGGAGCCTTCAAGCTCTCTAAGTGAGGTATGTGTTGATAGTAAACCAAAGACCATAAATGTTTGTGTTACTGCTTCCTGCATCTGAAGATTTGTTTCTGAGTGCCTTCTCTATAGAGGATAACGCTGTACAGGGAGAGACACTGTCAACCTACTGCACAGCTAACTCAAGTGGAACAAAAGCAACTTCTTTACAGTGTTTGACAAACACTTAAGTTACCCTCCTGGAGAGCTTTAAAGAATGTAACGTGCTACTTTGCTTCTAGGCACTAGGAGTAAGTAAGCCCGTAGCAATGGAGAACCTTGCCCTGAAGTGTGCACGATTTCAAAGACAGGCAGGAATGAGTAAAGGAAACAAAAAATCAGGAAGGTGGGTAACAAAACCGGGACCGACAAAAGTTCTATGAGCTACCTGCAACCTTATTGAATAAACCAATATTTGAGATATTGCCTAAATAATCCAGCAGCCTTTTTGCCCGCTGCCGGGGGTTTGGAACCTGATGACCTTTAAGGTCCCTTCCAACCCAAACTATTCTACGATTCTATTATTTTAGGCTGATTTTGGGTGGAAGTTAATGGCGAAAGAAATTTAATAGAAATAATTTAATATCATTCACTTTCTAGCTTAGGATGTTACGTTCTCTAACACAATGTTAGAAGTAATAATCTGAATAAATAATATAGTGTATCCTTACCAGAACAAAAAAGGTTCAGGGTAAGGATTATACCTTGCTGTACTTAGTGTTTCCATGTTTACCAAACATGCATCACCAAAGTGAGCAAAGCAACAGAAGAAAAATAAGAATGTACAAATAAGAAACAAACCACCCTCATTCTTGCTACTTTTATCCTATGTTAAAACATTGAAAAAGAGAGCAATTGAATTCCTCAGAGTTAATCGGTAGCACTAATAGCTTACTGCTAGTAGTCTGCCAGAGAGGTTTTTGGTATGCAAAGCAAACTGAAGGGTTTTGGGAGACAGGATTTCTTGCCCTTGCATGGGAACTTCACCTGTCGCTGAGGTGAGACTAGGGAAAGCACAAAGGTGCGTGGGGGTAGGCTCTCCAGCACTGATGGAGTGGAGATCACAGGACAACTGGTTAACAGTACGCATAAATTTACATTGTTCGTAATACTGGTAACTCGGGACTAGAAGCCTTATATTGAAGAAAAGGAGTATGTAATGACTGGAGCTGAAATAGAATATAGCACATTGTTTGATTTCTTTCCAAAAGCAGTAGATCTTAATCTTACTGAAGCCTTCGCTTTATTTTTTGTGTTTATTACAGGCAAAAGGACATGTCCAGTGTGAGCTGTATTTTAACTGTGCCTGGACTTACAAGTTGTCTTTTCTTGTCTCAGGGTAGAGAAACAGCTGCAGAGCTGCTAGAGATTTCTTTGGGTGTAGAATATTCTGGTAGCACATCCTTCATCGCTGGGCATTTTGTATTGTTTGTTTGGGATCGTAACCTCTTTCAACGAAAAAAAGTCTGGGCAACTTGGAAGGGGTCTCTGGAGATTGTCTGACATCAGAGGTCTGACCATCAGTATCAAACACTTCAGTTAATTAAACAATGTCAGTCCAGGGAAGAATCATGTATTTTAAGATTTAAACAATCACTAATTTCCTTGCAGTAGCTGGATACTTTGCCTACAGGATTGAATAACTTTAAGGATTTTTCATGTGCTCCTTAAATAGTGACCATTGTGAGAGGGACTGGTGTTCTCACTTAAGCGCCGGAGCATTTTGATATAATAAGATATAGAGGATTTGTTCCAAAAGCATGGATGTGAAATTTGTGCCTTCTGATTTTTACAATCACTATAAAGCTACTGCGTAAATGAAAATACGCTGAAATTTTGTATTAGAAACACCTGCTGAAGTAGATAATAACAAATATAATACCAAAAAAACCCTTGCACTTTTCCTGTATGCTGGCTGTTTCGTCTGGCTTGGGTAAACTGTAAGCCAGTGACTTCTACGCATGTTGGAGCAACACAACAGGCTCTAAGAAGGTGTTACAAAGAAGGCAGGCCTGTGCCTCCCTCGAGTCACGCTTCTCTGGCTGTCATTTCCACCCCACCCCAAAGCCAAGGGCAGCTGCCTGACTTTTCCTTAGCTACCACCCCTTTTAAGGCTTGGAATCTTCTTAGAGGGCTTTTTCCTTGACCATGACTGTCCATTAATGCTTTAGCACATGTGCTTGCATAGAATTCCACTTCTCAAAAGTCCTTCTCCATATAGTATCCCTGTTGTAAGTTCAGTCTACTGAAATAATTTACAAATCAATTTAAAGTATTAGGGCACTTTGGTCAATATTCAAAGAACTTTCTAGGAGCCTCAGCAGTTCCCCTTCAGAACAGGCAATTTAGCAAGGCTTGACTTCAGGAAGGAGCAGCGTGAGACGCAGATTCATAGAATCATAGGATAGAATCATAGAATACTTTGGGTTGGAAGGGACCTTAAAGCCCATCCACTTCCAACCCCCTGCAATGGGCAGGGACACCTCCCACCAGGTCAGGCTGCCCAAGGCCCCATCCAACCTGGCCTTGAACACCTCCAGGGATTGGGCAGCCACAGCTTCCCTGGCCAAGGGAAATTAAAGAAATTCTTTTTCTTTAAGGATACTCAGAAATACCTTCTACCAGCTCTGTCAATTTTGCCCACTCATCCATTAGATTAAATCTCTCAATATTCATTACATTTGTCTGAGTTCAGTATAATGAAACTAGAAATATCTCAATTTATTCCAGCTGTTTGAGTTGCTATTAAATGAACCTGTAAAAATATGAAGTATCCAAACTTATATTTTTCAGATTAAATTGTTGATTGTTAGGCAAAGAAAACAAACTCTCTAGTTTTCACACAGGGTTGCTGCTCTTGGATTGCAGACCCTCTGCAGGGTGTTGAAGTCAATTATTTGCTTTCATTTAGAAAATAGCAGCAATTCCTTCTTTGCAGGAATATAAAGACAAAGTTTCTGGACCAGATGGCATGGTAGCGTCCCTTTAGGATAGGATGTAAATTGTGTACATTTTCTCTTGTATATGTATTTTTTAGTCTTCAGATAACCATGTTATTTCCAGGAGGCCAGTTTGGATCTTTCCTGTCACTGTGTTCATTCCTCATCACTGCTAGAGGAGAAACAATATGTAGTTCTGGCTCTGATTATTAACATAGGCTGGAAAAAGTTTGGTGCAAATACAAGGACAGAGAGACATACTGACCCCAGCTTTTATGCATCTTTACAGAGTGCAAGCACTTAGAATCATAGAATCATAGAATAACCAGGTTGGAAGAGACCCACCGGATCATCGAGTCCAACCATTCCTATCAAACACTAAACCATGCCCCTTAGCACCTCGTCCACCCATCCCTTAAGCACCTCCAGGGAAGGGTACTCAACCACCTCCCTGGGCAGCCTCTGCCAGTGCCCAATGACCCTTTCCGTGAAAAAAATTTTCCTAATGTTCAGCCTAAACCTCCCCCAGTGGAGCTTGAGGCCATTCTCTTATTGGTAACTATGGCATTTAGTAATGATGTTACATTTAAGCTGAAAGAGGGTTGATTTAGATTAGAAATTAGGAAGAATGGTTTTACTGTGAGGGTGGTGAGGCACTGGAACAGGTTGCCCAGAGAAGTGGTGGCTGCCCCATCCCTGGAGGTGTTCAAGGCCAGGTTGGATGAGGCTTTGAGCAACTTGATCCAGTGGAAGGTGCCCCTGCCCATGGCAGGGGGGTGGAACTGGATGATCTTTAATGTTCTTTCTGACTCGAACCATTCTATGATTTGGCTGAATTATGTGTGTTTGAATACTAAGTTAGCAAAAGAAGCTTTTCAATTGATGTTTACATCTGTTTTGACCTAAGCTGAATTAGTTGAGCAGAGGAAGAAGCCTTGACAACAAACTGGTCTATAATGTAGCTGGGAAGCTAGAGACTAATGCATGTCAGAAACTCTAAGACTTTTGCAAAACGCTGAACCACAGTATCAGTCCCTCTGTGTCATTATCATTAATACAAAATTTTAAACCCCTCAATAATACAGGCTCTGGAAACATCGTAGTCTTTGGATTTCCTTCGTGAACCTTGGATTGAGCTGTATAACATATGTAACAAAACTCTGTTTTTTCTAGGTAAACAACAGCTATGAGGATATTTTCAAGTTGGGCTTTCCAGAAATCTTTGTATCACAGTCCAAAGAGAGCATAAGAAGCTTAGATCAAGTGCTTAATACAAATAATGAAGACGCTGGGATTCCTGAACTTATGAAGAATCAAATTTGGTAATGAGTTCAGATCAACAGTTAAAAAAAAAAAAAAGTTCCTCAGGAATTACACTGTTTATTTCGTAAGTTAAAAATCAATGGCACTTGCAGGTGAACTTAAAAGTCCTTTAAATCACTATGCTCTTTCAGCATATAGATCCAAGCAATTTTATATTGTTAAAGGAAATGGATTTTGTTTTAATATTGGAAAACAAGGAAGGGAAGATATAAAAATCACAAATTCCTGCCTGGGTTTTTTCCTGCCATTGGTGTGCCTCCTTATGACTAAGCCTCTGGAATGCCAGAACACCCAACAGGCAGCCTGTTCTTCCTGTTCGCTCTCCTTTCTTTACAACACATCTGACTTATTTCTTCGTCATCTGAGGCAGGAGCATTGCTGCTGCTACTACTGCCAACCCACTCACTTTTTTTCCCTCCTCCCCAGCTTTCCCAGGTGGAAACCTCATGTTTAACCAGATGTGCTTCAGAATTTATGGTGCATCTGGCATCTTTCCTGGGCTTATGTTAATAAAAATTTGTATCATTAACTAATCTCTCTCTTAAGACAATCAGAACATTTTTAGATTTATTACGTGCAGCTTTTGAAGGAGCAGCAGCTTTTAAGCACTATTGTAGTCATTGAACATTATTGTAGTTATTTTTGCATAGGCTTTGTACCTAGAAACCTGGGTCAGACCACACTTTGTAAATGTTGTAAGAATCACAGAAAGTTAATTGAATATTTAGTGTGGGCATCCTTTCAACAAGTTCCTTGCATATGCGTTATATTTCAATAAGCCTCAAACTCATGGAGAAATATGGTATGAATGTAAAAAATCTGCAATATTATAGCAGAGTACCAGCTACAGACAAAGAGCCCTGATATACTGTGGTGAATAACTAAGATCAATGATAACTGCAGCCTGTACTAGCAGAAAAAGTAACTGGATTTATTTAGGATGAATGCAATATAAGGATCTAAAGTACTGTGTAGAGGGAGCTCTAATTCTCACTGTTTCAGCAGTGTGTGCCTTTGGCTTGTTTTGCAGCATGTGGAGCAGATGCAGGTTATCCACCTGAGTGGCAGCAGAGGAGCGTGGCTGATAGGAAGGAGAAAGGTTTGAGAGACACAAAATGCAAAGCACAGAATTAATAGGGCTGAGCTCTCCCCACATTTCACAGAAGCAATTGAGCTGTTTCCATTAATTGTCAGGCTTGCTTTTTGGGACGTTGGGTTGAAAATTTGAATGAATGGAGAAATACTTTTAAGATAAGTTGCTTTTTAGATCAAGGTGGTACATGACCATATGTGGTAAAAGATGCTAAGGTATTCACTGGAAAATTTGCACATCTCTTAACCTTAAATTGTCTTTTCTTTCCTAGTGTTGATTCTGGAAACATATGGAGAATGCTTAGAGACACTGATAATACCCCCAGCTTAAGACATCCCTGGAGTAAATCTCATTGCCAAGAAAACCTCTTGAGTGTTCTTGGAGTAGATGCAAATCAAAAGGTAATTGGACAACAGTTTGCTAGTATGCCAGCGTAAATGCTTGGTTATTAATCTGATTTTTGTTAAGCTCTACATGCAGATGCATGAGGAACTAGATCTGTGAGAGTCATAAGTTCTTTTTTACAGAGAGCCTTTTAAAATGGTAGTCTAGTGTTTTCTCATCATTATGTGTAAGTAACTGTGAAATTGTGCGGAATCACATTTTGATCGTTGCTACGTCGATGTCTGCACTATGTAATGCCCTGTTGCATTAGGTGGTACGTTCAGCTTTGGTGTCAATTTAGAATTAGCTTTCAGATGTGTGTGCAGTAAGATCGTTTTCTTTCTTACTCAGAGTCTTAGAAAATTGTTAGCCTCTAATACCTTTCCATTAAGTGAAAATCAGATTCGAATCAGAGAAGCTGTTGGAAGTAATTACTGGATGTTTTTACTGTATATGAACTGCAAGTGTGTTCCATCTCCCTTTTCCTAAAGCTATTCTATCTGTCTATGCAAGGCTTGAGGGAGAGGAATATGTTTTAAATTGAATTAGGCCCAAACCAACAGTACTGAAAGATCTCAAGAAGAAATGTCTCTGTCTAAACTCTTGTTTTGAGAAGATAAAGGTATCAGGGATAACTTAGTATTCAACCTGGTTATTCAATTGGGACAAATTAGTCACATGTGGTTTTCAGAAGTAACTGTTTCAGCTGAGAATTTGATTGCTGAAGCTTGGAGGGTACTGTGTTCAGTTTTGATTTTATTGATGTTTGGCCTTTCATGCAAGTTATATATAAACTGAAGAATAGTGCTGAAGGTATAGGACTTATTCTGCACTTGAAAGACACTTTTGTAAGTGTTAGTTACCAGGAGAGAATGGGAGAAAATTCTCCAGCATAGTTAAGCTCCCCTTCTCTTCCTTTTTTGCCCATAGATACAGTTGCATTAAATCAATGCCTGGCAACGTAAACTTAGGTAATTGCTTCTTCTTTTTTACTGGAAAATTGTATGGCTTTTGACTGTATTGATGAAGGTGTATTTCTCGGCTATTTTCTGTGTAGGTTAAGGCTCATTTTCATTGGAAATGGCTATTTAATTAATTTATTTTAAGTCACAATTAGATTCATGTGTGTACAACTTATTTTGGCATAAAATTGTTTTAACACAAGAGGGGCACATACAGCTTCAGAAAGTAAAGTTTAATTGTTATTGTTAGCTGAAAGAAACTTCTCTCTTTACATTATATGCTTTGAGATCAGATAGAAATTTGTAAAGAAAATGTAAATTATGTTGTATTAGAACTTTTCAGGGAGCCAGGATGACATTTTTGAGGAATCAAATGTTGAAGTTAATGAAGACTTCAGATTTGATGGATTTGGTGCTAATGATTGCAAAGCACTGATCCAGACCAAGGTAGGAATTGCTCTGAAAGTAAGTTCTGCAGAGAAAATAGAGTGTATTTTACATGTTCCTCTGTCCTGTAGCCGTATGTCCTAATGTTGCCATTTATCGTATTCCTTCTAGCATATATCCTAATGTAATTGTCTGGTCCCAATATAATTATTTGGATGTGGAGTTGATTTTTCCTCTTTGAAGCCTATCTGACAGTTTTATAAAAGAAACAATATAACAGACCAAACATAAAGCAATATAATTTAGGGGATACCGAAATATAAGGTTATTCATTGCATAAGCTGGATTTTAGACCAAATTACTTATTGGCTGAGAGACAGCAGTAATATATTAAAACCTAGTCTGGATACTCTGATGACAAAGGAAAATAAGCGTGTCTGTAGAAGGATGAACATGCCGATCACTGAGAATACTCATTCTTAAATTTTATGGTAAGGGAGACATTAGAAGCGAGGCTGGTAGAGAAAAAATGGTATTCAAACTTGTATTTCAGATATTCAGAATGACTCAGATTTGGTTTGTTCCCTTGAGAAAAAAACAGGAGCTACTTAAGGAGGAAGGCAGAACTGATATTATAATTACAAGGATTTGAGAATATTACTATTTTTAAGCTGTGTTACAATAGAGAAATTAAATTGAAATACTTTGTTGGTGGTGCATTTATGTCTTTAGTCAAATATTCCTTAATGAGCTCCGTTGTTTTCTTGCTAATGTAATGCAAGTTGGAAGGAAAATGTTGTCATTCCCCATTGCTTTAAAAAAAATAAACAATCGGTCACATTCTGTTTTTAACGAAGTATTTTGGGTGAATATTCTTAACACAAGGTCCTTTCCTAGTGGAGAATAAACTTGAGTAGCTGTTGTTGCTGTGGAGATGCATTGTTTGACACATGCTTTCCTTGCTATGTTTTATTCTGTTTACTTGCATTGGACAGTGAAGTCGTGTGCTGTTCTGGGAACCTTGTGCATAAGAGATGTTAGGCTGGAGAATTCAGAAAGGAAACTGAAAGAGACTGTCCAGCTTATTCCTTTATAATTCAGTTCTGCATTCTTCGATGAGTACATGAGGGTGGGGCCACGGTAGCTGACACCTGGAAATGTGTAAAATACAGAGGCAGGGTGTAGGCAAAGAAGAAGTGGTTCAAGATGGATGAAGAAGGAATAAAATTAAAAAGAATAATGATACAAAATTAAAGTAAATGGGAAATATTTTTCTGGAGTAGCCTCTGAAGTGAAAGAACAACCCCTGCAGCTTGGTGTCTCAAAGTAGAGCTCATTAGGAAATGTATGTTTGCCATTTCTAACTTCTAAGGAAGTTTATATCTCATATAGTGGGATGTTCTCTGTTTATCTTCCTAGTTACGTCATTTTTTTCTTATGCTAGTTTTATTTTTATGAACTCTGTGTAAAAATTAGATTGATATATGCCATGTAACTAACCTACTGTAAAAAAACTAACTTAGTTTTTCTTTTTCACTCAGCTCTCTGTGTCATCGGATTCTAGACACGGTCATCTTTTCACCCATAACCTCTTTTTAAAAACCACATCTTCAGATGGAAACATGCAATATATAACAGCGCCAAAGAAGAAGCACATTTTTGCTAAACACAATCTAAAACTGAAGTTTTTCAGTAGTGATGTTTGTTGAACCAAATGCACTTTTTAATCTTTTTTTTTCTTTTTGAGCCGAATGCAGTTTACCTTCATTTTGTTACTGGCTTGGTACTATAGACTATATACATTCTTTAGGAAAGTCACATATTACTACATATGAAGTACCTAAAGCCACATTACTAGAAGGTATTTATCCTGTTTAGTTGTGAAGTCAAAGGGGTAATTTCATCCTGCTAAGTTCTGCTGCAGTCACATCTCTTGCAGTGAATCCAGCTGCAGCCACACGTGACACACTCTGGTGGACCAACCGCTCTCCTGAACTACTGACCTTTCAGGCCCTAATGCCTCTTCAATAAAAAACCTTGTTTCCCTGCCAAAATCTGTGAAGTGTGCCTTGTCACCATCTCCCCTCATGTTTGATCCAGTTTGGAACAGCTGAGATCTGTTACTTGGACACTGCTGAACATCATGAGCACAGCCTTTTATCTCTGGTGGCTTTCGCTGGGGTTTAGAAAAATAAAAGTGGTTGAGCTCCCAACTGATAAAGTTGCTGTGGTAATATGGAGAGGGTCAGTGAAACATTTTGTTCTAGTGTTGGTTTCTCACTGAAATAAATCACCTTCTTGGAGCTGATTGTTGTAGAACTTCGTGGATTCATTCAGCCACCAAGCATTCCACCCATAACCATGCCTGTTAAAACTTAACAGCAATGTAGCTCAGGACTTGCACTGCACAGAGCTGTAAATTGCTGCTCTTTTAAAATTTTATAGTAACTATCAACTATATTGCCCATCTTCCTGCATGTTTGAGTGCCAGAAAGGATGCAATCATCCATATAAGCCATGGTGCTTCCTTGCCAGCTGCAGCAACTTTATTTATTCATAGGTAATAACTTTTAAGATTAGTACTAATCTATTTACTGTGTCGGCCATTCTGAATACAAGAATTTTATATGGCTTTTTATTTTAAAGAGTTGCTAAGCACTGCAACTGACATTTTATGTGTTAAAAGCAGGGAACAAACTTGGATATTCGCAAACTAAGTCAATTTATTTTACATGCCTATTCTGTTCTTAGTATTAAGTATATTATAAAGCACTGGTGGATTCCAGCCCTTAGAATCATGGAACAGTTTGGGTTGGAAGGGACCTTAGAGCCCATACAGTTCCAACCCCTCTACCAAGGGCAGGGACACCTGGATCAAGTTGCTCAAAGCCTCATCCAGCCTGGACTTGAATACATCCAGGGACGGGGCATCCAAGACTTCTCTGGGCAACCTGCGCCAATGCCTCACTGCCTTCACAGTAAAAAATTCCTTCCTAATATCTAATCTAAATCTCCTCTCTTTCAGCTTAAAACCGTTCCCCCTCATCCAAACCCTGCTCTCCCTGGTAAAGAGCCCCTCCTCAGCTTCCCTGTAGCTCCCCTTTAGGTACTGGGAGGTCTCTGTAAGGTCTCCCCGAGTCTTCTCTGGATTTCACTGGATTTGGATTAATTTTCAATTTCCCTTGTAGGTCTTTTAGAGTACGTAAAGATGTATTAAATGAGTTGTAGTCATAAACTCATAAAATAGCAAATTGCCAATAAATGATGGATAGTTGAGGTTGAAGTCAATTATGACAGTAAAATCCCTTATTTGTGCTTTCAGACAAGCAGAGCTCTGCAGAGGGCCTTGGGAGAACAAGCTGTAGCGT
Organism: Phaenicophaeus curvirostris; assembly: GCF_032191515.1. NCBI lineage: Eukaryota > Metazoa > Chordata > Aves > Cuculiformes > Cuculidae > Phaenicophaeus > Phaenicophaeus curvirostris. The sequence goes on along the minus strand of NC_091396.1, from coordinate 60,113,814 downwards.
GTACAGCACCGGCTGATGCACCAGATCCCAGAGGCCCTCTTTTCTCCTGGGCTAGCCAGTGAGCCTTTGCTTTCACTGACATCAGCTCAACGTATCAAAGAATGATTTGCAGTTACCCCAGGGGAAGGGTGAATACATATTTCCCTCACACTAGCAGCTTTTTCAGCCCTGTCCAAGTACAGACTGGGGGAGGGGGTGGAATTTTGTAGAATCATTAGGTTGGAAAAGACCTTTGAGATCATTGAGTCCAACTGTACCTGTTCACTACCAAATCATATTCCCAAGCTCCTCACCCACCCACCTTTTAAACACCTGCAGGGGTGGTGACTCAACTGCCTCTCTGACCAGCCCGTTCCAGGGCCTGATGACCCTTTCTTTGACGAAATCCTTCCTAATCTCCAATCCAAACCTCCCTTGACACAGTTTAAGGCCATTTCCTCTTGTCCTATCACTTGTTACTCGGGAGAAGAGACCAACACCCACCTCACTACAACCTCCTTTCAGGTAGTTATAGAGCGCAATGAGGTCTCCCCTCAGCCTCCTCTTCTCCAGGCTAAACAACCCCAGTTCCCCCAGCCCCGCTCCTTGTAAGATTTGTTCTCCAGCCCCTTCACTAGCCCTTTATGATTCAGCAGGAAGAAAAACTGCTGGGGTGCATTTCATTTTAGAACTCTGCTTTTTGGACAGACGATAAGAGCCACCTGAGCCCTTAGTGCCTGTAGACATGGGCTGTGCAAGACAGCAGCGAGACCTCTGGTTCCTGCCAACAAGTTCCTCCCTTTGGGAAAAAAAAAAAAATAAAGAAAAAGAAAGTAGTAAAAAAAAAAAAAAGTAGCAGATCTGAAACTACAAAGTAATTCAATTCAGCTTCAAAGTTGTGGAGTCCTGGCAGCCCTCCAGCACTCATCAGAATTTGGACACAACGTGCGCCTTTGGGAGGTATTTGCAAAGAGAAAATGGTTCTCTTTTCTCTGAACTAACAAGAGAGCATGCTCGGGGAGACAAACCAAGTTTTAGCAGACTATTATTCAGGCGTAGTGCATAGTAGAAAGTAGCCTTGCCTTTTGTGGTGATCCTGAGAAACGAGGGGTGCCGGAAACCCCTCTGATGTGTTTTACACAAATACTGGCTATTCATTTCCTTTACTCATTTCCTTGTTCCTGCCTTCCCCGGCACCCGGCCAAGCGCACCCACGCTCCGAGTGCTCCGAGTGCGTGGCTGTGCCGAGGAGGAGCAGGTGGTTGCACTGTGAAAACAGCACGCCAAGGAAATAAAACGTTGTGTCTTCTTTAAGCTATGGATTTCATAGTTTTTAATCAGAGTTGTGAGCTCTCAGATGTAAAATACTGAGTTTTGATGAGCTAAACGTGTTACTGTACCCTGTGTTTGCAGAAAGCAAATACCACAGAGTTTTGACATTTGCTTAGGATTTGGAAAAGGTGAAAACTAAAGCAAGACAAGTGCAGAGCTAGACAGAAATACCTTCTTCCACCGAGATCAGTGGGAAAACATACCCATAGACAAAGTTTTTAAGAATTCACAATAGGAATGTAATTACTGAAATGTTCTCTTTGTAGAGGGAACACCATAAATAGTTTTGCAGGGAAAGAACAACTGCATTGTGGAAGGCTGGAAACATTTCAGTGTACATTCTGTTCGAAGCTGTGAGTAAAATTTTAGGCAATCGATTTCAACAATCATTAAAGTTGAACAGAGTAGGAAGGCAAAATTTTGTTTTAGAAGCAGCAAATTCCTAGTATTTGTGGACTCATTTTTATAATATGTAGTATTTGGTTAAAAACAAGAGCAAAAGAGGCATTCCAGACCGTAGGCTGATTTCCATGGACACTAAAATCCACCATTGGTTGGACATAAGCAGAAAACTTGGAGTAAAAAGCAAACAAAAAATCTTGTGAAAGCTTGAAAGTTCTTTTCAAGTTGCAGGGCCATCACAGAATTTAAAAGCACTGTCATCTTTTTAATAGTGATGATGAGTTTTAATAGTCCTTCCATTAAAAAATGGAGTATCAGGTCAGATGGCAGAGTGAATTTGGCTGAAAATGAGCTGCATTCAAATTAACTCTTAAACCTCTAAACTTCATGGTGGATCTGGGTTTAACCTGACAGATCCATTCTGGAGGAGGATTCAAAGAAAACAAAACCAAACAACCCAGCTGGCAGCTACGACAGGCCTGCTTCAGTCATATCTAACAGAAGTTCTACCTTCTGCTGAAATCTGGTTGAGAACCTCAGAAAACATTATCCCACAGCGCAGGCTTGATGTCAAAGTCCAGTTTAGCACTCTGCTGGGAGAAACAGGACCCAATGAGGGGAAAAAATGTATGGAATGAAGTTGCAACATTTTTAATTTGGTTTTTTGTTTTCATTTTTCAATCAAGGCACGATGCCTGTGAATGCCTGGCAGATACCTCCGTGCCAAAAATCCTCCAGCTCCCTTGAACACATGCTTTAAAAATACACATTTATATAGACACACTTTGGCATATTAATAGCTTGACTTTTCACTTCTAATATTGGCATTTTATAGCTCAAATTTAGGTTTGCAACTGGTCATAACTCACCTTCCTCACACAACTATTGGATAGGTTATTTTCTTTTGTGTATTTTACGCTTGTTTGAGCTGGATAGTTAGTTGTTTTAAGCCTCACTTCCAGTATACAGAATAGTGAGAGAGAGAGCACTCCAGGTAGTACCTGCACCTCCTCAGTCACCCTGCTTTGAACCAGCACTGCACTGCACAGAGCTCAGTACGTTTCAGTTCAGATTTTTCAGTGTGGCTACAACTGATGAAGGTATATGAACCCCTACCTCACCTTTAAGTTAGAGTCTCAATATGACCTGAAAGTAATACTTAAAAAATACCTTCTTAAAAGACTAAACTACAGTTTACCTTTACAAGGCAGCATTTTCTGTTGCCAAATGTCAAGATGCATCAGGACAAGTGCAGGTCTCTCCTGCCAGCATCGGTTCGTCCTGCTCAATAATACAGTCACAGGGCTCATGACATGACGGTGGCCACCTCACTGCCAAAGCCAGATTTCTGTGAAGAAGTTACTTATAGACATATGCTTTTACAGCTGCAGTCAGCAGGCCCCAGCACAAACGCCAGCAATAACTCCTGGTCTGCAAGTAGCAGCCAATGCAGTCTTATCAATAAAGTTCATTGTGGAAGAGTCAGGGATCTCCTTTTGGATGTCCATGACAGGAAAGGCATAGAAACCTTTACACCTGAACTCACTGGTGTAACTTGTATGAGCACAGAATGGCAAATAAGTGTCTGCGAGTGGCATTATTGTTGCCCCAGAGTGACAAGTGTGCCAGTCTGAAGTGTCAACAGCACATCCATCCAGGAACCGTGTATCTCGACACTTGGCATTCCAGCACAGCAACCCTGAAGCAACAGCAAGAACTGCATGGGCTAGGAGGAACACACAGGGCAGGTGAGACAGAAACCAGAGGACAGCTCAGTGCTAACAAACATACATTTTATTCCTGTTCACTACAGGAATCTCCCCACCCCACCGTATCTGGGCCATCCCTTGTTCTGTGACGAGAGGACACACAAAAAGGGGGTGAAGTTGTGCATGGTATTCAGTATTTCTGGGAAGAAAGGAAGGGAAAAAAAGAAAACAAAAGCTATGGAAAATGTTATAAGGTGGCAAGGCACCGTGTGATTTTGTTTTGTTTTTGAAACAAATACTGAAGGCTTCAAAATACAAATGGTTAAACTGCAAAACTGTGGCTTTTATTTCCAAACATACAATAAATAGGTCCACCACAACTAGCCTCTAACTTCATTTTACATGGAAGGATTTTAAAATTAGTTTGTGCATATTTAAAATTCAAACTTCCCTTTGCACGTAATTCCATACATAACTGAACTGCATTACATACCAGCTCACGGTCTTGGCACTGTGATGCAAGCAACCAATTCGAAGCAGAGCTTTGTAGCAAGCACTTGAACAAAAACTGCATTTTGAACTGTTGATAAAACATCTGCCAACAACTGAATCCATTTCTGAAGTACACAAAAAACTTAAGCACGTAAATGCTGAAAAGCAAGTTGTCTTCTCTTATGTTTCCATATTGGCTACAAGGTAAGTGGATTTATTAAGTGTTCACCATTTGCCACATGATACAATTTTCATACCAAAATATCTTTACTGCATAGTAACATTCCATATTTTCAAATGCAAAAAGAAATTAGATGTAGTCTTTTTATTTTACTACTTATCACTGAATTTAAAGACATTTTTAACCACAACTCTGCTTCATCACAGTGCAGAAGGCCCTTAATAGTTCAAGGATTTATTCAGTCATATCTTTAATACAAAAGTAGAGGCTGAGGAAAAGCCAGAGTAGTCTATACACAATGCACAATCTGTGTACATTCTGAAGCTGTATCTCTTCAAGAACTATTTATACACTCTTCAAACAAATCCCTTTATCCAGCAATTCAAAATACTTTAGATCAGAAGTTTTATATTAGAATCAATACATTATATGCATATAAATACATTTATACCCTTCGGGTTGCTAAACAACCCAGATGGCTGCGAGGAAGTGACCTGAACTGGTTCTCCATTGGTTTGGGATACCAAATTGTATCGGCAGCTAACTGTTAACCAAAACAGTCACAGTACAAAATGGAGACCTTTGAACAAGGTAGGTGTGCTACGGCATCAGTTAAGACTAGAAATAGGTGACACCCTAGCCCCTTCGACAGGGCCAGGATCTCAGCTTCTGTGAGATGCAACACACAGGCAACATTTTTTTTCCTCTGCCGATGCCCCATTCATGAAAAAGTCTCAGCAGAACAACAAAAATACCAAAAAAAACCAACAAACCAAAGCAAAGCTTTTACAACTGCAAATTTTCTTACAAGACAGGTGCTGCAGCTTTAAAGAACAAATTAAAATTCTTATAATTAAAAAAAAAACAACCAAACCCAAAACCTAATGTGCAAGTCTGTAGTTCAGAAGACGACAGCAAGGATCGATACAGACTTCAGTTCAATCTGAAACACAGTATCCAAATTGGTTTATGGAAAAATTGTTCTCACTGCAAATCTCATCTTCAGTTTACAAGTGCGCTCATATACACTTACATAGGCACCTGCCATACATGTACACACCTCCTCCTGCAGTGCAACCTGCAGCAGCAGCTGCAGCAACACCCTCGATGCTTCCAAAGCACACGCAGGCCCCAGCCCTGGCGCTGCGTCCCAGCCGTCCGACCCCAGAGCTCTCCCGGCCACAGCTGCAGGATGGTTTAGTCATCAGCACTGACTCACCACAAATCAATGAGTATTTCAGGAGCATTCAAAGCAGTAAGCACTGGTGTCATGAGAAGTGTTCTCAACTTCGTTTCTTAAAGGATACAGAAACGTTGACTCAAGTATCCTCCTCCCAAGGTGCTAGAAGTTCTGAGTTTGAAGCGTTTCTTTCTACAATGCCAGGTATACAAATGTGTATCTCTTTAAATAATATTGCACATAAAAATCATCTTAAACTTTGTATTGAAAGCAGGGTTGAAGGACAGTGTTTTTCAAAACAGATTAAAAAGCTACCTGTACATAGTAAGTTTTAATTTAAAGAACGCCAAGATTATTCAAAATCTAAGCACATAATACTGACAGAAAAATGTTAAATTGCACAATCTACATATAAATTACATTTGTAAATACTTAAAAGTTTTTAAACATTGAATACCCTTGATTTCACAAATCATCTAGGTCACTGTCAAAGGATCAGCTCAATGAGTTAGAAGTACTTTCCCCCAGAAAAAAAAGAAAACAAAAACCAGAAACAAAAAGATCTGCAGTCTTAGACGAAGCACTGGAAAGAGTTAAAGCATTTCAGCTCAGAGGTAGTGCTAAACACATCCAACTAGAAGTTCATTATATTTGAACTATGACGAAATAACATAGTAAAATGTAGAAAGACTATAAAATTTACAAAAATAAATAGTTCTGAATGCTTTAGAAAATGCAAGAGACATTGTTGACAAGTGTCTTGATCTGCTTTTCTGATCAAAAGAAAGCGCGTCTCATTTTTAAAATATACCCATCTCTAGTAATGTGTCTGCAATCCATGCGATCCAGCTATGCAACTTGACGTATATCAGCCTGGCACAGACTCTGATATTAAAAATAAAGTGGAGGCTTTGTAAAAGATCATCTCATATGAAATTTGTTTTGCATGTAAATTCTTCTGACAAATTAAAAATTGCACATAAAAAAGTTTATTGAAAGAGGCATGAGGGGTGATAAGGGTATGTGCCCATTGTTCCACATACTCCCTGGAAGGAAGAAGATGATTGCACAGTTCTGATAAATAAATATTTCTTTTTAAAAAAAAAAACTGCCACCTTTTTGGTTTATACGTTTTGGAATTACTTTGAAAAACCCACTACAGACAAATTATTTTTAGTTTGTGTTTTAAAGAATTCTTTACAACTTTTCCAGTGGCTTTCATCCTGAAACCAAAGGAGAGTGGCAGTTAAAAAGTATCTTTGGGTAAAACAAGTATCAGGATCCAACCAGAATTTCCATGATGTGGTCCAGCTCGCTCAGATCTGTTCTACATATCTGAATGTTGTTTGCTGAAGAAGAATTACACGATGGAAAGGTTTTCAATGGTTCTTCTGTAGCAAGAGATGGCGATCTGGGCGGCATTAGTGGAGGGCAACAGAAGTCTGAGTCGTACATTGAAGTGTCAATATCTTCAAAAATGTCATCTATTGCCAAATCCTTCAAGTAACTAGTTGAATTTGAAATTTCAAAGGAACCAAACACGCATTCAGCTCCCTTCAAATCCTGTCTATCATCTTCTAGCTTTAGACCAGTATTTTCTGCAAACTTTGGCTGGTCATCTCCAGTAGGAACCAGACAAGTAGGCGGGCTTATGTCTTCTACAAAGTCTAAGTCCTTCAGAATAGATGAAATAGCAGATGACATATCATCATCTGACACTATCAGCAGGCTATTTTCAATCGGGTCTTCTACAGACCGCAAATCGCAGCAGTTAGGCTCTTGCTGACTAATACCTGACGGCAACTGAAGAGAAACCCCAGATGTCTCCATCCCTGTGTAGCTGTGAGAACTAGGAGTAATGCCAGGGCAGACATTAATTGGCTGCTGATTACTCTCTTGTCTCATTTCCTCTTGAATTTGCCGTACTGTGTTGGCTATGAGGACAGAGCGGTGCAAGTTTGGTTCCACCAGCATTTTGTACGTCTGTAACTTGGTGAGGCACATATTAAGCACCAACTGCCTCTTAAGTGGATATGACAGATTTCGACTGGAATCAAAGGCACTCGAGAGACCAGCCATGTTCTCCTCATAGTCACTCAGCTTGCGTTTTAGACCTCTCCCCAACATGAACCTGAAAGAGAGAAATTATGAAATTAACCTCGGTCAAGACTATTACTACTTCTGCAAGATCGCAACAGACACTTTTGGAAAGTTTGTAGAATACGATGTAGTGGTTAATTTAAGACTCTAATGACACAGAGTGCAACAGACAATAAAATCCTACACAAGATACTATTTCCAACTTAGAAGATGCATTTTCCAGCTATATTGCTTCACAGCATTTTAGCTTTTTCTAAACAGAAAAGGTGGAAGAAATAAAGTAACTGTTCTTTAAAAAGGCTATATACATCTAAGTTTTGGATTTATGGTTTACTTTTAACTCTACTATGATAATACAAACTTAATGTTTAAAAACTTTGATAGGTTAGATTTTTAGATGTTTACTTATTTACATTATATGGCATACAAAAATTCATTAATGAAAAATCATAAAATCACAGAATCATAGAAGGGTTTGGATTGGAACGGACCATGGACGTCATCTAGCCCAACCCCCTTGCAGGGAGCAGCAGGGACATCTTCAACTCAATCAGGTTGCTCAGAGCCCCATCTAACCTGACCTTGACTATTTCCAGGGATAGGGCATCTACCACCTTTCTGGGAAACCTGTGCCAGTGTTTCACCACCCTCAGCAAAAATTCACGTCTTGCTAATACGTAGTTTAAATTCTCTTTTCATTTAAAGCCATTACCCCTTGTCCTGTTGCTGCAGGCCCTGCTAGAAAGTTTCCCCCCATCTTTCTTATAAGCCCCCTTTAAATACTGAAAAGCCGCAGAGCTGAGAGAATAAGGGCTGGTGCTCACAGCTGCTGGTTCACAATCTGCTACTGACTTAATACTAAGGACACCCAGCAGGAAGCTGTCAAATGGCGTTTTAAAAGTGACCAATTTTGGTAAATAGCTAAAAGAAAAGAAAGTTGCTTCCAGTCTGCTTTGTGTGCTTTTGCATTGAAATATGGTAGGTCTAGAACACTGTGGTACAAAAACCTGTATGCACGTACACCTAAAATACACGTGATCCAGACAAATACATGTGTGGATACTTTGCAATTACCATTCAAAATATAGTGTTTTAGGGACAAGCACTACGCAATTCTCTTGTATAAGCACAGAAAAGGAATACACTGTGCACAGGAAACACTGGTAAAATCTTAATTATACACATCTTTGTGTTCATGGAATATACACACCCCTCTCAAACAATTAAAAAAATTAAGCAATCATAAATTAGACACCCAGTGGCAGATTCTTCGTGCACAATGACCCAGACCCTGCATGCTGCAGAGGGCCTCCCAACTTCCTTTTCATGAGAGCACTGGATACTGCCAGCAACAGCTCAGCTGATGGCTGCAGCTGCCAGCTGCTAGCCTGTCGCTAGACTTTTGGGGACAAGGAGATGGCAGCAGGATAAAGCTTCTTTTACTTTTGGGATTTCTCCAGATTTGCAGGAAGCACTGCAGGGCTCCATGGCTACATCCATTTGCCTAGACAAGACTGTTGGAGAGCCCAGATCCTCTGGAGGAACACAAAGTAAACAAGCAGTGAGTATTTCCCAGTAAGAGACACAGGAAAACAGAGACAGCGGGTAAAGGAGTTTTAAGACTTCTCAATCGTACCCTCTTTTACAAACATACCTGGATGGAATAAAATTTGTCAGAAGATGACCTTTTTTAGCTAACAGGTAGTTGTTTGGCCTAAAGTTCAGTTTACTAACACATTCACTATTTAAAAGACTAACAAAAAACTTTAATTACTGGTAATTTTACAAGTGCTGTGATTTTTTACATTTTAGGAGTCTGCTTTAGCTCAAAGCATGTTCAATGTACACTCAGGTGACCCTCCCACATTTACCATGCATCATTCTCCAACCTCAGCATCCCATTTAGGGCAAACAGAACCAGACAGTTCCAAGCAATCAATTACAAACAAAATCAGCAGAAATCTGGATACAAAGTTCAGGCACCAAATACAATAATAAGAAGTATTTAGGGGGGACACTAGTGTGTGTGTTTGAGGCATCCTCAGACAAACTATCAGCAACACTGCCAACAACCAGTACTTTTAGACACAACCTATGGAAAAATCATGATTATGCAAGCCTTTACTGTAACGTTTTTGCTATAATATATCATGAAGACAAATAGCATCTGCAAATGACAGAAAACTTGCAATAAAATTATTAACTTTCCATTTTAAGTGGCATTTAAATGTTGTAAGACATTATCCCATACCATTACTAAAAGGAAGAAAATACACATCAAAATGGCTATTTGTTCACTAACCAACATCCTCCCCATACAATGCACACAAGCAGGGCTTTTTTTCTCTCCACTAACTGATTAAAGCAGACAAACACTCTCACTCACAAGGGAACGAAAGTAAGACCATATAGGAACAGTAATTCTGACACTTAATACATTCAGAATGCTTGGGTTTGACAATTTACTGCTATGTCTGTATTTTTTAAAATATATTTACACTTTGTTAGACACACAGCAAATATTAGACTTCTCTATTTGAATTACATAAACAATGTTAATTCCTAATTTATAAAAAATTGGGCTAGTATTTAAATTCTATAAGCAAACTTAAAAAGCAAACTATCATATGTAAGGTTACATAATCTCACAAAAGCTACTTAAAATTAAATGTTTAACTTTTAAGTTCATAGCGTAGCCTAATTAGACTAAAAATTTCATGTTTATATACATACACCTTCCTTTTAATTCTGCAAACTTCCCTCATAAGATTTGTCCCAGAGCATTCCAGAAATACATAAAAAAGCCCAAGCACAACAGCACTCTGAACTACAAAAATTAAGTGCAAGAAACATTGCTTGCTCCAACTTCAAATGTTTCTACTTAACAGACTCCCCACTCTCTAGATGAGACAACATCTTATATAAAAATACACAAACATCCTCTTATCCTAGGTTTCAGAAATTCTGCCTGTTTACAATAATTTTTGCCTAACTGCAAGTTTCCCTCCGGAAGCTAGACAACTTCAGAGGTTACAAAAAAATTTGGAAACGGCTAATGAAAACCAGCGTACCACTGGTACAGTGGGCTTAAGAATGGCTAGTGTCACAGTTGCTACAGGAGACATTAAATTTCAGTTCTTGTCAAACACTGGTTGCTGACCTACAAAAGATACAAAGCCCCTTTGTTACCAGCTAATCTACACTTTATCAGGCCCTTTGCTTTACTTTATAGTGTAAGAATTCCTGACAGGGTCATATCCTTAACAAAGTGCTCCACATTTCTAAAGAACTCATCCTTCTGCAGTACTGTATTAACACACACATCCCAAACCCCAAATTCACAAACCTGTCAAATGCTCTCCTTTGACAACACTATTTTGCAATACAAGATGTCGCTCACGTTATTTAACCATGCAGTACTCCCCCATTTCAATTTTTGGTACTAAGGAAAACAAACAGAAGTCCACACTCCCATGCCCAGACCTCCTGTGTTACTGAGCAACTGCTGCACAGTTTTCAGTCCTTTCAGTCAACGAGAGAACTCTGCAGCCAGTTCAAAGCAGCAAAAGCTGGGCATACTAAAACACGAGTGTCTAGGAATTGCACTCTCCTTATTCCACCCAAGTTCTAGAAACCTACTCAGATCTCAGAAAATTGGATTTTGTAACGTGCCTGTCTGACAAGTCTGTAGTAACTGAACAAGAATTTAGAAGTTTATTATTGAACAGCTCGCATTTGAAACTGGCATAAAAGAGGCGAGCAGTAAGTCACCCTTCTCTTGAACTTTAAGTTTAGTTGATTTTCTCTGACTTCAGATGCTCTATTTTAGAATCTTCTGTCATGAAAAACACCCCACGAACAATGAGAACACCATATCTCAATCATTTTTTTCTGGCATTTTCTCACCTCCTTTCATTACAGTAATGTGAAGTGAGCCACAGGCCGTTTATGGCAGAAGGCTTTTCAAAATTAAAATTATTTTGCAGATGTAGAGAAAATGATGAAAAGTGAACTCGGTGCCAAACTCTCCATCCACATCACTGAATTACAAAGGAATCTGTATGTAGAAATTCTCCCCAACAGCATGTTCCTCAGTTCCACAGAGAACACCAAATAGAGACTTCTCTCTGCTAAGATGGGAAGAAGCAGCATCCATGCACTGTAATCCTACGCTACACCAGAGTTTGAAAAACACTTGGAGAGAGGAGGCAAATCCCTGGCTGGCAAATCCACACAGAACACCAAACAAACAGGCCTGGTCAGAGCGTGCAGCTCCTCAGAGGAAACATTCCAGGCTACCAAGAAGATTTCACATTGCGATGTGCTGTGGACAATACAGGACTAGCCACCATTTCAGAGTCAAAGCACAGTTCCATCTGTCACAGGGTCCGATAGTGCAGTGCAGCTGCCATGGACACATGGCCAAGAAATACAGCTGGAAACAGTCACAAAGAATGCAGCATGTGAAAACCCTCAATTACTTCTATCTGGACAAACTATTTCTTAATTTCCCTTTCCTCACCTTCCTAAAGAGGTTTTAAGAGTGGGTTAAATACTGTTAGAACTCAAAACTGCACAGAGCTTTGATTTTCAGTAAAGCTTCAAAAATCAGTAGTATATAAAACACAACTGCCACAGTTAGTATTACCTGAACATGACTTTTTCAGGCACAAAACAAGCATGATAGTCAACTACACAAGGGTTATGTACTATTAAAGAATATGCTCAAATAGCAAGATCATCAATAAAGTACTTGGTGTGCACTATGCGGGTCAAAATAACTTCATTGGTAGTGGTCTCTTCTGGCTTTTCTTTTTAGGGTATTATTAAATCCAGTCTTACTTGATCCTTTCCATACAGACACAGTGTTGCATTTTTCAGCTTGAGACTTTCTCTGAGTGATAAATTACTTTTTCTCATACGACAGAAATACAAGATTTGAATACGTGTAAGCACCTGATAAGTGAAAGCAGCCTGTCTAGTTTTCATTAACGCAACTCATGTATTAAAACCCAAATGAGAGACTCTTTGCTATTGTAATTTGGATAATTCCCTTTCAAAGTCGCCTTTGGCTCGTAACTATAGAAAGCATGTACAGTAAAAACAAACTGAAATACCTTTGGATTGTAAACCCGTGTTAGTGACTGACCAAGGCTGATTGATAACCTGATTTTCTGCTCTCCCCCCTCTTCCATAGACACAGGTTTCACGGGCACACATCTATCTGCAGGAAGTGCAAAGGGAAGACAAACATCCCTACAGTTTTGGTTACTTCCCAGAATTATTTGATGTATGCTGCATGCTGTTTTTAATCATAATCCTTCCTCTTCCCAACAAACACTTTAACATTGGTAGCGCAACTTCATTAGTAGTTTTAATTAGGTGGTGGACTGGCTCTTGACTAGTATTCCATGTGTAAGCAGCTGCACAAGAAAAAGGTAAGGCTGAAGGTGCAGTTAACAGACATAGTATAAATCCTTTCCTCCCATCTGGACTTAACACAGATCACTTAAACATGACTTACGTAACACAGTAAGCTGCCAGACTACACAGAACACTGTATGTGGTCTGGTGTCCTCAGCAAGTGTGGGAGATCCCCGCAACATCACATCTTGGCTCTTGGCAAAAATTAAGAGGAAGTGAGGAAAGGAGGATTAAATGCCTTAGAAAACACCAAAGTAAAAAGTAATCCAGACCTGAAGACACTTTAAAATATACAAAAATGTATTTAAGACCATTGCTTCCCCTACCCAGACCTGCACCCCAGTTTAACCAACATGAGTAACTGCTGGAGAAGGCACAAGCAGCTCAAAGTGTGTATACAGGGAGGAGTGCAGTCCTGCCAGCTTACTCCCATACCTAACTCCTATGTAACAACTTCTTCACAGGAGTTGGAAATTATCAGAAAATAGCAGCTTGAAGAAGGGAGAATTTTGGTCACCAAATCCTGATCATACAAGTCTGTTACTGCTAAAGCAACTGGAACACAGAACCAAAGCACACTACTGTTCAGACTTAAAAAAAAAAAAAAAAGCCAGCAAGTACCCGCCCCAAACACCAAATCCCCAAACCACACAGAAAAAAACCCACACCCCACACCTATGGATGAACCTAATATCCTTTCCCACATTTTGAAAATAAGAGTAGGCTGAATAGTATTCATAATGCAGAGGAAAGGAATGAGAAGAAGGCTGTGTCTGGCACAGAATTAGTCTGGCAGTCATAACCTTCCCACTGTCACTTCACTATTTGTGGAAGTAGAGAATAAATACGTATTATACACTAGTATTTTAGGAGCTGAAATGATGTTTACAAAGCACTTGGGAGTGTTTTACCTTGATTTAAAAGTTAGTTTGAACTGCCCACACACAACCTGTTTATGTTATGTCTAATGGGATCTGGAAAATTCCTGCACTTAAAGGACATCTTCCCAAGTTCCTTACTCCCATTCTATTTCACAAAGCACTCGTAAGAGCTTTGCTTTACAAACTCTCACAGCTAAGTTTCAGAGCACACAACTTCACTCTGAAGAAGAAACTCCTCTGTTAGGATGTGTACAAGCTAAAATGCATACTCTTCTGTTAGGATGCGTACATCTGGGCACAGTGTTAGGTTGAGAAAAACTTCCACCCTTAAAAGAAAACAAACTAAACCACTGCCACTCTTCTCCTTCCTCTCCCCCTCTACACTTGTGTATTTAGTTCCACATTTACCAATAAAGCTCACGGGTATATATTAGTAGTGAGAATGTGTTCAGTAGATTTTTTTTTTTTTCAAGAATTTTGGGTGGATTTTTTTTTTTTTTTTTTAGCAGAAGGAGGGCCTGGAACAATTTAAACTAAGGGTCAATAATAGTTAGCTAAAGATAAAACATGAATAAAAGTTTCTAGATTTAGTAACTTCCATAGTAAAACTCAACTGTAACTAGAACATAAAGGAATTTAAACAAGAACCCCCAAACTACCAGGGTCCCATTAGAGTATCTCACTGGAGAGACAAATGATCATTAGAACTGCATATGTCCAGAGTTTGTTCTAATCAACTGAACCGTTCTCAATCAGTTTTCTTAAAGATATCTATTTACTTCAAACACAGACACTGGATGCATTCACCTACATAACACTGGTGTGTACTTTAGGGTTGCAATGATCTAAGTAAAGATCCACTAATAACAAAAGTTAATTAATTATAACTATATCATATCAGTATGTCAATGTTTTAACAGAAAACACGGACCATTAACAATAAAAGCAACTGAAAAAATAACCCAGCCTCCAAAAAACAGACCCAAATGCTGTCTTTTCCTGATAGAGGACCATGCATTTACTCTAGCTCTCTGCATGGGATATTCAGGTAGGTGATTTTCAGTAACCAAATAAGGAATCTCTTTAAGTCTTCTCTAACAGAGTAGCACACAACAACTTTTCTTCAATATCCAAAGCACATTCTCCTCACAAGACAAGACTGTAACACTCAATTTCAGCAGCTGAAGAGTGGATCTCACTATAAGCTTGGGGCCTCAGTTAACAAATTTCCAAGAAATGCAATCTTATGGCAATTATTAAATTCTTTGTTACATTATAGCACTTCCTCATGGTAAAGGGGGAAAAAAAGAAGTAATGCAAATTCAGAATATTCAAACTGAAGAGCATATACTATCCAGCAAGCCTAAAGCATTTCACTTTAATTTTTTTAGAATGGGGTAGATAAAATATTTTTCAGTTTACCATTCTAGCCCATAAAAATAACACCTACAATTGATTATCAGAACATGCGCTATGCATGTAACATATGATTTCATAAAAACATACAAGTAGTTACCCTTAGAATCCAGAAAGGCGTCCAGGCAGGAAGATTCCAGATTTTGCATAAAGTGTGTTCATCCAATAGTCTTGAACTATTCAAGAGGCCAAGCCATCCACCGAGGTAGGATGATGTGACTTACGGGAAAAAATAAAACAAGAGTAATTACTACAAGGCTTTTTTTAAACCTGAAGTATTAAGCACACAGTTTGGCAAAAATAATTTAACAAGTTGAAGTCTATTAAAACAGTTAAACTGAATAAGAAAACCTTTAATTAATATATTGAAATAAGAGGACCTAATAGTTTCACCTATGAATACATAAAATGTTTAAATTACCTTTCATAAACGAATACTACAGCACAGAACACTGATCCTCTAAGCGCCAGGCTTTACAATAAGAACTTGTATTGATACTCCTTCGGGTTACTAATACTGATTTACAACTGTAATAATCTCAGAAATCACATATCAAGAGATGTGATACCATGAACTGTAAAGGAGTACCTTTCATAATTATCCCTTGCAAAAGGAGTCAGATTTTTATTAAATTCCCTAACCTCCTTCATTTTCAACACACAACAAAACCAGTGTGAGAAGACAGATGGCAGGATGTCCTATGAGTGCATATAATATTCAGCGTGGCACCATTTTCAACAAAACCCTGTTGACATCTGCAGTTTGGCTAGAAACTACATGGATTAAAACATAGATTAGATCAAGGCAATAGAAACTCTGGGAAATATGAAAAGGGTGAAGTGACAGTAAACAATGAACTAGGCTAGGAGATGTGGAGGGAACTGCATGATCCATGCTCTTTGAGGTCTCAACTCCACCTGAAGATTCAAAGTTTTTTTAATTCCAACAATTAAAAACCTAACATGGGTTAAAAGCCTACCCTCTGGATTGTATGTCACATGTTTGCTTGTGTACAATTTACAGACATGCACACACAGGTACCCACCTCCAACTAGCGCAAAACAATTCAGATATTCACAAAACCCAGGATCAGTACTTATCCAGATAAATACAGCCCTTCAGAATCAAGGACCAAGAGTTCACATGTTATTTTACAAATCTTAAAATATTATATAGTGAAAGGCAGTCTTACATTTAGACAGAAGGGCAAGTAAACGAATACAGTTCATCTCACATAGCAACTCATAGCCTGATGTTAGCAAAGGGCTCCTCCGCTTACAGAATCCTGGAACTGTAAAGATGCAGTAAAACAGCAGTGAAATGCCCGTGACCTAAGAACACCAAATCTAACCCACAGCAATAAAGACATTAATACCTCAGTCCTCCTTCTAGAAGGTGACTTCTTTCCTATAACAATGACATCCATGCTATTTGTAAACAATAATTAAAATCCCCACCAAATAGACAAATGAAAAATTGCAACCTATTTGCTCTGAAATAGTAGGACTTCCAAAGGTCACTTCTGAGGCTTATTAAAGTGTAGTTGTTAGATCACAGGGAGAGATGTAAATTCACGGCATTTTCTATACAATGAATATAGAAGAAAAAAATGTTTTAGAGTGTGAAGTCTTTTTAGTGTTAAAGAATCCTAAAAAATAAAAAGCTAACAAGCATGCTAAAATACTGCAAAGTTTGACTTCAGGACCTTAGTTTAAAAAAGAGCTAAAAGCATTCGATGACTATTAACTGTATTTTAGAGGTCCATCTTTTGCTAGAACGAAGCAAAGTTCAAGAAATTATCAAATTTACCCCCTTTATTATATACTCTAAAGGATTCCTGCAAAATTAACTGTCGAGACTATGGTTTTTCCCCTATGTGACTTCACACTGGGACAAGAGTGAGGCAGAAGTACAGAAGTGAGGTAAGGTTACAACGTTTATTTTTCACAATGAGTTAAAAAGTACAGAAGACACAGTATAGCTGTAAATCACTATTAACCATGCGTGTAGCTCATTGTTTTTTCTCCTGTTTTCTCTCACTGCCCTCCCTCGCGGTTTCCCAGTACCTGTTTGCAGGTCACTTTAGAAATGCAAGATTATAACGCTCACGCCAGTGCACACGGTGTTTCCCATATTGCAGTTAATTGCCTGAAGTAAAGAATCTCAGCTAAATCGAGAGCAAAGTACACCACTAGTGCACAGGGCTCCTACCTGCGTTTCTGGAAAAGAGCTGTTCCAACACAGTTTGAACAATTCCAGGCCTATCTAGGGCAGGAATTGCTAACCGCGAGATAGATTTGGGATTCACATCGAGGGGACCGGGCTCGTCCCCCCCCAATCCCAGCAGCTCACACGTTGGTCGAGGCGAACAAACCCCGTTATTAAAGCCGAAAGGGCAGCGGCGCTGGGGCAGCGCCTGCCACCATTTGGCCTTTGTGGAAGGAGACGCTGCTTCCTGCAGCCGCCCCCCCACCCCGGCAGCGGTAACCGGAGACAACCCCGGGCTTCCCGAGCTGCGAAAAGTTACACTCCTCCCCTCTCCTCCTCCTCCGCTCGACAGAGACCCCGACCGGGATAATTATAACCACGCTAACAACTTCCACCGCCCGCCCCGCTGCAGGACGCACCGGCGGGTGGGGAACCATCCCCAATCCCCACCCCACCCAAGCCTCGTTGCTCCCTCTCCGACTCCCTTGGCCCCTCCAGCCCTGTTGCCCCCCCCCCCCCCCCCCCCCAAGCTCCTGTGCTGTCCTCTCCGGCTCCTTTGGACCTTCAGCCCCGCTGCCCCCCTCCCGGTCCCACTCCCCCGCCCAGCTCCCTTCGCTCCCACTCCCCCCGACCCTGCTGCCCCCCCAGCCCCCTTCGCTTCCCCTCCCGGTCCCACTGCCCCCTCCCAGTCCCCTTCGCTCCCCCTCCCAGTCCTGCTGCCCCCCCCAACACCCCTGCCCCCCCCCCCCCCCCGACTCTGCTGCCCCCCCCAGTCCCCTTCGCTTCCTCTCTCGGCCACGCTGCCCCCTTTACTGGTCCCGCTGCCCCCCTCCCCCGGCTCCCTTGCCCCACCAGCCCCCCCCCACTCCCCGCAGCTGCCCTCTCGTTTCCCCCAGCTCCGCCGCGCTGACACCCCCCACCCCCACCCCGGCCTCCCAGTCCCGTTGCTCCCCCAACCCCAGTCCCGCTCTCCTCCCTTCTCCCTAACCCCCTCCCGCGGCTCCTTTGGCCCCTCAGCCTCACCGCACCCCCCCCAACCTCCAGCTCCCCTGCCCCCCCAGCCCCGCTGTCCCCTTCGCTGGTCACTTGCTTCCCCCCCCCCGCCGCCCCCACCTCCGGTTCTCCCGGCCCCGCGCCCCCTCGGGGCCCGCCCTGCCCCCGGAGCCGCCGCCCGGTGCCTCACCTGCGCGCGGACAGGCCGCCCCGCTCGCCGCAGCCGGCCGGGCTCCCTTCGGCGGGGCTGGGACTCCGACCGGGAGGAGGCGGAGGCGAGCGCCACCCCCGCCGGGCCCCGACAGCCTCCGCTCCGCCCTTCCCTCCGCCCGCGAAATGGGGGGGGGAGGCCGCGGGAGGGGCTGCGCGCCGCGCCTACCTGCCCTCCCATTGGCCGCGCGCCATTTCAACCTGCCCAGCAACCATTTTCTAATTGGTCCGAGGCCCGCGGAGAGGGGGCGGGTGGGCGCCGACTGGACCAATGGGGAAGCCGGGCGAGCTGAGGTGGGCGGGGCCACGCACCGCCTCCACCAATCGGAAGGCGGGAGCCCCCGAGCCTCCCTCCCCGCTCCCCCCGCCGAGCGGGAGCTGCCGCCGCACGGTGGGGCTTGAGAGCCCCCGCTGACCCGCTCCCGAGGTGCCCCCCCCCCCCGCTTTTCCCTTTGGTTTCAATGAATTTCAGACTGAAATCGGTCCCGGAAGAGCGGGGTGTCATCCCGAGGGACCTGGACAGGCTGGAGAAGGGGGCCTGTGAGAACCTCGTGAGGTTCAACAGAGCCAAGTGCAAGGGCCCACACCTGGTTCGGGGCAATCCCCGATTTCAGTACACGATGGGGGATGATGTGATTGAGAGCTGCCCGGCAGAGAAGGACTTGGGGTCCTGGTGGATGTCCTGGACAGGAGCCGGCAACGTGCACACAGCCCAGAAGGCCAATCGTGTCCTGGGCTGCATGAGAAGGAGCGCGGCCAGCAGGTCAAGGGAGCTGATTCTGCCCCTCTATTCCTCTCCTGTGAGACCTCATGTGGAATATTGTGACCAGTTCTGGAATCTTCAACATAAGAAGGATATGGAGCTGTTGGAACGGGTCCAGAGGAGGCTACAAAGATGATGCAAGAGCTGGTGCACCTCCCATATGAGGACAGGCTGAGAGAGTTGGGTTTGTTGAGCCTGGATAAGAGAAGGCCCCGAGGAGACCTTACAGCAACCTTCCAGTAACTAAAGGGGGGGCTACAAGAAAGCTGGGGAGGGACTGTTTACAAAGGCTTGTAGTGATAGGATGAGGGGAAATGGGTATAAACTGGAGAAGGGCAGATTTAGAGTAGACATAAGGAGGAATTTCTTCATGATGAGAGAGGTGAGGCACTGGCACAGGTTGCCCAGGGAAGCTGTGGCTGCCCCATCCCTGGAGGTGTCCAAGGCCAGGTTGGATGGTGCCTTGGGCAGCCTGATCTAGTGGGAGGTGTCTGTGCCCATGGCAGTGGGGTTGGAACTAGATGATATTTATGGTCCCTTCCAACCCAAACTATCCTATGATTCTATGATTTCAAGTATAGGACACACCTCCATACATCTGCATTCCTACAACTCCCGTTCCCAGGGCAGTTGGGAAACGTGGCACACACATCTGTCAACCAGTGATAAAGCTTCACCAAATATTGCACAATTCTCCAATTCACTCTTCTTTTTTTTTTTTTTTCCTTTCTTTAAAGATGAGGTGGTTTTGGTCAGACTCAAACCTCTCGTATTTGCTTTCCATGGGTGTTTGCGTAATCAAGTTCTGCTGGCATGAGTGTTTGTGCAAACCAGATTTCAAAATCTTATGTCCAAGTATTTGTGAAGATCGATCTGGAGCCTTTGCTGAACACTGCCATCACTTACCTGACAAGTTCTCCCCAAAAAGCTCCTCTGCTCTCTCAGAGATGATTTTAGATTAATCCCTAGGTCTGTAAAAGTGAACAAAAGTCAAGCACCTCCATACAGGCAGGGTTTTTCCTACACTGAATGCAAGTGCAAACCAAATCCACACACATTGATCTAACAAATGCTACAGAAACACTTGCAATTGTCTGGTGGAGATAAACTACAGCTTCAGTGAAACATGAGTTTTTTTCGATTATTCAGCTTAAGAAAACTGATGGTTTTATGAAACCCCTTCAGCCCAATAACTTTTAACCCCTGTGTCTTCTGATGCGTACCCGTGATGGAGTAGGAAAGTGCAGGGCCCCTGACTTGAAGGAAGGGGCAAAGGACTGAGGCACAGAAAGCCACTGCTGAACCCAGGAGGTTCCATCACTGGTGGTGAGGGGATCGTCTCTCCTGGCCACTTCTCTTTTTCCAGTTTGCTGGCACCTATTGCTGGGCCACAGCTGTGCTCCGACCTCACTGCTAGGGGTCATGCAGCACAGGAGAGCGAGCGCTGCCTCAAGAAGCACTAATGAATTCTTTTTGACATGCTGCCCAGGCTGTGTTGGAGGAGGATGCCTCCCCAAATGGCAGAGGGGTGACACCCCTACCCCCACGGTCCATCTGCTGTACCGCCTATAAGCAGGGGACCAATGGCAGCACTGAGGGGGAGGAGTGGACCAAAAATCACCCCCTGTATACCTTCCCTTCCCACCATGCACTGGAAGAGTAACTCAAAGGTCTTCTGACTGCTCGATGAGTATTGCAGCAAGACTGACCCCTGCCATATGGTAGGGATTCCCTCCAAGTAACAGGGACAGGATACATGTATGAAGGTAGCTGGTGCCGAAGGGACATACCTGAAGGATTATGTCTAATGCAGCATATAAAGCATATAATTTAACCAGCAGCACCAGAAAAAAGTTTTAATAACTCGAGCAAGAATTAAGTTTTATAGACGTGACCTCTGTTGTCCAAAAGGGTAGAAAAGATGACCCTGAGAACTACCGACCTGTGAGCCTCACCTCTGTGCCTGGGAAGATCATGGAACAGATCCTCCTAGAAGACATGCTAAAGCATATGGAGGATGCAAAGGTGATTAATGGTAGACAGCATGATTTCACCAGGGCCAAGTCCTGTATGACCAACCTAGTGGCTTTCTATGAGGGGTTAACCACTGCAGTGGACACAGGAAAACCAACGGTTATGATCTATCTAAAGTTCTGTAAAGCTTTTGACACAGTACCCTACAACATCCTTTTCTCTAAATTGGAGAAATACGGATTTGATGGGTGGACCGTTCAGTGGATAAGAAATGGGTTAGATGGCTGTATTCAGAGAATAGTGGTCAATGGCTTAAAGTCCAGATCCGTGACAAGTGGTGTCCCTCCGGGGTCTGTGCTGGGACTAGTGCTGTTTAATATTTTCATCAATGACATAAACAGCAAGATTAAGTGCACCCTCAGCAAGTTTTCAGATGACACCAAGCTGAGTAGTGCAGCTGCCACACTGGAAAGACATCATCCAGAAGGACCTGGACAGGCTGGAGAAGTGGGCCTGTGAGAACCTCATGAGGTTCAACAGGGCCAAGTGCAAAGTTCTACGCCTAGGTTGGGGCAATCCCCAATTTCAATACAGGATGGGGGATGATGTGAATTGAGAGCAGCCCTGCAGAGAAGGATGTGGGTGTACTGGTGGATGAGAAGCTTGACATGAGCTGGCAATGTGTGCTCACAGCCCAGAAGGCCAACTGTGTCCTGGGCTTCATCAAAAGAAGCATGGCCAGTAGGTCAAGGTGATTCTGCCCCTCTATTCCTCCTTTGTCAGACCTCATCTGGACTATTGTGACCACTTCTGGAATCTTCAACATAAGAAGGATATGGAGCTGTTGGAACAGGTCCAGAGGAAGGCTACAAAGATGATGCAAGAGCTGGAGCACCTTCCATACGAGGACGGGCTGAGAGAGTAGGGGTTGTTGAGCCTGGAGAAGAGAAGGCTCCGAGGAGACCTTACAGCAACCTTCCAGTAACTAAAGGGGGGGCTACAAGAAAGCTGGGGAGGGACTGTTTACAAAGGCTTGTAGTGATAGGATGAGGGGCAATGGGTATAAACTGGAGAAGGGCAGATTTAGAGTAGACATAAGGAGGAATTTCTTCATGATGAGAGAGGTGAGGCACTGGCACAGGTTGCCCAGGGAAGCTGTGGCTGCCCCATCCCTGGAGGTGTTCAAGGTCAGGTTGGATGTGTCCCTGCCGCTGGCAGTGGTGTTGGAACTAGATGATATTTATGGTGCCTTCCAACTCAAACTATTATATGATTCTGTGATTTTGTAACCAATTTCTGTTTAACAGAAAAGGGTGTACATGCCTCATACAGCAGTTTTTAGAATGAAAAGTTGTTTCTGTTTCATACACGCTCTGACAAGATCTATGAAAAAAATTAACAGGGCGTTGCTAAAATACACGCATCAGAGCTTAGGATTTTCATGACCTACCATTTGTAGACATTAATACAAAGTTCCAGAAGTGCACCAATTATTTGAAAAGATTTGATCACTTTTTTGCTTATGTCAAGTGTCAGCAGTGGTGTTAATGTAAGAGAACTAGAACCCAGTTCCGCTTAGTGGTGTTGATGTCCCACACTTCTATCTTAATCTAGAGGGCCTGTGCTTGTTTCACAGGCTTAAGAATTCAGAGGTCTGAGCTCACATTTGAGGTCTTTGTTGAAAAAAAATTTTTCTGTAAAAGGCCCTTACCTTCTCAAGTGTAGTCGTGTTGTAGGCGTCTTAAATGCTCTCCCATTTTGCCCTAACAAACCTCAAGGCAAACAGGGGACTTAACAATATGATTGTTTTTATGATTTAAATGTGTCTTTCAGTATGACTATACTCACCGCAGCAGGTCAGGATACTATTCACACGAGCAGCATTTTGCTTTTGCAGCAAATTTCACATGAACCAGAAAAAAAACAACCCTCAAACCAAGCAGGGTCTCTATATAATTCATCTGAAAGGATTACTGGAGGTGTGCTACTTACCCTTGTACTAGGAATCTACAGTTCAAGAAACACAGTTCCAGGAACACAGGAACTAATGAAGATGGCTTTCCTATGGATTTATGCCTATGATTAATTGCCTTTGTGTCTAAGGTACAAGCTCTAACTGAAGTTAGTCTCATGCCTAGAAACTCATAGATGTCTCTCTCCCATATATGGATGACCGGATACTAGCACAGAACACAGGTTTCTTCTGTGTTCTTCTCTTGTACCTGCAGACTTCACAAAAGTCTAAAACTGTCATGACTGAGATCTGCTAAATTTGGTTGAAATTAATTAGCTATTCTGAAGCTGAATGACAGTGTGATCACGTACACCACACTTCCATAAGAAAGAGAGAAAGGGTAGTGCCTACTGTATCAAGCCTTGGTTAGTTTTACCACCTTTTTTTTGGGTGGTAAAGCCCCTGTGAACTAGTAAGTAATCCTACACTTGAACTCAAGTTTTTTTAAAAAAAGCCATGACTCAAGACAGTAGTTCTTTTTTTTTTAAAAAAACACCCACATTATAGAATATTTGGCAGAGGACTAAATAAGCCACTATTCTATTTTGTCTAAAGAATCACAATTTAGAAGAAAAAGTCCTTTCCCCCCATACTTTTCAAACAAATCAGAGACAAAAAAGCAAATCATGTTACTGAACTTCAATCAAAACAAATAACCATTCGATTTCAGTTTAAACTTCAGTCAGCTCACCCAACAAAAAATACCCCAACACGTAGTACTTTCCATACCTGACATTTCTCTCAGTAATGATCTCACAGAAAAGTGAATTTATTATAAGTACTGTTTACTCCGAGTATTAAACTTTCAGTGATGGAGTTTTTTTTTCTTTTTTTTAGCAACATAATCCACTCTTAAGAAGTGTTGTTTTGGAAGCTTGCACAACCACCAGACGCTGAAGTTACATTACATTTTATTAGTATCCAAAATTTGTCTGCATTTGGCACAAAAAAAGGGTGATATGCTGTTTCTTTGTGTTAACATTTTACTATTGAAGTACTTACTTGCCACATTCCAGCTCTGAGCGGACTTCCAAGTATAGAAGCCATATGGATACAGTTTCTTTTGCAAGAAGTCATGTAATCACCTGTATCTTCAATCCTTCCCTAAAAAGATGACAGCTGAAATTACTGAATGTTTTCCTGAAGTGGAAAGTTGCCTCTACCTTTTCACTTTTCTGTTGACATGGTGGTCGTGCCTCAATGTTGCCCACAACAATTCTTCAGGTCATAAAACACACATTTTGGGGGAACCTTGGCTAAGCAGGAGTAATTGTTTCGGGGGTTTTTAGTATTTTTCTTTGGCTTTAAAAAGAAAGCCAAGTCACTAGACATCTGAAGTAAATACCTTTTCCGACAACTTGAATTATTCAGTGGGATTTAATCTTTGTGGAACTTCTTTGGAATAACAGGAAAGTTTGTCTTAACTATCTACTTTGCAAGAGACACCAAAAGGAGCCTAGACAATCCTGTCAAACCTTACAGCTGGACAAGCCAAACTGACAAAGATACATACTTTTCTACGATGTGTACTTCATTTCTTTGGAAACTGGTGGTTTTGTACTTTTAGTATTGGTCACATAGTGTGAAATCACACTCATTTAAAAGCTGATGAGCAATTGAAATTTTTCATCAGTCATAGGTTTTTTTTGCACAAGGGACTGCACATCCTAGGCCTGAGTCATAAACATGCTTTCACTTTGAACAGAAGTCACCTTTGAAAGCATTTTTATTTGCCTTACCTTGGATGTCAGCAAACAGATGAGGCTTTTTCATTCTGGCTTTTGACTGTTTGGTTATATGGGAATATGAGATAAGTTGCAGAACTGTAAAGCAGTCATGCACTCAAGTCAATGTTCTGAGGCACAAGACATCCATAATGGTCAAATAATTGCAACATAAAACTGTCCTATTGACTTATTTACAATAATGCTTTCTAAAATACTTACTAAAGCAGTCCAGACATACCTGGGACTTCAAAAACAGTCGAAGGACAGCATTGAAAACAGGTAATCCTGGTGAGTGTGAGAACTCACCTGTGAAGCCCTAACCTGATGAGGATGCCCCCTCCCCCCCATCCCTGCTGTGCATCTGAGGCAGTCTGGAAAGGTGCTTTTCATCCAAAGGAATGATTCTCTCTTCACTTACCAGGTCTGTCCTTTAGACAAATACAGCTATGTTCATAGAGACAGGTGACACCTTTTGCTAGATAAACTAACAGAGCTGAGGAAGAGAAAGGGGATTAAACCACCCAATAAATCCTAAACCAGGATACCAATAAAGTCAAGCTTTCATGTGCACAAGCCATTGTGAACTCAGCCCAGACCCTCATACTTCTGTCTTTCGCTGACTGCCTGAGCTCCAGAAACTCTGTGTGTTCTGGGTTTTCTCACAAGGGAGGAGAAAAAAAACCACAGGCACAGAGGCAGAAGGGGGCAGATATTTAGGGTTACCTGAGAAGGAAGCAGACTCGATGTTAGCTATTTTCTTGAAAGTACTTTCTTTTGTGTGAGTCTAAAACTGAGTTATGTCATTCAACGCAACAGCCTTGTTTCAGACACAGCTTTAACTTCTGTGCAAATTTCATGACTCTTTTCCCTAGGAGCACATAAAAGGAAAAAGGCTGCTAGAAGTGGTAGCAAAACCTGACAGAAGCCTTTCTTAATTTAACAGGTTAAATTATCTCCCATTTATATGTAGGAATTAAGAAAATCTGCATCAGCAATAATAATCTCTTGCCATTTGTAGTGACAGTTCACAAAATCAGGTCTTTAAAATTCACCGTCTTACAGGCACCCTATCATTTTCTGATGTCTCTCACTATCTTAGAGGAATACACAAAGGGGAAGCACATTATAGAAACCTTTAAGTGATGCATATTTAAGTAAGACCTCTTTGGACTAGCAAAGAAATGACAATGCCAGTTAGGAAAACAAAACTCCTTTTTTAAAAAATAAGGGAAGTAAAGCTACCCAGAATGACCAGCTGAATTAGACGGTGACACACCAACAGAGCAGCAGGGAGGCAAGCTGATTTTACACTGACTGGTTCTTGCAAACTCAGACCAGGTCTAGGCATACATCAGTTCTGCACAGTGACTGTGCAAGTTTCAGCAACGCGAATTCTTATACCTGCTGAAAACCTGAGCCAAGATATCAGGCATGTAAAAGCACGTAAGATTTGGCCTAAGTTTTAAGAACATCATAAAACATAATATAAATTGCTGTTTAAATAAATGCATACTTACTTAATACCTTTTCTGTTAAGCCAGGTAGCCTCTACAAATTGATTTAAGTAGGCATAGCTTCCTCAGTAAACGACTGCACCAGCTGGATGCTCCATACAGCAATATGTAGATACATGTACACACACGTGCACTTGACATAGATAGTGTAAGAGTTATGAACAAATTACACCAATCTCTACCGACAACATGGAGACTGATGCACACTGAGGAGGCGGGGAAGACCAAAGCAATAAATACCTTAACATGCAATTGCTCAGTTAATGAAAATGGATGGGGGAGCAGAGGGGAACACCCACAGTTGTTCAAACCTGTGGGTTTTCAACCACAGTTCAGAGCAGTTTTGGGGAACTTCCCCAAAGAGACTGAAGACAATTAGTTATTAAACTTGATGCTAATGTTCCTTCTATAAAACTTTGAAACTGCATGGCTTTGTGCTTTGCTCTAAGGTATCTCCTGTCTGATTCAATGGACCTACTCACACACAGAAAAGCATCAAGAAAAATTATCTGCGGATTTATAATTTTGAAAGAATCTCTGATACTACCACAAACACTGCTAAATAAAAGACTTATGTCACTGTGAGATATGACAGCTTAAATGAATACTTGCATCCTCCTGAAGCAGGATGTCCTACTGCAACACCTTTCAGTTAAAAGATAGATCTCTACTGAGACATGCTTCTTCAGTCCAGTTATATCATATGGACTAAACTTGCAAGGGCCTATATAAAGTTATTAATACAGCTTTAATTGAGGAAGAGATGTTTACTACAGCATCTACAGATTATGTCATGCCATTTTTCAAATGCACTAAAGACTCACACCAACTACACAGTTTCATGAGATTGAGCTAATGTGCATTCAACTACTGAGTTTGAAATATTTAGCAAAGCAGTATCATTTCTCCCCAAATCAGACGCTTCTAAGGCATATGTCGAAATCATAAGCTTAGCAGTCTCCTTTGATGGAGGTGACACCAGAATGTCCTTAACACCCGCCTGCCTCCACCCTCCCCTTTTTAGAGATTTTGAGAACTACGGCACGACATAGGTAAGGTCCCTTGTGGAAAGGCAGTGTCAGACACAGAAATGTACTGTCTTCATATTCAGCAACTCGCTAGGATCAAGTCTACAGAAAATAACTGACTTACTGGTGGATGTCTTTCCCTAGCAAAACCAATGCTAACACATTCCAGAAATCAATCAATCTTTTCCCCCTTTTCTACTTTCCTGCTAGTTCCAAGCTCTTCCCCAGTACCAGCTTGTGAAGGTAAACAGAGCCATACACTGCACTTGATCTATCCCTTTCCCCTGAAAAAGACTCACAGGAATAAGCTTAATTATATACAGTCTAACAAACGTGAGTACTTGAAGAAAAGAACACCATCCTGTGTTGCATTATCGGTTGTTATTAAAAAAAGCCAAGAGGAAACCCTTGGGAAGAGTGGAGCATATTAATTATGACAAGACATCGTGACATACCAGTTGAGACTTAAAGGCTGCTAATAACACTTTTTGTAGTAATTAGTGCAAGATAGTTATCCCATATAAACAAATATTTGATGGTAGACTTCTGTGATGAACAATTCACTTGATGACATTTACATATAAATACACATAAATAAAAACCTACGTAATTTAGGTTTGCAGTTAACAAAAAATATGGTCTGAAATGAATTAAATGTAATTGTATCTAGCTGGATCAAAGCTCTTCCTCTAATGATACTCAAGTACACGGAGCATGAAAAGCATAACTGTACAATTCTCAATTTAGTAAAGTACTACTCTATAAAACAGAATCATGAAAACAGCTCTTACATTTTAATGTAAAGTATAAAATTGTATATTTACATTTACATACACTTTACTGATCTACATTGGGTAGGTCACAGTAAAAAAAACATCCCTTTTTGAAAAACTTTCAAAAAATACATCAACTGCAGATATGATCAAAAGTTACTAAGTTAGCAGCTGACAGAACATCTGTAGTAAAAATATATTTTAGGAAAATACCTGGAAAAATCTAAACACCAATAAACACTTTAAAACTATTTTTGAAGTAAAAAATGTAGCAAAACCCAGAATAAGCTAGCTAGGATAACAGGAACTATTGCATACTGCTCTTTAAGAGCCACATAGCGACTTAGAACAGAAGCAGCAGGTATGGTAGGAGTTACATGGTGTGATAAAGCAGAAACCAGAGTGAAATAGGAAACCATCCAACTTCTCTCTATGTTTATTACCATTTATACTGGGAAAAGTATAAGAAAAAGATGAGAAACTCCCTCTCGCTGCACATATCCTCCATCAAAGGCTAAATGAAATTGGTAAAAGGAACCCAGTTCCAAGAGCCTTGGACCCTAAACTTGAAGACATTTACCATGTGTACTTACAGTTCAATGGACAATAAACTGGATTATTACACTACAAGTTGCAGGTTAACTTGAAGAGTTAACACCATTTTGCAATATGAAGTGCTTTTTAAATATACATATCTATATAATATATAGATATTTGTAAAACACACGTGCAGAATTGATAGAACGAATTGGAAATAGATTTCTTGAGTCTTTTTCCCATTAACAGATCTTTGTCTCCTACACAAGGCATTTCAGGATTCAACAAGGATTTCCACAATATGATCAAGCTCATTAAGGTCAGATTTACAATTAGAGTTAGAAGTTGTAGGTGCTGGAGAGGCAAATGTATCAAGCCCATCACAGTGTCCCATTTTTGTGTTGCTCATCATGCCTGTTAACATAGTATCAAGATCATAGTAAGAATTGTCAACTTCTGAGAACAGATCTTCAACAGAATTAGGACTTTTATTCTCCAGTGTCTCAAATATTTGATCTAATGATTTTTGAAAGTTTCCTTTATTTTCTTGTGAATTCTCCATTTCCCACACATTGCTTTGCAGATTTCTTGGAGCTTGCACTGAAGAGGCTGTTGACATAGTTTCTGAACTATCCTGTGTTTGATCACCCTCGAAGTCTTTATTGAAAGCACTATAGCCTGGAACATGCTTTCCCTCAGCTTGTTCCTTGGATGAACGACAGAGAATATCTGTTGAGACAAGACGATCCAGGGATGCCTGCCCTGTACTCTGTGTATTTATCATCTGCCAAGTTCCATCTTGAGTCATTTCCTCTTGGATCTGACGTACTGTGTTGGCTATAAGTACCGAACGACAAAGGTTAGGTTCAACCAGCATGTGACACAGCTGAAGTTTAACCAAAGACATATCTAAAAGTGACTGTCGCTGAAGATTATATGAAGGAATAGCCTTAATACCAGTCAGAGTTCCTTCAATATCTTCTTCGCCATCAAAACATTTTCTCTTTAATCCTCGCACAAACATTGTGTCCTGTTAAAATAAAAAAAATTCTTGTACAACATAAACAGCTCTAGAGGGAAGTGAGAAAGACTAAAAAACAAACCAGAAAACTTCAAGCTTAAATGTAAACATCAAATTATTTTAAGATAGGAACATCAGAATTGTCATACCAGGTTATAGAATGGCCAGTGTGGTACAACAGGGATCAGGAACATAAGGGCTTTATCCCAAAGACGGCACTCGGGAACCAGGAGTGAGCAGGTCCACAAGTCATGGCATCGGAGAGAGGCAGGGGCTTCCAGCTCCTGTCTCCCACTAAGCTCCACACTTGATGGAAGTCAGAAGCTGCTGCTTCACACAGAAGCAAACATCTCAACGGCTGTATTTCACCTATTGGAGAGGCAGTTTCTCCTCGCTCCTCCAGAGTTTCTACTGGCATGCTTAACCTCTAATTTTGGAAATAAAAATACAACCTGACACCATCTTTATAAGATTTGGCCCCTCCAGAACATCAACAAGCCTAACAGACTAAAATGAAAAAAACCCCCAACCATATGCAGCATACTTGAAAAGGTTAGATTATTTTGGCTACAGGGAGAGTAAGATCTCGATTTGTTCTATAGAGCCTGAGACGTTAAACTGATGTGCCTAACGCCATCCTTCTGGTTCCCTCACACAGGTGAGTGACTGCATTGTGTAATTCCAGTACGAACCGGGCAAGTCCAGTAAAGACGGGCACAGTCATCCTCTGTATGGGCTTCTGTATTTCTTTCCCAGCGGAATGTAAGAAAGCAAAACTCTCATATTTCAAGTTTTGAATCACCAGCTAAAAATAAGTTGGGTGCACCCAGGCTTCTCATTCACATCTAAAAATCACCTGCTGAATTTTCCAAGGTATGTCTTTCAAGCACTAGCCTCCCAATTTCTTTCCGAATTGAACTAATTTTGACAGCAGTCATCTCTTGGAAACACTTAGTAACTTTTTTTATAAATGCAGTAGATGTCACCTCTTATAGTCTTAAAAATTAGGCTGCAAATGAAATCTAGTATTTGATCTCTACATTTATGCACCTTTGTTATGTCCTTTCTAAGTCTTCTGTCCTAAGAATTCTTGTTTGCCTAATAACTGGGGATTTTTTCTTAATGTAGTAACCCAAAGAAAATAAAGTTTTTTTAGCTAGAAGTTCATAAACCCAAAATATTACTGCAGTGTCCCCCTATATAATTTTCCATTTCCCTTGGTAAGTTCTAACCTCTGCCTTGCTTTTCTGGTTGCTACGGCACGTTCCACATATTTTCAGAGCATTCTCTTCCAGCTTTCTCAGAGTCACTAAAAATCTGAAGTGCAACAACATCATTCCTTTCAAAACATATTACATACCTATCTACTCTGAAAACCTGGGGACAGCACAGTAGCTGGATAAACATTTGGTCTGACTCAGTGTAACCCTTCTTACCTTGCTGTATATATACATGAATCACCCTTTTCATTTTTATTTCCGAACCCTTAGAGATTTCTTTCCACTGAGGCTACAAAACTCTTTAGAAGTCCTAACATGCAGAGACTACAGTAAAGAATACATGAACTTGGTTTTATGGTTGTTTCTCATAGACCCCTTAAAAGGATTACCCCAACATACTAAATGCTTTGGAAGTTTGTTTTAAAAATTTCTCCTGTACCCCCACATATTTGCATTATTCCCACTAAATGCAACCCAAGCTTTTTCTTGATAGTCCCTCTGCCAGAGTTTTAGATATTCCTGCAGAATATATTTAGATATTCCAGCTGAATGATATCTTAATTAATTTGTCCTATAGTTATATGTACAGTAATTTCTAATCACACACATCCCCTGTGAAACCTGACCTATAGAGACCTTTGGGACCACTAATCAACCATGTGTGATTATGTCATCAAACATTAAACACTTTGTACAGAATTTGAAGCTTCTTTTTTTCAACTTATATTCTTGTGAAGAATAATTAAAACTTCAACTGAATGCTAACCTGATTGTCATACATCTACTGTTTGACATTTATTAAATGCCTTTTAAGGCACACCAACAGCAGAACAGAATGCAGCAGCACACTTGAAAATCTGAATACATTGCACAGTTTGGTGCGCAGGAGCAGAGGAAAAAATGTTTATGGATTCTTAAAGGCAAACCTTCCACAGCATTCTCTGCATTTTTTTCTATAACACTTCAAATTAGTATGTTATATCATAAAACCAGTTATCACCCCATTCTAAGACTACACAAAATACTAGATTACAGTTTCATTTAAGAATCAAAAAAGTACATACCAATAATTGTGTTTGATGTAGTCCTTCCTCTTCTCCCATACTATTGAGCAAGAGTCCATACAGTAAAAGTCAGAGCACCACCTACCAAGTACCGGGAAGCAAGGTGTCAGCTAAGCACAGGAGATGCACAATACAATAGTTTCCCATTTCAGAAACTTATACATCTCTATTTTCTCAATTGTTTCAGTATCTCCATGCTCACATCACTCCTACAATCTTGAATAGTACTGTTAAGCCAAATTTACAGCTAAAGCACAAAGGTGATGTGCCTAACAACACACACAAAGCATGTGGCAGGAAAAGGAAATGCCAGTTTAAGCCCAAGTCCTTGGCTGTTACTCTGACCTTTGGACCAGCCTCTCCCTTATCCCTATGTCTTTGTCATTAAAAGAACAAATAAAATCTTTAGTGCTCCTCTGAAAAATCTAAGTGCACACAAAAGCATACTGAAAGCAAGTCTTCATTATTTCTATCACAAAACTACACAGTTTTCACCTTTGTTTTACAAAACTGTGTATCTATGTAGCATCTTGAGAAAAAGACGAAGCACACACAAATATGAAACTGAAACACAGGGAGAATGTTCCTTTAACAACACAGGAACTTTATTACTAAGATTTACCGTGCAAGATGACAATAATGAAAGCGATGACAGTAATTAAATTGTTTTTACTATTAAGGCTGTGATTTTAAAACATATATATGGGAAATAAGATTCAATATACCAAATACAACTACCAAACACATTCAACAATTCTTTTAATTACCAAAACTTAAAAGAATTCAACAGGCTACAAAAAAACCTCTGTTATGATAAAACATGAAAATAATTTAGATACTTTTCCAGACATGTCTGTACAGTTCCAGACAGCTCAGTGTCTGCAACTAAGGGACATATCCAGAAAAGAAACAAGTAAAGAGGATGCACAGGGACATTTATTTTTGCTTCCTGGTAATAAAAAATTGTTGAAGAGACCTTGCTCTCAAAATGGGGTGGAAGGAGATGGTGGCATAGGACTTTGCTGGGGTGGAAGGGGTAGAAAATTTTTTTCTCAAGAGGCTGCATACTTGTTAAAAAACAACAGCAGAAAGCCCAGCTGAAACACTCCCAAGCCAAAATATTTTGACTCAGTCCCAAAATATATACAGACTAAAATGCTGTTATATCACAGAAACTGTATTTCAACCAACTCCTAGTTTCATTCTCTTTTACAAACCGAGCTCACAGTAACATTCAAGACAGGGTCATGCAGCACATGAACTACAGCTCCAGTGAGACATCATAATATCAAGTCAATAAAATAATATTATTTCTTATTTCTGTCAAACACCTTATGATGCTATAGAAGTTTATAAGTTTTAGCTCCCCAACTACACTTTTAAAACACTTCATAAATGAAGCATAATCTCTTTTGAGAAACTGTATACAGTAACTATTTGAATCCTCAAATTCCTAATGGATACATTTTTAGTTTAGGGTATGTGACAAGGGCATAAACTTTTTTTAAAACAAAGCAAATAAAACCCCACAAAATCCTCCACAACTACTACAGATAAAGATGTTGCAGTAATGAGAACAGTACATGTATTAAAGTATTTTCTGGTGCTATTTTGGATATCTGACAATATTAGAGGAAGAGGCTTTGGCCGTTTGCCTCCCAAAATAGCAGACCAATACAGAAGGAGACTGTTATGTTCTTGGTATAAGAGCCACTATCACATCCACAAACTAAAAGACATAAGGGATGCTGGCAGACCAGTCCAGCCTGTAATCCATTAACATACTAAAGGAGGAAACAGTTTTCCCATGCAATATAATAACATGTAAGACCTGCTACGTGTGATTCCAGGTTCTTCCCTAGAGCAATAAACAAGCTATGTGGACCTCTGTTAACATAAATTTAAAGAATATACCCATCAGAGCAATTATTTCCTCAGATTCTGTTAACTGTCAGAAAAACGTGCCTCAAAATCCAAGTTCTCAGTAAAAAAAAAACAACCCAAAAGCCCCCAAACCATTAACTTCATAGCCATTATCAGATGAAATTAAATCCTTGAAATAAACAACCTGCCCCAGACTTCCCTGCACTATCTCCAACAAGGATTCATTTCAAGAGAATACTAAATTTAAAACCTAATAAATTAAAATAAAAGATGTTTCTGTATTGATTTACATAGCAACATACTCAAAAAGGTTTTAGCCATTCTGTAGAACCTTTTGGTACATGACAGCAAGGGTGCTACTGCTTTAGAAGCAAGGTGTTCAAAAATTCCTTTATAATGTAAAGCAGCATCTGTCTCTGTCCAAAAGGCATTATTATCCAGACTAGGTGTATCGCCTCTCTTCCTCCAATGCTATCCTTATATTAATAGCTCAAGCTTAGTGTCTTAAATGTAACCACTGTTTGAAATAGCTGTACAAAAAAAAGTGTCAAGGAGACAACAGCTATCTGTAGCATAATATAGTATGAAAAAAGGAATTTTTGTGGGTTTTAGTGTTTTGAGTGGGGCTTTTTGTGGTTAGTTTGTTTTTTTTATATAGATACTAGCACAGTATTATGCAATTCATTAAAAATTTTGCTTTTGGGATCGACAAAGTCCCAGTCTGCTTCACAAATAAGGTGCTTGAAATTTGATCCATTCCTTAACTGAAGCATCAACTTACACATTCCAGATTCACACTCAATTCACATTCATGCAGTAATATGCTGCCAAAGATATACTTAAGGGAGAGAAGTTGCTCCCTGGGAGTTAGGGTAACAGAACACAGGAAATTTTTAGCACTGTTAATCTTTATGAGAAAGCAGACAAAACTCCTTAGGGCTGGAGGTTTGCTTCAGCAGGGTGCCTTTTCTTTTTGTAAAGCCATTAAGTATAGTCATACGGTTTGGGTTGGAAGGGACCTTACAGATCATCCAGCTCCAACACTCTGCCATGGGCAGAGGACACCTTCCACTGGACCAGGTTGCTCAAAGCCTCATCCAGCCTGGACCTGAACACATCCAGGACTTCTCTGGGCAACCTGTTCCAGTGTCCCATCACTCTTATAGTAGAAAATTTCATCCTAATATCTGATCTAAATCTCCCTTCTTTGATCTTAAAACCGTTCCCCCTCATCCTATCCCTGCACTCCCTGGTAAAGAGCCCCTCCCCAGCTTCCCTGTAGCCCCCTGAAGTACTGGAAGCTGTTCTAGGGTCTCCCCAGAGCCCTCTCTTCTCTAGGCAGAACAGCCTAAAGTCTCTCAGCCCGTTCTCATGCTCCAGCCCTCTGATCATATTTGTGGCCTCCTGTGGACTCGCTCCAACATATCCATGTCCTTCTTGTGCTGAGGACTCCAGAAGTGAAAGCAGGTGATGATGGTTAGCACAGGATAGTGAGACGGTACCTGTCCACTACCACTGCAATCCACCCCCACCCTCCCCCCCCCCCCCCGAAAAAAAAGCTCCTCCTTTGTAACAACTGCAGGAAGAAATCATAGAATTGCTAGGTTGGACAAGACCTTTGAGATTATCAAGTCCAACCGTACCTGTCCACTACTAAACCATATCCGTAAGTTGTCTTTTAAACAACTCCTGGTATGGGGACTCAATCACCTCCCGGGGCACCCTGTTCCAATGCTTAAAAACCCTTTTAGTGAAGAAATTTTTCCTAATGTCTAATCTGAACGTCCCCTGGTACAACTTCAGGCCATTCTCTCTTGTCCATAACATGTAATGGTGAGGAAAAGATGCGAAGCCAGGTTCCCTCTTTAGGATCCCTGCATGGTGGTGCTGAGTTATAAGGTGGGCTGCAGACACAGCAGAGGGGCTGCTAGGGCCAAACTCACCCCTCTTTGGGCCAGCACAAAGGCACGTGTATAGCACCGGGGTTTGGGGCTGGCAGGCGCCTCTCCAGGATACGAGGGCTGCGGGAAAGGACACCAGCTTACGAGGAAGAGAGATGGAAAGCCAGGTTCTTTCTTTTAGGACGTGTGTATGGTGGTGGTGAGCTATAAGGTGGGCTACAGGCACGGCTAAGGGGGGTGGGGAGGGGTGAGGGGCTGCGGGCACGGCCAAGGTGGGAGGCTAGGGCCAGAAACCCCCGTGCTCAGGCCGGGACAAAGGCACCCGTGCAGCACTGAGGTTTGGGGCTGGCAGGCGCCTATCGGGGGCATGAGCGCTGCGGGAAAGGGCTGCAGCCCGAGGAAGGGCGGCTGGGAAGCAGAGCGAGCCCGGCGCCCGCCGGTGCGCGGAGCAGAGCGCCGGGGGGAGGCGTGACCGGCGGGCGCGGCCGAGGCGGGGCTGAGCCGGCGGAGGGCGGCGGCGGCGGCGGCACCGGAGGGGGCCCGGGGGGCGGAGGCGCGGGGCGAAGGGAAGGGACCGGCGGTGGGGTGGGGGGGGGCGGCGGACCCTGCCCTCTCCCCTCAGGGCCGCGGGCGGCCGCTGCCCTCGCCGCCATTTTGGATCGGCTCCCCCGTGCCCCGCTTCACACTCGGCCCGGCCCAGCCCGCGCTACTTACCGCCTCGATGCTTTCACCGCCGCCGCCTCCTCCTCCTCCTGCCAGCGTAGCAGCCGCCGCTCCCGCCTCACCGCCCGCTCCGCGCTGGAGGCAGGGGCGGGGTTAACCGCAGGGCCCGGCCCCGCCTCCCCCGCCCGCCATCTTATTGTCAGGGCCCACAAAGGAGCGCGCGCCCTCCCTCCCTCCCCTTCGCGCCGCCGGGCCACGCCCCCCAGGGAAGCGGCGGCCGCTATTGGCTGCCGCCCGGGCACTCGGGAGCCGCTCAGCGCTCCGATTGGCTGCCGCCCAATCACTCCGGCGTCGCTCGGCGTCCTGATTGGCGGCGCCGTTGCCGTGGCGCCCGGTCCTCCCGCCCCCCGAGGGACCGGCGGCCGCCATTGGCCGCCGCCCAAGAGCTCGGGCGCCGCTCAGCGTTGTCACGGCGACCGGCCCTCCCGCCCCAGGCACCGCCCACGGGAGGCCGCGCGGTTGCCATGGCCGCCCGCCCCTTCCCCTCGCCGGCGGAGGCGGAGGGGGCGGGGGATGGCGGGCGTCGTGGCTCCATTACCAAAGCCTGCGGCATTTCCTGTGTGCGCCAGGTGGCGGCGGCCGGGGAAGGCGCTGCCCTGGGGAGCCTCGCACCCCTCGGGTCCCCAAAACCTTTTCCAACTTAGGGATTCTGTGATTCACGCACATGGTGTCAATTTTGGGGTTGTCCTATGCAGGGATAGGAGTTGGACTCAATGATCCTTGTGGGTCCCTTCCAGTTCGGGTCATTCTGTGATCTGCGAGTCCTTCGGCAGGCAGAGTGCTGCTCGGTCGCTTTCCTGCTCCTGCAGCTACGTGCCGGCTGTCCCCGGAGCAGTCGGGAGAGCAGGAGGAGCTGGGTTTGCCCGGGCTGCAGCAGCTGCCTCCAGCCTGCGGCTCCGGCAGGGACAGAAGGAAAGTGGAGAGAGGGTGGGCTAGGCAGCGGGAGAGGGGAACACATCAGCTAGGGCCGAGATTCTGTTGGAAAGGCTGAGAAATGACAGAGAGCTGCAGCCGGGTAGAAGAAAGCAGGAGGAAATAACATTTCCATAGCAAAGCAAGATATGCTTTTGGGACACGACTGGTTACAAAATGCAGTATTTCCCTTTGAATTTTTAGTTTCTTGCACTGTGTTTACAGCATCGTGGTACGAAAATAGGAGTCTAAGCTTTGAAAGAGCAATATCACAAAGAGAGATGTGCTCATGCTCTGTTCAGCTTGACGTTGGCTCCTGGTTTTGCTGCAAAGAATTGCCAATGGCATCTTGGCTTGTATCAGAAACGGAGTGACCAGCAGGTCCAGGGAGGTTATTCTCCCTCTGTACTCGGCACTGGTGAGACCGCTCCTCGAATCCTGTGTTCAGTTCTGGGCCCCTCACCACAAGAAGGATGTTGAAGCTCTGGAGCGAGTCCAGAGAAGAGCAACAAAGCTGGTGAGGGGGCTGGAGAACAGGCCTTATGAGGAACGGCTGAGAGAGCTGGGGTTGTTTAGCCTGGAGAAGAGGAGGCTGAGGGGAGACCTCATTGCTCTCTACGACTACCTGAAAGGAGGTTGTGGAGAGGAGGGTGCTGGCCTCTTCTCCCAAGTGACAGGGGACAGGACAAGAGGGAATGGCCTCAAGCTCCGCCAGGGGAGGTTTAGGCTGGACATTAGGAAAAAATTCTTCACAGAAAGAGTCACTGGGCACTGGAACAGGCTACCCAGGGAGGTGGTTGAGTCCCCTTCCCTGGAGGGGTTTAAGGGACGGGTGGACAAGGTGCTGAGGGGCATGGGTCAGTGTTTGATAGGAATGGTTGGACCCGATGACCCGGTGGGTCTCTTCCAACCTGGTGATTCTATGATTCAATGATTCTATGAATTCAAATAGGTAATCCCGCAGTAAATCCTGCGAGAACCTTTGAGCATTTCTGGACTTTGCTTTCAGGGTAGTGTGTATGCTGTTCCCTGGGGGATCACTGCTTGAAAAGTTCCTTGGTATTGCGCTTTCTAGTGACAGCATCATCTGTATAGAAAGCTATGTAAGTCATTGAATCATAAAATGGTTTGGGTTGGAAGGGACTCCTGGCATGGGCAGGGACACCATCCACCAGATCAGGTTGAAGTTCTTGACATTTTTGTTAATGGGTTTCTTTTTCCCAATTAGTGTCTGATGGTTTAAAAACTACATCATTTATGTTTCCGATTAAGCCACTGAAAGGCTAGTGAAAAGTTCTCAGAACTCCATCTTCTTTGGAAAGCTGAGAAGCTATCTGTGTCTCATTGAGGTATGACAAGATTTAGTTACTCACAGGAGAAAACAACTCTCAGATCTCACATATGTGAGAAACAAAACTTGAAAACTCAAAATGGAAAAATCTGGACAGACCCATGCGAAACAATACAGCCCAAAGAATTTACTTGAAAGCAAAAATCTCTGATAGAACTAAAATAGCATTATAAAGAATTTAATAGAATTGTAACCACAATGTGATAAAGAAATGATCAAATTTTAGCTATGTGCTAGAGTTTTTCACCCTCCTACTGGTTTCAGTAAATGAAATTTTAACAGCAGAGTTAAAAAGAACAGGTGAAAAACTGGTGATTTCCCAAACAGATATTTATATATTGAGAGAGCTTTCTCAGCCTTTGAAACTTTCGCAGTTAAGATAATCTGCAGGCAAAACCAGAACTGATGCCTAAGTTAAAGAAGATCTAGAGACCAAGCATGGAGCAAAACTGGAAACATCTGCAAAGCAACCTGACAGGGAAAGGAAGATAACGACTGCATATAAACAAAAATAAAGAAAGTGAGGCAGGAGGAATTACAGATATGAAATGGCAGAAGACTTAAATTGAAAGGTGATTGAGAATGTTTACTCAAAGCTTCTAGGCAACTGAGAGACATTGCACCTGATGAGACACTGCAGAGCAACCTGCTTGCTGATGAAATGACTTACACGGCTGAAAAAAGAAAATGATGTAAACCAGCTCAGCAGATCTCTCCTAGGAAGATGGGTCATCACTGACACGCAGCAAAATCTTCATAGTGAGTGGCAGTCCTGAGATGTAAAAGCACTGGCAGCCTTTATAAAAGCATGATTGCTAAAGAGGGGTGAATGGGATGCCCTTTTTCTCTGAACTCAGGAGGTACAGGGCTGGTTTAACATGCAGGCATCACCTCAACTTCTCCGAGTGGATCAACAGCGTGGATCCATTCTTGGCACATGTTTGGGCTTATTTGAGCTGAAGCCCCTGTCCCAGAGCAGCAAGTCTGAGTCAAGTGGAGCTGCTGCCCTGAGCCCCTTCCCTTGCCTTGTGCTCAGCCTGGGTCAAAAATAGGCTCAGCTTCAGTCTGTGAGAGCTGCGTGTGGACGTGGACTCCAGCCCTGCTGCCCCGGCTGCGGCTGAGCACAGAATCATGGAATTGTTTAGGCTGGGAAAGACCTTTAAGTTCAGCAGTGGCTGCGGGAGCCGTGCTGGCAGCCAGCTCTGGCTCTTCCCCATCTCACAGCTTGCTTGCTCCAGCAGAGAGCCTGCTCTCCCAGGAGCCCTGGCTTGCCTCTTCCTCCAGCAGTGGCTGGTACTGGGTGGTGTGACCTGCGTGCCATGCTTGTTGGAAATCAGCCACTGCTCCTTCCCTCCCAACCCCCTTCCTTCTGGAGCGAGCCTGTGCTGGGCTGTGCATGATGCCTGGGGAGCTTTGCTGTTCCTTTCTCAGAGCTGCTCAGCCCCTGCTGAGCTGGCCAGACTTCTGCACATCAGCAGTGACGGGAAAGCTGGTTTGGAGTTGGACAGTGTTTGTAAAACCACAGAAATTAACAGGAACTCAATGGCTGGGAGCAGGACTGAAACTGCGCTTTTGAAAAACAAAAAAACCCAAACCAACCAAACAAAAAAAGATGGAATTTCCAGTTTATTTGTGCAATTTCAATCTGCACAAAGGATCTCATGACATTTCCACATTACAAATGATTATAATAATGGTGGGGTTTAATAGTTTTAAATGGCTGATACGCACAATCTTTACGTAGGTGAATAAGAAACAGAAATACATACAGAGTGAAGTCCCTCACTTTCCACTGGATCCCTGCACTGGTATTATTTCTAGCCAGTGGAAAGGTCTCTCAGAAGGAGTGTTTCTTGGGCTCTGTCAGGCACTGTTACTTGATGTTTGTATGAAGCTTAGCACAGTGTTTCACAACCTGTGGTTTGCAAGCCCTCAGATAAAAAGGTTAGGAAAATGAGTCAGGAGGTTGCTTAAGCTCTGAAACAAATAGTTTCAGTGAGATAGGACGGAGTCCTGTCTCAATACCAATACCAAGCTGACCATGAAGCATTTTCCACTCTGTACTCCTCTGTGTCTGCAGTGCTTTCTGTCTCTGGTCCGAGGGCCCTGGGGTTTATGTAGCTCGGCAAATAGTTGAGTGCACGGCTGTGCAGTCTGAGGCTGGAAAACGTGTGCTTGCATGGCTGGTGCTTGGAGCCAACAGACGTGACTCAGCCCTGAACTGGGAGCCCTGTAGCTGTCGTCAGTGCAGTGCTGTGTTCAGGCTAGTGAGTCTTGTTGAGAGACAAGGTGTGTTGGCTCAGGCTCTCTGCTTTACTGGCACAACTGCCTGATGCTTGGAAGAGTTTTGGCTGTGGTCCTGCTGGTTCAGAACGGGGACAGAGCTTGCTTGCCTCTGCCTGCTAAAGACAATGTGGACTTGCTCTGAGTCTGTATTGTTTCTTTCATAATTACTGTGTGATTAAAGCATTTAAGATATATTTGTGTTTTTAATTTGGCTGTAGAGTAGGGCAGGAGTTCCCCCTCATAATGTTCTGCTTCCTTTAAGCCCAGCCTGGCAAATTCTGATTACCTCTGAGATAGGCAGCATTATGAAACAGTCCTGAGTGCTTCTGCAGATGGGCACATCCCTGCAGCAGAGCTAGCCTAAAAAATCCAGGAGCAGATGAAAGAAAGGCTAAGGAGTGTAATTAAATGTGGCCTGTTGTAGCAGCGCCACTGGGCCCTGTAAGCCAGGTACAGGGTACAACTTCATTGCATGCATTCTGCAGTCACAGCACACTGAATTTAAAAGAACATGTTTTCACACAATTACGGTGTGTTAATGTGTAGACCACCAAAGAGGGATGAAAATCCTGCTCAGAGTGAGCTTCTCCTTCACTGCTCTGAGCCTGGAAAAGCTGTTTGCTCTACCTGTAGGAGGGGGTGGGACAAATAACAGTGGGCACCTAGTGCCTGTAAAACAAGCCGAAGCATTAACAGCGAGTGAGGGAGCATCTGTGGGCTAACTGTAGCTTGATGTTGGATAATAATGATGCTGGCATCAAATATTAGTGGCTTACAAAACGAGACTAGCATAGTCAGAGTGCTCATCACACCAACTAATCCAGGCACCAGCTAATACATGTCTGAATATGGCAGCAGTTGGCTGGCTGTATTGGTTCAGCTGGGTGTTTGTGCTGGTGAAAAACTGAAGAGCAGTAGTAGACAGGTGATGGGAGGGAATGTGGCTGTCAGTACAACAGTGGCAAAGCAAATCTGTTCCTTGGCAGAAATCTCTTTGCTTCGGGCCACCAGCCTCAGGCCTTCGGTTTTATGGCTGTGGGTATCTGATCTATCTACAGGGAGCCAAGAAACAAGCAAAGAATAAGCTAAGAAGAACTTGTTCAGGCTAAGAAACTCAATGTGCTAAAACCAGCATCACTGTGTTTATCCCGATCAGCTAGTAACTTTATGGAACCAATAATAAATTGGTAAGAAGAAGTATTAATATGTTCTGACTGTAGGAAATACAATGGAAACAGGACAGAGGACAGCTGTTAGGCATATACTAGTCTGCAAACTCTTTTAGCCTTCCTGGCTAAAGTGGTGATGTTGTATTTAAGGACCCTTTACCAATTGTTGTAGAAGCTTTCCTCTTATGGTGGAAATCGTTTTTTTCTTATAGTGGAAAGGACCTGAAAGAGACTGCTTTCACATTACAATTTTTATTTATGCTTCACTGCCATCAGGATGTGACAAAAGAAAAATGAAAGAAGTGGTTTGGGCAAGATTTACAGTTATGCAAAAGTGCAGAAGCCCAAGGGGCTACAAACTGTGCTTGAGAAATTCCAGCTATGAAGCCAGAAATAATGCGTATGGTCACTGGAAGGCAGGGGCCAATAGCCGGTGTGTGGCTTTGTGTTGGTAGTGGACATCTGTGGTAGGAACAAAGCCCAGTTGATACGAGGTTAAGGCTTTCAAAGTGATACCTAGCTAGATACAAAAAACTGGAACAGAAACCTCTAGTGACAAAGCACTGTGGCCTGTATCAGAGAGCTGAAGTCTCCAGATTATGCAGCAGCAGTCAGCAAAGATGGATTTTTTAAGTGCTGAGTGTTGATTGGTGTTTTATTTTAAGACTTCTAAGCTCTCTTCTGGATCATCATGCTAGTCCTCTTTTATGTTTGTGAGGGACAAGATTGTTTTGTTGTTTCAAAAGTGTAGTGGGTTATACAGGTTTTCTGATAACTAGAGGAACAGACCTACTTGCTTCATAGCAGAGATTTTCTTTTAAACACACATTTTGGACACTTGATTGCCATGTTCTCTGGTGCTGCTTAAAATATGTGTTCCATATCGAAGCATAAATACCACAGGGTATGACAGTTGCTATAGCAACTAAGCATCTACTATTAAATAGCACCCACAAGCTCAAAAAACATGTGTGGATTGTCACTACACAACGTATTCCTTTCTTTGCAAGCAAGCTAAGTACCATGTTTTCATTTCTGGAGTTAGTCTGTTTCTGATGAATGTCTTTGTGTTGTGCATATGAAGATCCTTTTCCCCCACCAGCTGTATCTTCCTTTGAAAACTACAGATACTGTAAGAACAAAATAGCCTGAAGCAGTTGCAAGCTGAAGAAGTTAATGAATAATTCTTTTTTTCATATATCCTTGAATATACATTAGAGTATGGCTTTCAGGTATTTTAGGCCAGATTTGAAGCTTACACCTTTGCTGTTCTGCATCTTTAGATATTACAGAGTATTGCTGTTGAAACAAGCCTTTTGGAAGGCACTGTGCCACTTCTGGAAATCCTGCCCCTGAAAGTTACAATACCGATAGGGCACTAATTTCCGCAGCAGTGGCAAACTGGAGAGTTAAAATTC
Organism: Phaenicophaeus curvirostris; assembly: GCF_032191515.1. Classification (NCBI taxonomy): domain Eukaryota; kingdom Metazoa; phylum Chordata; class Aves; order Cuculiformes; family Cuculidae; genus Phaenicophaeus; species Phaenicophaeus curvirostris. The sequence goes on along the minus strand of NC_091396.1, from coordinate 60,070,027 downwards.
AAAAGCACAGTTAAAGCTAACAAAACTCTTCAGAATATTTAGAACAGTTGCTTATTTTTAAGTTTGTCTCAAAGTTGATAAGCATTTGGGCCATGAAAACTAGGGGAAAAGGTAGAAAAATAGCAACAGTGATTTTCTTACACCGTAACTTAATTCCAGTGTTTGAGGGTTTAGTAACAAGCTATTGACAGCATTAGTTATTACACATTTTCCAATACAAAAAAGGGATTTTCCTTAGACCCAAAATTAATAACAAGGAGAATAAAATTAAGCATTGGTAAGAGAAACATGCTGGTATAGTAGTTAATGCTGTATCTGCAAGTTAAATTGACCCTTTGTGCTCATTGAAAGAGTAAACAAAGGCTGTGATGGCTTGTTGGAGTGTTTGGATTGTTGGCAAATTTTGTTTTAAGGTCTGATGAACTGATGGATTAAACTGGAAAACATACTTTATCCATGTATGATTGCTGATTCGATGGTGACTTATATGAATTACACAGCCATAAGAAAAAATGTATCATAAATTATAGTAGGAACACGGAAATTATAGTTTAATGAGAATATCCAAAAATAAGCATCAGAAGCAGGTAAACTAAGCTGTGAAAAGGCATGTAAAAAAATGTGGGGTTTTTTACCATCTTTTTTCCTAAGAGAATGATTGCTTGTGCCTGTCTGTCTTATCTGGCTAAAGGGCTAACCAGTTAGAAGCATGAGTATGAACACAGATAACAGGCTGTGAGCTAGTCTTGTACTCTGCACTGGTTCTGTGCCTTGGTGGGAACGACAGCTTTGACTTTTGTAGCAATAAAGGAGTGTTCACTCCTAGTGCACTCTCAGTAGCCAGTGGCTTCCCAGCAAACATTTTAACATGTCCAATGTTAATGAAATAATAAATATTTTATTTGCCTTACTGAGTCTGACTAACCGATAGCACCAAATGCCAATAGGCTTGGGATAAAGTCACTGGAGCTGCAGTGAGCAGTGGTGCAGGACAATGTGGAGAGTTGTTTGCCAAGGCAGGGAGGCAAAGTGGGACTCCTGAAAGAGTTGTTTAGAATTTACTGGGTGTTTATATACCACAGGGACTGGCTCAGCTGAACGCCTTAGATGGTATGTTTGCCTCCTGCCACTTACAGCCTCTCCAGGGAATCCTGGACAGATCCTAGCAAGTTCCATCATTCTCTATTTTTTTTGTTGTGTAATGTGAGGGAACTGACTCTCTCTTATTCTCCCCATGATTTTTCTTGCTTGTTTTCAGTTCTGGTTTTTTTTGGTTTTTTTTTTTGCCTTTCTTGTTTTTCTGCCTGTTTTTAGCCACCATTTGAAAAAGGTTCTGTATTTCTGCCATGGCTGGATAAATATTAGAACCCAATCTTGTGCCTGCCACAGCAGCTATTTGCACGGTAAGCATGAGCCACACGTACAGGCATGCTGATCTGTACATAGTGTTTTATCTAGCAGCACGAAGTCTTACAAATTTATGATTACAGGCTGTGAACTTAAGAAATGCAAAAGCTACAAATCTTTATTTTTTCCCACTGTTAAGTCCACCATGGCCGGCAGGAGAAATAGGCTAGAGTCTGGTGCCCTCTTGTGACTACATTAAACTCCTGGAAAAAGGTCATCCCGTGTCTTCAAAGGGATCAGAGTTTGAATTGCGGTGGAAAAACGTGAAGAAATTTATCCTAAACAAAAGCTGGAAGCATCGAAAAGGGGAATTAACCACTCAAAGTAATTTCTGAAATGAAACTTCTGCTGCGTGGTTGAGATCAGAGGCAGTAGACACAGGATCTGCAGTTGACTGGTGTGCTGAACCTTTGAATAATGTGCTGGTTTCATAAAAACTTGATAGTCGATTAGACATAGGATGCTGAAGCACTGACGAGTCGGGATTATAAATTAATTCTGTACTGCATTGTGGAAAGAAATGACCAAACTACTTTTCTTTATCAAAAAAAAAAAGAAAAAAAAAGCTTTTCTCCAAATTCTGAAGGTGTTTGAATTCACTATGATCTGAAACTGCAGGTCAGCAAAAAAAGTTCAGACTCACATTTAATTTTCCACAGCGTTAAGGGGAGAAAGGTTAGCTTTACAGCTGAGGTTTAGCATCACATTGATGCATTTGTAATGTTTTTCAGTATCTCCAGAGGAAAAAAAAATATTTTATGGGAATTTTCCATGTACAGTTTTACTTCACATTCGGAATTTCACTCAGAAATGGTTCTAATATCTGAAACTGAATGATAAGAAAACAAAAAGACAAATATTTAATATAATTCCCAGCTTCTTCCCTCTCACTAGAGGAGAACATTTCTGGTCAGAAGAGGAAGTGACTAGTCTTTGAATAAAGTAAGCAGGGTCCATTCAGCCTCTTATTAGGGAAAGCCCCTTACTGAGTTATAAAATTACACACACCTTTGAATTCTGCTTTTGTGGAGTACTGATGTTACCTTTTGGCCTTTCATTTCCAGTCAAATCTTTTCTGTTACTACATTACAGTCTGCGTCTCCTTCACACCCCTGTGTACAAAGGAAGTTCCCTGTCCACCCCGTTTTTCTTATTCCTGACAGGAACTTCAGATTTGTACTTGGCCTGGCTAGAATGTCCTGCCTTTTGCTGACAGGCTCTTCCCACAGTTACAGTCAAGAAAGCAAGAAGTCAGTCATGTTCCTGAGTTCCCTTGTTATTTAATGTACATTTTTCTTTCCTTTTTCACATTGCTGCATTCAGTCCTTTGTTTAGTTTGAGACTTGCGCATTTGTTATCTTTGGGATATAGCTATTATTGCAAATGATACAGTAACGTGCACCATTCCCCTGAGAGCTATGGACTGTCCATTTTCATAAGCCTTATTTTGTCTTGGAAAGATTTGAACAAAAGAGTTAGAGGTAGATAGGAGCCATACATGTGGCTAAATGGAAGCTGACAGGATTTTTTTTAATGCCTTATCAGATGTGCTTTATCCACCATATTGTCAAGTCACCTATATAATTCAAATATACAGTAATAAAAACTACCTGTGGTGGATAGTATAAACCCAGTCTGCTTACCTATATTTAAGAACAGCAATAAACAACCCTAAATTAATCAAGTAGGTAAGTAATAATGTTGTTTCAAGTATATCAGGCTTGTAGTGTCAGAGACACATTCCAGAAGTCTGGTGCCAAGAAAGCGCTTCCCACCCCATAAAAACTGTGCCAGGAAGGAAAGAGCTTGAGAGGCAGTGTCCACATGAGTAGATCTCAAGGTACAACATGTTTTCGAGATTATTGCTAGCTTACTGTGTACAGGAGTTGCAACAGCAAATTCTGTTAGCGTTACCAATTCAGTCTTATACCAGAGAGGTACCATGAGCCTTGTGAGCCCTTAGCCCTGAGTGTTTCCAATCTGAAAGTCAACTCTGTGGATGTGTATTGCTTTTACCTTTTAGAAACAACAAAAGGCCTCCATACACCGAGATAGCCCAGTGAAGAAAAATCCCAGTGACGTTCCCAAGGGTCTAATGCGCATGGTACCAGAAGGAGACCCAAAGTTAAAATGAATGACAGCATATTTTTTTGTTCTGATCCCCCAGAATACGAAGCAAATGCAGTGCTTTGAACCCTGAAAGTGCTCACTCATTAGAATTTGTGCTTTAGTACCTTATATTTGTCTCCATGCAGTTCATTGCCCTGTTGCAGTAAGCTCTGAATATGTATATGATGCACCTGCTCACTCTTTCTAGTATCTCCTGCAAGGGCTTGTGTTTTAAACTGAGAAGACAGACAGCGCTCAAGGGAAGAAGTGTCCCATTTACAGATGGGGAACTGTGATACAGACTGGTGCATTTCTAAGTAGCTTTCTGAACAGACAGTTATTTGCATACTTGTTCAGACCATGTGTGACTTTAAGTTTACAAGGCTTTTCAGGACTTTGTACAACATCCTTTTCCCACGGTATCTATCTTCTCTTTGATTCTTCACCTCCCTCAAGAAAATATTTCATGACAGATCTTTGAACATACAGGGGATGCCCTGTCATCATGGGCTGAAATGTGTGGACTTTGTTACAGACCGAGGCTGCCAAACAGGATGGATCATTTCATGGTGTACCAAGAAGGTTTATTTTGAGGTCGCTGCTGTAGGTGATATTCATGTGATGTTTTGTGAAATTCTTATCACACAGCACATCAGCTCTGTTCGGCAGACTTTCTGTCTGTCTGCAAGGCTGGTTTTTGCTTCGTTGTCTCTAAGAGTTTCTTACAAGACAGCGTAAGAGAGGAAAACCGTAGAATTTGTCAGCAATCTGAATTACAGTGATGAGACATAATGAGTTTGCAGTCATTCTCTTTCTTACCTATTGTTCATGGTAGCTTTAACTAACATCTATTACGAGGATATTAATAATAGTCTAATGTGGGATAACAGATTTCTCTTTTTATGGTTCACATTGCTTTCACTTGAAAATAACATTGTGAGGCTCTGCTGCATCCCGGGTGCAGAGTATGAGAAGCACTGTCTCCTGTGCAAAGGTTAATTGTGCAGGAGAAAGGAAGTGCACCAGGATGGAAACCACCCCAGGAGGTACTAGAAGAGATGGAGAGGACTGGTAAGTGTCCTCATCTCTAGACACTAGTAGCAGAAGACATGTTGGGATACATAGCTTTGGGGATGCTGCCGCCTGCATGCTTCCCTGTGCACCAAAGAGGTAAAAAATTGCGTCTGTCTGCTGCATCCCTTCTGCCATTATTTGTGTTGTATTTCAGCACGGAGTTCACAGTAAGCACAGCAATAGAAGTGAGCAGAACACCGAATGAAGAATCTGAATCATCTGCCTGCTCCCTGGCCAAATTCCCACTGAGTTATGATGTTATGGTGTGGAATATCTGCTGGCCAGGTTGGGTTAGCTGTCCTGCTCTGCACCTGTACACTATGAAAACATAGAAAAATGAAAAGTCCTCCATTTCTTAGCAACAACTGGAAGCATCAGTGTATTACTGACACTATTCTCATACTAAATACAAAAACCCAGCAACTGTTGGGAAGAAAATTGACACTGTTCTAGCTGAATCAGGACAATTTGCTAACTTTAATTTGTGCTGGTTTGAAAATAAGACAGTTATTCCAAACTATGAGGCAGCTTTGGCATTATTTCACTTATATAGAAGATGTTTCCTAAAAGTGTGACCTGTAGGATGGCAATGTGCTCATGAAGAAAAGCTGTTAGATTGTGGATGTTTTTGAGAGCCTGGTTCTGAGTTTGGTTTCATCACTCGCTCCCCAGCGGAAATGCAACATTGGGTTGCACACAAGCAGAGACTAAATCAGACCAGCTACCAGGTCACCATCTGCAGATGAAACGTTGTCACGTATATAGTATCTGAGTTAATTTGTATCTGGTTTTGTCTGTTCTGTATAACTAACTCTAATACTGAACATGAAAGCACTTCTTAGGCGGGAATAGAGTTTTATAAGTGAAATATAAGTAAAAAAGCCGTCTTTAGAAATAACTTAGAATTGATGAATAAACAAACAGATCATATATATAGCCTGCAAAAAACTAGTTTGGCCAGCTCTAGTTTATAGCCAGAAATTATTTGCTTCATACTTCACAGTCACACTTGAAATAACCAGCAATATGTTTATCTCCGAGGTACATTATGAATGTCTGAGACACATGTAAAAATAAAAATCATGTTTTATTTACTAACTATCCCACTCTTCCTTAAATCAAATTACGGAGGTATACCTGAGTAAATGTTGAATACAAAAGAGAGTGACATTTTCGAATCTTGCCCCTGTGACACTGGTGAGTGACTTATCTGCTGTGAGCCATATGTGTGCAGACCTGGCCATCTAAAGATCAGATTGGGAAGCACGGCCTGGGTCTGGTTCTGTACTCTCTCCAAGTCATTGAATAGCTTAAGCTCAGTTGAGAATGTTGGAGGGCAGTTCCAAATATATGGGCTGAGAACTGAGGATTTGATGTAGTAAGTGAACCTTTCTTCAGGCCATGAAGCAGTCCCTGCAGACTTACTGGTACTGTCCCTGCAGGAGGAAAGGATGGAGGATCCACACAATTAATTTACCCTTCAGATGTGCTCTGACCTGAGTAGTGTCCTTTGCTGTGTCTCTAGCAAGTCTCCCAATGTTGAGTCTTTCTTTGCTGTATGGCACAGTTGGATACTGTGTGCCAAAACAGATGGCATGCTTCAATTTATCACATAAGAAATAGTCAGCTTATGTGATAGGATAGTAACAATGTGGAAATAGCATTTCTTGATGTCCTCACTCATATGTAAATCTGCTTTTCCATTTATCCAAAGGAGTCAGGATTTGCAGTTTTCCAATGTTGATATGTGGCTTGATACCAAGCCCCTAGTCTCCAGGGGAATATTTTAGTTTAGAAATCACCTCTGGAGATAGTCTAGGTCATCTTCAATGTTGGATAAGGATGTACAGGGCTTTGGCACCCCCAAGGCTTTTACTCCAGGATGCACCTGAACAAAGAAGCTCCAAGGGTTTTAATTAAAAAAAGATGCATAATGATGCAGTAATTTAGAACAGCGTGTAATTTAGGCAAGGCAAAAGAATTGCAAAAGTTGCATCAGATCCTGCTAATCACTGTTGCCTGCACCTACAGCAGTGGGCTCCTGTATTGGTTGCTGTGAAGACATTCATGTTTTATCAGAGGAAAAACATCACAGAGATTTCAAAATTCATCAAGATGCACATTTAATTTGCATCCATTTCAGTCAGTTCAGAAGCCTGTATCTTTGTTTTTTTCTAAATTCTCTGCTGTTATTCACCAGAGTTTTACATGTAGACTATGAAAATCTTGGGGCTGGGGCAGTTTGCGTATGTGTCTTCAGAGATTAGCCACCAATGCCCAGGGTGATGGGGCTGTTACGAGCAGCCTGCTGCTGACTTTTTTAGTAATGGAAAGTTAGACTCTCAGCAGAGTTACAGATGATCAGCACTTTGCAGATCTCTCCTTGATACCTTGTTTGATCTCTGGGATGAGTGTGAAAATACAAACTTTGTTTAGTAAAATACAAATTTGTTTAGTAGCATCATAACAGAATTTCACATTTTGCCAAGAAACAATCTCCTATTCAATTCAGCATTATGTGAACTACTTTTGAGAACACAAACACTTCACAGAAGGATGCCAGAGGAGTCATTAAATAGTAGAAAAAATAAATACGTCATAAATACAATGACTTGGGGAAATGCCATTTTGACACAATGCTTGTTTACAAAACTGTGTAAGAATAAAGCATAATATACAGACATTTTTAAAACATTAACAAGTATTGTATATACATTAACATTGGCTAATGATAGTTCAATTCAGAAATATCAACATTAATGACAATTTAAAAATATTACAGAAATACAACAGTATAAATGAAGCAGAACGACAGTGTGAACCCTTCACAAATTCACACTCAAATAAACACCCAAATGATTCATGATCTTTGTCTGTTTTACTTTGATCACGTAAAAATAGCAAGAAGCTGTTTGGGTTAATCTTGCCATATTTGTATCATTCTTATTTTCTAATTTCTAGTTTGAAGACACAGGGAACGACCATCAATAATTTATTCATAGCGAAAGCGGCAGCACCACCAACAGAATCTGCCCCAGCATACTCTCAGTGTGCACCACCAGCGTGCCCGAGGTAGTTCCCATCCATGGGGAGTAGGGACAGTGTTCTCTAGGCTGCCAGCCCTTCCTTGCCAGTAAGGAACCTAACTCTTTTACAGACTCCTGCACAGTAAAAGGTGGATCAATATCAAAAGGGAAGCATCAGCTAATTCAGAAATGAAGCACAAATTCAACAAACATTCAGAGACAGCGTAACAGCAGCCCCTGATGCAACTTGGAAATGTATACATTTTCTATATATTTCAGTGCATTCCAGATTTAACTGCAAAACCAAGTAAAATCTACTGATTGTAACATGTCAAGCATTAGAATTGTACATTTTAAGAATTTCAGGACAGTGGAGGATCTTGACCTATGCAGTAGAAATACTGTTGGTCTGTGTTGTCAGGCCACTGTTTTGCCTTCTAATTCTCCTCAGAATGTGCAAGATAGATAAAGCTGCACACTGAAGTATTAGGAACATTTTCATGGCTCTTGTTGAAAGGCTTCCTTATTTTTAATATTTTCCACTGGTTAACCACAAATGTTAACAACAGAGAACGTGCATGAGAACATGAACATGTACCTCCTTAAGAGCTAGAAATGTCAACTGTTAAGAGTGGGCCTTATGTTGTTCTTCTCAGCAGGGACTTCTTTTTTATCCAGCTCAGAAGATAAAACTGGTTCTAAATCCATATGAGAAAAAGAGTCCAAAAATTAAGCTTCTAAGTTTTCAATTTGACTCAAACTAAGTTACTTAGTTTATTCTACATGTCCTTAGCAAAGCAATATTTTCACCAATGATACTGATGGGCAGACTTTATTGCAGGAGACAAACAGAAATGAGAATTATTGCTCCTGTAGCATCCTCAAGGAGTTGCATCCCATTTGCTATGCCCAAACTTCCTATGGACGTCAGCATATAAATACTTGTGTGCTGCAGTCTGCAGCCTGCAGCTGGCATTAGGAACTTCTTATTTGTGTCAGCAGCTAACTGCTAGCTGCCACCCTCTTGGTCTTTGCCGCTATTACAGGTCTTTTGACTGTCAGATGAATCTGGTATTTCTTTGTTTTCTTCTCTTAGCCCTCCTTCCTGTGATTCCTTTGACATTTTCAATTTTACGCTGTCACTCTTATAATTAGTGGATGAATTCAGCCTGAGTGAGTTCAGTCTCCATCTTCTCAGACTCCTACAAAAATCTTTTCTGACATTTTCACTAACCAGCACGTAGATGATTGGATCGGCAATGCTATTTGCGGTGGCTAAACACAGAAAGACTGTAAAAATTGAGTATATTTCTTTTTCAAATGGACATGAGCAATTCTGATGGAACAGAAAGTATATGGATCTTATTATGAGTACCACATGGTAGGGAGCAAAGCAGATCAGGAAAATAACAATAATGGTGACAGCCAAATACTTCACTTTGGCTTTTTGACGACAAGTCAGGCTGCTGCTTGTTTTTGTACTTTGGAAAATTTTGTAGTTTGTGAAAATAAGGATTGTGAAAGGTATCGCAAATCCAAATAGGAATCTGGCAATGCCAAAAGCAGCCAATTTTATATCAAGGGGCAAAGTCTCAAAGCACGTCGTCTTATTCATATGAGCTGGATGATCTTCCATGTAAAATACCGGAGTGTGGATTATTGCAACCACAGCAAAGAGAAAACACACTATTATGATTGCCTTTTTCTGTCCTCTTTTCCCCCTTGATTCCAGAGCATACACCACTGCCACATAACGATCCACAGAAATGCAGCACAAAAGCAGAATGCTGATGTATATGTTGCAGAAAAAGATGAATCCTGTTATTTGGCAGGTCATTATACCCATTTTCCACTGGTGTTCATCTTGCACGTAGATAATCCAGAGAGGCAAGGTACTTAAATACATCAGCTCACACAATGATAAACTGAAAATGTAGATGGCAATTACTTTATTCCTTTGGATTTGTATGAATGTAAGCAGGGAGGTTAAGCAATTTGCTGGAAGACCTATGGCAAAAACAATGCTGTAAACAGCAACCAGAAGCATCTTGCTGTCTTTGTAGGGAATTCCTGTGCAAGGGGAGCTATTATTTGTGTTTGTACAATTTTCCATTTTTCTTTTTCCAGTAGATTTTTCCTGAGAATCAGAAGATAAGTTGGAAAGTTAGCATTTGCATCACTTATAAATGTGTCAGTGAAGGTTTTGGTCTCATAGTTGTCAACAGAACAGTTTCCTCGTCAGAGGAGACAGTGGGGTGCTTGTCTTTGGGACACAGGCAAGTTTTCCAAGACATGCTGATTGCTTGTACTTTCTCCTGGGAGTCAAGTCTGATTTACTTCCAGGAGAAAGTGCCTTTCTTCACAAGGAACACCTTCGCTACAGCATGCCTGTTCACTAAAACAGGGTATTGTGTGCCTCGCTTAATGACCTCCCAACTAACAGGGATGCACTTTAATGATGGAGCTTCTGTAGAGATTTAAACAACACAGAATATGTAAACAAACACAGTTGTGATAACTTCCTCTTGACAGTGCTCTTATATATGCCCTATTTTCATTCAGTATTGCCCCAAACAACAGTAATGGCTTCTATGAGTGCTCCTAAGACGCAGGGCTAGGTGATAGAACTGGAAACCAAGGTAAAAGTCAGCAACATAAGGAAGAAAAAATTGTTATTAAAATCGGCTGTAACCTAGGTTCGATGCATTTGGCGAGAAAAGAAATTGTGCAGTACAGTATTGTATTACATTTATAGAAATGATTTTGAAGGCAATCTATTGTGATGGCATTGAGTTGCCTTAACCCTTTTGCCTCACTTCACAAGAGATGAGACGGAAAACTTCAGTTCCGTGATGCAGTTGTGAAGTACAATACACTACATTATTATTATTATTACTACTATTATTATTATTATTACTACTATTATTATTATAACAACAACAACAACAATATAACCATATTAATATTTTTATTAATATATATTATTACTGTATTTCAACAATTATTATCATTTATATCATATATGCATTATGCTAATGTTAGGTTATGTAGGTTAGCTTAGGGTAGGTTGCGTCAGGTCAGGTATATACATCAACTCGCTTAACGATGAAATCGAATAACGATGCTCTGGTCAGAACCATATACTGGCATTAAGTGAGGCATGACAACAGTGGGGACTGTCCCTAAACCAGACTGCCTCATAAATAAGACAAAGCTGCCGATCAATTACTAAAGTCACTTCCCAGAGGATACTGAGGGCATTAGTCTTAATTTTTTCTTCAAACTGAAACCATACAGATTTCAGAGGCAGACTTCCAGCAGAAGGTATCGTTTATGGTTGCTCTGATGGGGGAACTCTCTGAAGTGGGTGGTGGTAGTTGCTTTGTCAGACACTAGCCAACATACAGAAATCAGAATCTGGCCACTGGTGTGCACCTCCATGCTGCATTGCAGCGTGGTGGCTCAGGTCTAGCTAATTCATTCTTCTCCCTCTTCTCTATGAATAACTGCAGCTGAAGAACATAAACTTACAGTGCTATATAATACCTGCCACAGTAAGCCAGTGAAACTGCCTGCCACTCTGATGCCTCCAGGAAACAACGGGAAATAAGGGCAGTTAGAGGAAGTAACTGAGACCAAAGAGAAGAATTAAGAAATTTAGGTTAAAGAAATGGTACTTAAGCACTTAAGGAAACATACTGCCAGGAGAAGCATGTTCTGCTACTGTGGTCTTGGGTCCTGGCTGTGTTTTGCCTCAACAGTTCAATGAATATTTAGCAGCTCTCTGAGGCTCCTTGCTCCGTGAGGCTCACTGCACGTGACAAACCGCAGTCAGCACGTGCATGTTTCTCTCCTTCAAGACGTGCAAAACATCTCATCTTCCAGGATAGAGACATCACCTATGGCTCAGGAAGTGCCTGAGCATGAATCACTGGCGAGATCTGTGAAGGAGATTTGCTGTGTACCTGCTCTGTGTTTACACTCTCCCCGGACATCTGCTCTTGGAGGCCTAGGATTTCTAATGTTGTTGTGTTATTTTCACATTGTCGGAGGGATAGATAATGACATTTTTTGCTCCTAAAATGTAGTGCCTACGTGCTCTAATGTATTGAGACCTTCTGGAGAGAAAACCCTGGGAAAGGGCAGGGCACCTGGAGATGCCCAAGTAAAAAGGGTTGTGGATGGAAGACGAATGACAGAGGTGAAATCTCACTTTCTTGAGAGTGTGGTGAGAAAGCAGCAGAAGTGTCATACTGCAAATCCACCAAGCATGGCTGTGAAACCAGATCAAGATTGACTGCCCTTTCCTCACCTTTTCTTGATCCAGTGCACCTTGCATTCCTTGTTGCATGTAGCCTGGATTTACCAGGAGGAACGGAAAGATACTTTTGCTCAGGCTTTCCTAGTGGAAGATTTGAAATACCGAACCTTGTCTGGTGTAGAAAGCAGATCTTCCATCTTGTGGACAGGGTCTAAAAGCACTGGTTTATTGGGCTAGAGAACCTGTGCTATGGTCATCTGTCCTCTCTACTAGGCAGCATTGGGGAACATTGAACTATCCTACATAGGTGTCCTACACAGCTTGTGGAAGATGAAATCACGACCCTGGGGTGCTGTGAGGATGTGTTCTCACATCACAGCCATACTTGCACAGCAGCCTGGCTATCATCTTTTTTTCTCTCTGCGTTGTCCCGGAGCAGGAGTTCACTGACCCTGCAGTGAACGTGCACAGAGTGGTAGCTTAGTAGAAAATTTGTCCCTTTTTTTCTGTCTGGGTCACTTGTCCATCATTTGACCTTTCTGAAATGACCGACCAGGGTCGAAGCAGCACCAGGCTGGCACAATGGAATTACTGGTAAGTAGCACAAAGCCAGGAGTGAAGTGAGCCAGAGGCAGGCAGAGGTGGGGGCTGTAATGAGACCAGCTCGGCTGTAGTATAAGGTGCACCCTCCACCAGTCTCCAGAGGCACTGCTGATCTCTGCTGGCTATTCAGGGGTCTTTGCAACCAAGTTACCCAACTGGGCACTTTCTCTGTGTGCAGTGCAAGTGCCAAGCAGAGCTCTTTGGGTAAGTAAGTAGTGCATCTGGCCATTTGAGTCAGCGGAGGTGGACAGCAGCCCTAACCACATCTCTGTTTTCAGTTCTTTTGCCTTGAAAACGCCACTGCTAAACCCTGAAAAGAGTGTGGACTTTTGTGTGCCTGTTGGCTTAGAGCTTATCACTTCAGAGTGAATGTTAAGATCTTCACTGGTTTCTGGTTCTAAATGAAGCAGAAAAGGGTCCTAGAAGATGTAGAGACTTGACTAGGGGCTCGTGCTGGTCATTTGGGCCAGTTACGTTAATATTTGGTCTTCCCTAAAAAGACTGAAGTGTTTTTGCTAGCACTGAGCTGTGAAGAGGGAAGTGAAAACAAAGGGGAAAGCAAAGGGCTTCATTTTGCCTTTTTTTTTTTGCTTTATTTGTCTATGACCTACTCATGTAGAACTGTTTCATTTTCCAACAGAGAAGTTGGAATGATAAAAATAATCCGTATTAGAAAAGGTAAAAAATAAAATTGTAGATACAGTTACAGGGAGGAGAGGAAAAAGTTGGTACAACAGTTGACCAACAAACTTATTGAAAGTCTTTGGATTAGTTCACTGGGGTTACAGAGGGACAGAAGAGAAGAAAGATGCAGTGACATCCATAACAAGTACAATTACTTCAGCAGAAAAGATTATTTATATATTTTTTGTTTTCTAATAATTTTCCAATTGTCTTTCTATGCCAAAGATTGTTGTTACAGCTGAGAATATTGAGGGGTTTATGTGGATACTAAGAATAATTTTTTTAAAATACATGCTTGCAACAGTTAAGATGAAAACAACCCATCCCTTCACACCTTCCTTCCTGGCCCCAGTATTTGGAAAGGATAGCAACCTGCATATTTTAAAGCATAAATCGACCTTCAGTAAAACAGGACCTGAGCTTCTCCTAAGGGGTTTTGTTTGCTTTCCTTAGCAGCATGTGCTACTGTAACCGTGACACATTACTAACATGATGTCAGCCTGACCATTCAAATCTAGTGTCATATAACATCAATTCCCAGATATGACAGACATGCCACCTACAGTGCTCATCACCAGCAATATCACTCTTCTTGTGAACCTGGGCTTCTCTTTCTCATGCAGAACCTACATTACCTGCTTCTAAACTTTATGAACTATTGAACTTTCCAGACATTAGCTTTTGGGTCTGTTAACTTTGACAGAAAGTTGACAGAATTGCCACGAATTATTTGCTCTACTGTGCTTGAAAGGAGAAAAACTGTGGGTAAAAATAGATTAAGACCCATTAGCCTAGAAAGTCAGTGAACTGGTTTATTTTTTATGCGTTTTTTTTTCCATTAGTGGTAAACAAAGTTACTCCTATAAGCAAGTCTCAGCATATTAAGGAAAAACAGCAATGCCTCCACTTGGTTACCCAGCAGACTGATCATTTTTTCCTGCACACTCAAAGTAATGGGACTTGAAGCTATATAGTTTCAAATGTGAATGTAACATAACATAACATAATTTTTAAACTATATAGTTTCAAAGCTCTCTAGAGAAAAAGTGTTTTAAAGCTACGGGACTATAGTGGGAATCCAGCCCGAGCACAATTCCATCTTAAAATATCAGTCTCCATCCTAGCTTGATCAGAAAGATGGGATTTGAATGCAGAGGCAAATGAACACCATACAAAGCAGCTTTATTGCCTAGCCAGGCAAAAAAATTCCACATGATTACTGAAAGATGAAAGTGGCAAGTTTCTTGTATTTGCTGGATTTCTGTTTGTGTTTTATCCTCTTTTGAACACTCCCTGGGGGCTGCAGCCATGGAGAAGACTCTCAAGAAACAAGCAACCTTCTGCTGAAGCGAGGTATGGCATAGGCTTTGTTTTGGTCACCAAGTTCAGGTAGGACTTTTATTAGAAACAACCACTTCTGCAACAGTGATTACATTCATCTCCACCGTAAGACATCAGGCAGAGACCATTGTGGTGAAAGCAGATAACCCCTCTGATGACTAGTGCTGCTTAAAACAAGTGACAGAGAGCATTGGTAGGGTGAAAATAGGTGCTGCAAGGAAGCAGCAGGGCCTTGGGATTAGTTATACAGTCTTAATATTTAACTCTATACTGCAGATTTATTAAAAAAAGAAGATTCTTGTCAGAGAGAAAGTATTCATCATCTGCTGTTCAGGACGGGAACTCAGCAGTCATTTTTGATGAGAAAAAGGTGTTTGATTTAAGTAGTGATGCACTGTTCATATATGTGAACTTTCAGCAACTAGAGATTTTAAATACCTGTGTGTGGGCATTTACATAGATCCACGTATCCACTTCCCACAAACTACAACTAAAGACACTATTCTGCTAAAATAGGCAGCTGTGAGCGAACTATCACAGAATTCAGGGTTGTAAAAGGACCTGGTGTAAAATCTTGATCTCTCCAAGAGATGTGTGCCTTATTGTCTTTTCTGTTGAGGAACTGTAGAGGAGAGTAGAATGCTAGGCAGGTAAGAGAAATGTATAAAGGCAATGTCCTGCTACAGGATTTAAAGCCATCTTATTTAGCACATCTAAACCAAGGTAAGACTATGTACATGTCATGTGGGGTAGATAGGGGAAGTTCACAGGTGAGAAACAGACCCTAAAAATCCCCCTGTACCAGTGGCCTTCTTTCTCAGTCTCATTATTTGGAGGCCGTGACTCATGATTTTGGGACTTTTGCACCTCGAAAAATTTCTCAGTCCACCCTCAGAGCATCAGAGAGTGGCTGTTGCAGGTCAGGCTTACTCCCTGGTGCCTAGCAGCTTGTCTAGGAAAGGTCCTGCAGGTAGAAGAATGGCTTCATGGCCAGGAGAGCCATCAGGAACCTCAGACATGCCATCATAAATTTGAGGCTAAACTATAAAGCCCATGAAGTCACAGGGCTCAGGAAAGCATAGATTTTGGAGTAGTGGCAGTGAAAGTGAACAGCTGAGAACAGCCCCAAGACTGACAAGTTTTGTGCTGCTGATTCACACCTTCTTGTTCACACACCTTCTTCACATATGAAATGAGGAGGCACTCATGCTTGATGCCTCCCTAAAGCTATCAGAGCTAGACTGACAGCCTTGACAATGGGGGATATTTTTAATAAGGCTTCTGTTATGCCAGTGACTCATTTGGAAACCTAACTGGCCACACTTTCTCACTGACTCATGTTGAACTATGAAGACTTGGAAGAAGGAGATGAGATGGGGGTTCCCATGCACAGCTTCTCTGACCCACTGAGGGGTGTCAAAGCACAGCTCAGCGCCAGCAGATTTGACACTGAGGGCTTATATGTGGATAAATATTGCTGTCGTCTCTTGGAAGAGCAGTCTGGGTTATGAGAAAACAGCTATTTTAACAAGGCAAGGAGATATGGCCATGCTGGCACCCCAGCCAGCTAGGGTGCTACAGCTGAGTGTGTCTAATTGACAGGTTTGAGTAAAACCCAGCCTTAGGTGGCTGAACAAAGAAGCACCAAGACCTATGTTCAAATCCCAAGATGTGCCCCTAACAAAGAGATGCTTTATCACCCTCAGCATCACCCCAGCAGCTACTTTGTCACCCAGGCCTTCAAACAGGAGACTCTTGTCAAGCGTGTGACACCTGCAGTTTGAAACACACTAGGAACCATAGAAAGGCATGTACGAGAGCTGTTCTCATCCCAATCTATCATAGAATCATAGAATCACTAGGTTGGAAAACACCCATCAGATCATCGAGTCCAACCATTCTTATCAATCACTAAACCGTGCCCCTCAGCGCCTCATCCACCCATTTTTTAAACACCTCCAAGGAAGGTGACTCAACCACCTCCCTGGGCAGCCTGTTCCAGTGCCCAATGACCCTTTCCCTGAAAAATTTTTTCCTAATGTTCAGCCTAAACCTCCCCTGGTGGAGCTTGAGGCCATTCCCTCTTGTCCTGTCCCCCGTCACTTGGGAGAAGAGGCCAGCACCCTCCTCTCCACAACCTCCTTTCAGGTAGTTGTAGGGAGCAATGAGGTCTCCCCTCAGCCTCCTCTTCTCCAGGTTAAACAACCCCAGCTCTCTCAGCCGTTCTTCATGTGACGTTCAACTATGTGACTCAAAATCGTCTCTGGGGCAGCAACTGTTCACCTGGAATTGCTGGATATTTCTGAACTGAGGCCACGCATCTCGCCTTTCAGTGAATGCTGGCAGGTGGCCACATGTGACACCTGGACCAAGGCAAGGCCAAAGTAAGGACCTTTAAGTTTGTACATGGACAGGCAAAAGACAATCACAGCCTCACTGTAGACAAGTCAGAAAGTTATTCTGCTAGGAGGAGCATCATTTCCAGAGATGTGAGCTTTCACTCGCAAGCAGACAAGGTGATCAGTGTGGGAATGGCAGCCAGCGTCTCCGTTCTTCTGGACTCACAGAATCTATGGGGACCTCAAGGCTGTGTTGCTGCCACACGCAAACAGAGCAATGTTGCTGTAGCAGAGTTGGTTATGGGGTATTCGTTATAGTGACCATTCAGTTCTCCTATCTTGTGGTAAGCTTCTTTGCTTTGTAAGCTGGCTGTGGACAGTGGCTGGCCAACGGCTCTGTTTGTTTCCCTGTATTGGT
Source organism: Phaenicophaeus curvirostris (assembly GCF_032191515.1). NCBI lineage: Eukaryota > Metazoa > Chordata > Aves > Cuculiformes > Cuculidae > Phaenicophaeus > Phaenicophaeus curvirostris. The sequence continues at coordinate 60,052,765 of NC_091396.1, read as the reverse complement.
TTGTTTTTATTAATGGCCAAGAGTCATGTCTGACCACAGCTTGGTCCCAAGTGTTGACAGCCCTTCCCAAGCTCTGTCTTCCATTATTGGCCTGGTTGCATCCTGTCGACCTGTTGTTGCCTGGGTCTGTCTTTCCCTTTATGTGGTGTCTGCATTGCCATGGTTCATTCCTGGCTTTCACTATCCTGCTGCTACTTTCCCTGCCTCTGTCCCAAGTCAGTCAGTGGTTTTCAAACTACTTCTGTCCCAGGAATTCCACAAATGGTTATGCACACCTCTTTTGTCACTGATGTTTCCCCGGAAGGCAGAGGATGCTGGTTCAGGGAACAAATCTCCAGGCAGGACCACCACCAGGCACTTACAGGGTGTATTTATTCATAACCAAACACATCTTCTGACCAAACTCCCAAATTCACAAACTTGTCCCCTTCCTGCACTGACACCTCCATTGCAATAGCGACAGTCACAGGGATCGCAGGCTTTTTCTACATCCCCAAAATATGCATTCCATAACTACCTCTATAACTACCTGAAAGGAGGTTGTAGAGAGGAGGGTGCTGGCCTCTTCTCACAAGTGACAGGGGACAGGACAAGAGGGAATGGCCTCAAGCTCCGCCAGGGGAGGTTTAGGCTGAACATTAGGAAAAAATTTTTCAGGGAAAGGGTCATTGGGCACTGGAACAGGCTGCCCAGGGAGGTGGTTGATTCACCATCCCTGGAGGTGTTTAAGGCACGGGTGGACGAGGTGCTAAGGGGCATGGTTTTGTGTTTGATAGGAATGGTTGGACTTGATGGTCCGGTGGGTCTCTTCCAACCTGGTTATTCTATGATTCTATGATTCTATGATTGTCCCTTTCACCCCTCTGAAATCCCCCAGTATGGCTTGACTGTACTGAAAAGTGTGAGTGTAGACAGGATGGCTGCTTTCTGCCAGTAGCAGAAAAATGCAGAGATGGTGTTGAGCTTTGATCTTGTGACAGTGGATCAGCTCTCTCCTATGGGAGACTTACTGTCTTGGCACTGCCTGTGTGGGTCTGCGCAGGAGCTGCTGCAAGGTGGGAGCTGTACTGCTGCTGGCAGTATTGTCAGTGCTAACGAGGTTGCTGGGCAAAAAGTGGGGCAAAAAGATGTCACTGAGAAGTCTAGCTAGTTTCCCCTCAAAATTGTTTTACTTTTGTCTAAAGCAAATGTTTCTAAGCAGGTGGGATTTGCAAAGCCTTGTGAAAACCACAGCGCCTTCTATATCTGAAACAATTCTACTTTTTATGGAGCAATTAAAGACGGTGTTCACTAGTGGTCTGAACTCAGACACCAATATTTCCTCCTTTTCCATTTACCGTGAAACTCAACTTCTTTGTTCCTTCTTGTCTTATGATTTACTTTCAACTAATTGGAGAACTACTGTTTTCCTTTTTTGCCATCTAGGTCACCTCCTCTAGCTAGCTAGGTCACCTCCTCTAGCTAGCTAGGTCACATACCAGCAGCAGGGTTTTCCCCTTAAAATCTCAGTTATACCAGCAAAACCGTGATGTTCAAAGATTCCTCTTGGCACCTACACATCTCTGACATCTCTGTAAATCCACTCACATCTGCTAAATCTCCTGTAGTGTCTTGTCCAAATCCTCAGCTGCAATCTCTTCTGGCTTTTGTACATCTACTGCAATAAGCATCTCATTCTTCACTGGTACTCTTAGAGTCTCCCCTGTGGGATATTAATGTAAAAATCCCAACTACCAAATATTCCCTGAGATATCCTTCTTTAGCAATATCAAAATCATACATTGTTTCTGATAGACTCTTCTGAATTACCCACTTCTCTCAGGCCCTGCTCATCTGTGCAGCGATACAACCCACTTCACTTTCCACTTGAATTTCAATACCGAACATTTGGTGTTTACGGACGTCAGGACCACTGCGTGATATTTGATTCTTGAGGAATGTATTTGTCAGATGCTTTGCTCCCCCACCAGCAACAGCCAGGTCTGAACCTTAGATGTGTTTGGTAGTATCTGCCTGCACTACACACTCTGCTTTAAAAATAGCCTTGATTCATGAAGGTAGATAAGATCAAAGTGCATCCGTCTAAGAGACAGATTTTGTCAAGTCTGATGTCATTACAGAAAGCTGCTGTGAAGATGATAAGATTTCTGGCAGTATGGTGGGATCCTTGACTCCCTCCTCCTCCACTGCTCCATCATAGCTCCAGCAGAGGATCCAGGACTAATTGAAAACAGCGTTCCCCAATGTACACTGTCCCCCAAAGGGTTCAATTTAAAGCAGTTATTTTCACATAGTGAGGCACACTTCACTCAGGGGGTGATAACATGTGGCAGAGGGATATGAGAAAGTGTCCTATCTAGCAGATTCTACCAGGCCTGTCCTGGCCTCATGCATGAGACGTGCACAGCAGCCCTAGAGCCAGGAGAGGAGGGGAGATCTACAGATGCTTTTGGGCAGGCAGCTGAATCTGGGAAGAGGGGTCAAAGGAGATAAAATCAACCTCAGATGGAACTGCATTGAATCACCCATTGCTAGTTACATCCATAGCACACTGAAAACACAATAGGTTTGCACCGAGTATCAAGAAACAGCAAGGAAAACCTGAGCTTGTGCTGGGTTCAAGACTGATGTACTAAGGCACTAAGATATGGAGAGCAGCCATAGAAACCTGTCCACAGAAACCCTGGTGCAGCAGTTACTGGAGCTGCCACTCCAGCCACATTCCTGCCACCTATGGAAAAGTCCTTGGAAGAAAATCAGTCTTGCCCATTGAGTGCTAAAGAGCAAATTAAGTGAATCCTCTTTGTCCATTCTCCCAGGTACAGCAAGCTAAGGAGCCACTGGTTGGTTTGAAGGCAGCAGCTAAATGGGATTATGGGAAGAGCAGGTTAAAACTAAGCCTAGATACTTCTTGGGCTTTGGCAGAGAAGCAGACTTTATGTTAAAATTTCAAGAGAATCCAGGAGCTATGAACTGTAGTGCTTTCTATTGCAACATAAACAAGAAACAAACAAGGGAGATAACAAGGAGAAGAAAAAGAACCAAGAAGACCATATGAGAAACTAAGTTCGGGAAAAAGAATTGAGTTTTATTGAGTCAATAGGTCAGCTCAGCTCTGGTAGGATGTTTACCCTTTGCTGTACTTTATTTAGTGCAAGAAAGGTCCTATCCAATCTCAGAAACTCTCAAAGCAAAGTCTCAAAGTAAGGAACCCAAACTGATTCATTCTGCCCATCTACCAGTGTTGTGCGATTGCTAGTACCAGCCTGTGACTTTATCACAAGACTTGTGGTCTCCCTAAAGCTGCAGCTACTACTCAAGATAATGGCTATGCTAAATGCAAAGGAGCATCAGCTTCCATTTAAAAACAAGGTGTTTGGTTTGCTGAGGAGAGTATTATGCATGGTCCCAGTATTTTTGAAGTCTCAGAGAAAGAAGTCAACTCCCAAAATATTCAGGAAAAAAATAATCTCAGCTCAGTCTCCACAATTCTGTGTGCCAGAGATCAGCAGTACTCTGTGAATAGAAGGTGGAGAAAAAGAAGATATGTAGCGTATCTGATTACTGTAGACCAGCAGGTAAACACCACAAAAAAGTGGGTATCTTGCTTTTCCAGTAGAGTAAGGATGAGAGGAAAGGCTGGATGCGAATTCTCCTTATGGTCTGCCAAAGCAATTCTGCATTCATGCCTCATGCTCTGCAGGTTATAGTTAAATCTAACCTCATAACAACCTGCATCCTGCCAAAATCCTTCAATCCTAATTAGCATCTATCCCTGACTGGAACAAAAATTGTTTTGTAAGAGAGAAATATATTTTTTACAGGAAAGGGAATGCGTAAGGAAGATAGGTTGCAGAGTCTCCATCAGCTCCAATGAACTCCAGTTACTACAGACCCAACATTTTATGTCTCTTATCAGTCACATGGAGATTTAGACTACGGTGAAACATTCACAGAAGCAGAAATGCACAGCACGGAGAAGCAGTAATCAAAGCAGAACAAAGCAAAATATTGCTAAGGAGAAATAATGCCTTGCCTAAGGGGCAGAAATAACTTACTTCTTTTCTTTCTGGCTTTTGCAAAGGAGACGACGAAGTGCTTCAACTCGTGCTGTACTCTCAGGCTGTTCTGCAAAAAGTCCAGGAAGTTGCTAATGATACCGCGCACAGTCGTAAGTGGTGTGAGCTAAAAGAAAGTAGATTGCTCATGACTGCATCAGGCTCCTGATGGGTGTCACTTGTAGTTGGGTGCACGCTTATGTAAAGGAGGATAACTGAATACCCCACCCTTGAAAATCTTAGTCCTGTCATCACTTGAGAAAGTCATAGTAAAAAGACATCTATGTCAAGGAATATCTGTAAGAAGATCCACTCCTCAAAGTATACTGACAGATTGAGAAGAGACAGAAAAAACAATTTAATAATTACTATAAGGAGAGGATAATCAGGAAGGGGAAAAGACAAATGGTCAGGATAGGAAAATGTGGAATTAGGAGGAAGACAGAAGGAATGCTGGTGGGTCTGTGTGTAAGTGCAGCCCAGGGACTTGAGGGCTGTCATGCTCCTACCAAGCAGAACGTGCAGGATATCGGCGCTTGTGCAAACACTGATGCAAAGTCAAAGGTTTCAAAAAGTATTTTGGAATAGCCTGTTCTCATCGCTGTCCCCTGTGCTACTTTCAGTTAGCAAATAGCGCCCACAGTCTTGCATAGTGATCTTGAGATAAACCATGCACGGGTGCTGCCTTTCACAAGTCAGTGGCTCAGCAAATATGGTTGTGTTTTAGGAGGAGGCATGTGAGAAAGGGTTTGCTTCTCAAACCAGACAGCAGAGCATGATTTGTGGGAGTTTGAGCTCTTACTCTAGCCTCCTTTTAATTTATTTTTCTTGCTATTCCAGCAGGGCTGCGGGAATGCTTGGGTACTTGTGTAGGTATACGGGGGCTCTTTGCTGGACATGTGTAGCTGTGGCACAATGAGCTGGTGCAACTGGCTGATGGAGGAAGCAGAGGCTGACCAGTGCTGTCAGAAAAGCATCTAAGACAAAGGAAAGTAATTGCTTTCAAATTCCGTCATTTGTACAGGGGTGAGACAGGGTAGTTCAACTCTTTTAACTGCCAGACTTAACTTGCGACCAGACATTTCATCTCTTGGACTCCTGTTATGGATGTTCACCTTAATCATTGTGCTAACATGGCCTGGAGGGACAAGAGACAAATGAACTGCCTTAAACCTCCTGACTTGGGCTGCCAGATCCTGTCAGGAACAGGATGCCTTCGGTAGGTGCTTATTCCTTATTTGTGCAGTGGAAGTAATACCCACTCTGGATGCTACACATATATTGACTTGAATATATATGAAATGGCTAGGAATTTAAAAGGATTAAAATTAAAGAAATGCTTGGCATGCAATTTCATTCTAGGGTGAAATATTTACTTCAGTTCAGCTGGAAACAGTTTCTGGGGAAGTGTCTTTCTGTGAAGAGCAATTCATTCTCAGGGTCCAAAAGGAACTGGGGAAAGCAAGGCAGAAGCCAGCTTGGTAGCCTCCATCTGCAAAGGAGAATAGATGAAATTTCTGCCTGAACCAGCTCAGCTTAGCTGGAAATAGAGCTTGACCCAGTCTGTGCACTGCTCCAAAACATGATTTCATCAATGTCACCCTCTGCATGGATAACATGTGAGATGCCTTCTCTGTATTCTACATCATTTTCCCACTGAGGTACAGTGACTGTCCAAAGAATAAGGGAGAAAAGAGCCCAGCTTTGTTTCAGCTTTCTGCTGCGTAACACAGACCCTTTGGGGGGATTTTCACAGCACTGTTATAGGGAAAATGCTTGTGCACCATTGACCAGTGAACAGAAATAACTGTGCAAGACTGATGGGGTCCAATGTCTTTGAAAGACTTTCAAATTGAGTTTTTCATGCCCCTTTTTCACTTAGAAACTATCAAGACAATAGCTGGTAGGATATATGGCATTTCTCTTTTCCAGCACACATGAAAATGCTGTGTTAGCACTGTCTTCGCCTGATCATGATAAACAAGTCTCTGAATGAAGGAAACCTCACATTATCTGCCTCTCCTATCTCCACATACAAATGAACTAACACAGTGATACAGAGCAGACCTGCAAAAGATTATCCTAGAAGACAAGTTTTGTACAGTTGCACATCTCTTTTTTTTTTTTTGTAAGAAACTGAGGCTCTTTTTTTCTTGGAAAATGATGGAACATGGCTTTAAATTTTGCAGTATGTAAAACAAGGAAATCAGAACAGCTCCTTGCAGTATGGGTCTTGGTAGGAAAAAGCCAAATGCCTGGCTTCTTTTGTTACCAGATCACACATTGAAAGGGGACTGAGCTGCCCGCCTGTCTGGGGAATGCAGCATGTACAGAGTGGCAAGAAGGATTTCTTAATGATAAAAGTAAGGCAGAAAATTTCTCAAGAGTCTCTCCAGGACAGCAATGGCCAGAATGGGGCAAAGAAACATCTAAGACAGAAGTCTGCTCAGCTCTGTGCCCCTCTGACCAGGCACTGTACAAATTGCCCTGCACTGGAATGACATATGACTGTACTCATCAAAGAGTCTCTGCAGCTTATAGTTCAAACCTGGTTTATCGGTGGCTGTGATACTGTTGACCTGGGACAGGGACAAAAACCAGCTGTGGTGTTTTTTGCAGTTGATATCAGTACCGACTATAGATTGGATTCCTCATGCTAGATAGTGGGGGACGAACTCCGTGCTAGAACTAAAACTCAGCTTCCTCCCAGAACCTGCCTGCCTGCAGAATCTTCCCCTTGCACATGCAGTGTATCTCTGCTCCATGCTGGCAATCAGGCCAGCTGAGTGGCAGAATCATTGAACTTAGTGCATCACAGAGCTCACACGGCTTTCTGGCTTCCCATGCATGTTCGGTTCGTAGCACTCCATCTGCCAGGAATGCAAAAACCTTCTTGTTCTGCTGCTGGAAATATAAAGCAGGAGTGTCAGCTGCTGAGACTTTCAATGCACTGGATTTTCTACATGTGACACGTGCTGTGCTATCATAGGGAGGACGACGTAGTCAGATTCCTTTTGTTTTGTCAGGCTGCATAAATGTCTGCATCCCACACCTGGACTTTTGATTTGCCTGTTTTTGTGCTTGGTGTGTAGGAATTTGGATGTCCCTGGTTTTCACTGGTGCAGTGATGCGCTGTGTGCCTCAGGGGTGGAAATCTGTAAGTCAACTATGTGATTGATCATACCTTCATCAAGCCAAAGTCTCTTGCCCCAAAAAAGAAAAGCCCTATTGTGTTTGACAGCCCTACTCTTCCACACACTGGAATTAATATGTACTTGAGAGTTCAGCACAGCTGGTTGTCACACTGTGTGTGTTAGAGATCCCAGACTCTACTGACTTCTCTGGAGCAATGACAGATTTGTCTGCTGTATGATAAGAGTAAAAAGGTGCCAGTCTGTACCTTGGGGTCTTTGGAATGAGGGCGGTTACACAGCTTTGTTATATCTAACAAATATATATGCAAAGCTGCGTATATATCTCTTTGGGAGATCCTGCTGCCAGCCACGCACCCGCAGCCAAAGCTGAGACGAGTGCGCTACAGCAACCACAGATACAGTTCCATGCTTCAAACTCCATCTCTCAACATACATGCCTCCAAACATCCCAGCCCATCCACATTGTTCTTTCATTCAACTTGAGCTGCTGGAATAAGAGGCAACCAAAACCTACAAACTGAATTGGATAGCAGAGGCTGATGCCTGCTAGGCAGCCCCCGCTGCTGTGCTACACCACTAGCTCTGCCTCTTGTACAACAATTGCTGCCCAGATTGCAGATTTTTGATGGATATGTCTAGGTTTTTGTTTCTTTTTTTTTAAAAAAAAATAAACCTCGCTACTTCTACTAGGAAACTGCAATACCCGCAGGGTTTAAAAGGTTACGGCTGTTAGTGGATGGGGAGGAAAAGGGTGTGGTTCAAAGAACACACTTTTCTCAGTATTTTAGGGTGCTGAAATGGCAGCAGGGGTGGGCCAACACCTGAAGGCAGTTAAACCTTAGCAAATTCCTAGGGAAGAACCAATTGTGCGTCTATAGCACGGTCTACGCTCCTGAGCAACCACAATTATCCTGTCGTGCAAATACACAGAAATTCAAGCTGGTTTTGCACCTTCTGGTGCAGCTCTGCAATTTCAAGCCTTACTTTGTTTCTGACTTGAAAGGCTTCTGTGAAAGAGCCAAATGCTGACGAAATTGCAGTGTTTCAGTATGCACGAAGGGGATGATTTTCTGAAGAGATACGACTTTTTAATGTGGTTACCCAGGGCCCCATGCTACTGCATAGTTCTTTTGGTTATTATATCTCAGGTTAAATTGTGTCAACCACAGAAACATAGTTGTAAAATTTGTCCTCTGATTGAAATCCCCAGTGAGGTGGAAGGCTGAAGGGCTGAGAATTGTCATATACAGAGTAAGTTCCTTGGACAAACCCAGATTTCAGATCAACCAAATCCCACTCAAACATCTCTACTATATAGCTTCTTTGTTTCGCTCCTGGGCCCGGAGAACAAGTCTTCCAAGGAGCAGCTGAGAGAACTGGAGTTGTTTAGCCTGGAGAAGAGGAGGCTGAGGGGAGACCTCATTGCTCTCTACAACTACCTGAAAGGAGGTTGTAGAGAGGAGGGACCTGGCCTCTTCTCCCAAGTGACAGGGGACAGGACGAGAGGGAATGGCCTCAAGCTCCACCGGGGGGGTTCAGGCTTGACATCAGGAAAAAAATATTTAATGGAAAGGGTCATTGGGCACTGGAACAGGCTGCCCAGGGAGGTGGTTGATTCACCTTCCCTGGAGGTGTTTAGGGGACAGGTGGACGAGGTGCTGAGGGGCATGGTTTAGTGTTTGATAGGAATGGTTGGACTTGATGATCCGGTGGGTCTCTTCCAACCTGGTTATTCTACGATTCTATGATTCTCTTTATTTCCCGTTAGCCTCCGATGATCTGCTTTGCAGCTAGGCTTGACCAAGCAGAGAATTTGCATATACATCAACTCCTCCTAGTATTGTTGGGGAACCTCGCTGCCAGCTCTCCACAGCAAAGTCTGCAGCATTCTGCCTTGGAGAGCTGCACCAAGCCCTTGGAGGGTGGGTGACTTTAGGAAGCTTTTACTCTGCTATGGGAAACTGCCTCTGAAGGGGAGTTCCCATGTCTGCACTGGGACTTCATTGCTGAAGGGCACCTTAGAGAAATGCCGCACACCGGAAAGCAGGAAACACTTTGCAGAGCAGAGATAGCATTGAAAATAATAGTCTGTAAATGGTTTGATTTACTGATTTGCATGTACAAGAGCTGCCATGTAAACATCACAGGAAAGGGAAATGGGATGGAGGAGGAGTGGGAGGAAAAAAGCCAGTAGGACAACAAAATACGTTAACAAATTTCCCTGGGGACAGAACTTAATGTCCTGGGTCTTCTCCTGAGCATGATGTGCTAAGGATACGAGTACTTTGACTCAAAGGGAAATGTCTACATTTATTTAACAAGATGGGCAACTTGCAGCATCTTGGGATTCTCCTGCAGTGGGCGTCCCCTCCTGAACACAGCGGGAATAACTCTAGGCATATTATCTATATATATTATAATATCTATATATATTATAATATCTATAATATAGATATATTATCTATAATAACCCTTATCTATGCCTCTAGATAAGGCATCCTTATCTAGAGCAAACCAGTCACTGACCCACTGATCTGAACTTCAACACCTCTTTGTGATGGAGAAGTAGTTGCGGAGCAGGTGTGTGAAGGTAGAGTTGTCCTCTCCACGTTCCGTTACTCAGACTTTCTCACAAGACCCTTTTGCTAAAAGACCTCAGAGGTCTTCCTGACTTCCCTGTGAGGTCACCCCTCCACGTGATGTGAGCCTTAGTAAGCTGTGGGAGACACCTGCCAGGAGTGTGTATCTCCATTAAGAAAATCAGGGACAACTTCTCTGCACAACTGATATTTTGAGCCTTTGCCAGATATTTTGTGATCTACCTGACTGCACCTCAATATGGGAGGGAGCTCATGGAGTTGCACAGGTTCTACTTTACAGTTGCTTTTTTCTTCATTTTGCTCCATTTTCTCTGTGTCACTGACTTCCAGTGGGGAAACGGGCTCATGCATGGATCGTGATTTGAATGATAACACCAGTCTGCAGTGGCCAGGCCAGGAAACCACCTCCTGTAAAGTTAGATGGTTACCTCTGATGCCTCTCTTGAGGCATCTTCTTTGAGTCTTGAGGGATGCTGCTATATGTGAAAGGCCCTTCCAGTCTCTACTGCTGTATTGTCACGAGCAACTTAAGGTTTCTGAGAAAGGGAAGTGCCTGATGAATATATGGCATTGAGACTTCAGTTGAAGTGAGAGGTTTAGTGGGACACATATCTTGAGATATTTGCTTCACTTTTTCTCAACTGAATTCTCAGATAGAGTCTGAAAAGAAAACATGTATCGTCTTCCTTGAGATTTCTATATATGTATACACACCAAGGGGAAAACATCCAAGCTTTCCCCCCTCCTTTCCCACCAGTTTTTCAGATCCTCTTACTCCATTACAAAGATGGAACAGAAAGCAGAAAATTCTACTGGAAATCACCCTTGAAAATGCTGACTTTTGAGCTCTGGCACAATTTTCTCAGTATAAATAGATATTCCTATAATTTGCCTTCCTACAGACTCCATGGATTTCAGCTTGTGTTCAGCAGCATCCATGCACGTAAACAGTTAATTTACAGCCTCATTTTCCAAACAATACTTCCATGCCCTTCTTTGTGCTGGGAGTGTAATTTTTGAAGATGTAATTGTGAAGCAACCATATTCATTGGATAGATAATTTGACATTAAAAGACATCCCTGCCATCATCTTTTCTCCTGACACTATACCAGCTTGGGTCATTTTGTAACTAGAGTTACCTGTGGAAAGATAAATGATGTAGCTTCACCTGGTGCTGATGTGGTGCAAACATACTTTAACATGTGAGACTGGAGACAGGAAAGCTGTATGCCCTGCAGTCTGTGGTATATGAGAGTGATACACAAGTTAGCTATTCAGAGTGAGTTTGTGGAGTGGAAACAGATGGACCTTGACACCACAAAGCTCTGTGTTCTCCAGGTTCCTCATATCTGGGGTGTTTTTGCATGAAAATTCAGTGCAGGCGCACCTGCAGGCTTCAACGTTCTAAGAAATGCAAATATCTGATAATTCTCCACCAGCTTTGGTAGAGTATGTGGCCAAATAATGGGAAGGAAACAGATGCAGCTAAGTTCTGGGCTGATCTTGTGGGCTCTTCATTAATCTTGTATTTATCTGAGTCTTTTTCTCCTTTACTTAAAAAGACACCTGTGATGTCTACTTCCTTTGAAGATATTTTGAGATGAAGTGGCAAAAAGATACTGTAAGAGACGCAGATATTATTGCAATTTAAAAAAAAATATACAGATATCTACATGTAATGAAGACTCATGAAATTCACAGAATCTACAGAACTAAGTGCCAAAACACCTGCTGACCTGACGGGGTGAAAGTGTTGAAGTGCTGTGCCAACACCACCACTCAGATTCCAAGCAAATAGAACCCAGTTTAGCTTGAGAAAGGCAGGTTGCAGTCCAGGTGCACCCTGGAACTGCAGCTTATGGAATACCTGAAGTGTATCTATGGGTCAAAATAAAGCACGTCTTGTTAGGCTCCCAAGTGCCAGATACCCAAGAAAACACTAACAGAAGTAAACCCATAAAGTCTGATTTTTATTCTACTACAATGGCCCTTTTTTGTCTCATCACCTCAGGTGTTATCCAGGCACTTCTGGGAGTAAAAACAAAGTTCTGTGATGACAAAAGAAGAAAGAAGATGGTCCAGAAAGGATGCAGTGTCTTTGCTCATGCCTGCGGTTCCTACTGAGTCCATCTTGCAGTATTTTTTATTTGTACTGTTGCAGATGACACCTTGCTATATGGACTAGACCCCCTTTCTTCTAGGCACTGTGCAAAATCAGCATTAAGGGAAATCAGAATGCCATAAGCTGCAGTTTAATGCAGTATCTAAATAACTGGTTGAGGGCAAGGATTCAGTAGGCAAGGTAAGCCAGCATCACAGTCCACCTCTACGCAAAGGGGAAAGTCTAGCTCTCTTTGAAAAACAAACAATAGGATAGCTGTTTGCTATTTTAGTGAGAAGAATTGGCCCAACCAAGGCTCTGACAAATGCCAGGGGTGGTACAAAGGCGGTTGGCAGCAAATTGTGGCTGGCTCAGCTGCCTGCAGAACTGCAGCTTGTATCAGTCTGAAGTATGTGCTTAAAATGCTTCATGAATTGAGGTCTTGTTACTAAACCTGAGCTATGGGGCTAGATTGGTGCTGCTTTACTAAGTGGATCTCTGCTAGAGCAGTATCAGGCTCCCACTGGCTGTTCCTGTCAGCACGTGGCAGCACAATATTAAAAATGCTTTGCTTCTGCCTGCTGGCTGGTGGAATGACTGCCAGGGATGTTTCATCTAGTTTTGTTGTTTTTAAAAACTAAAAATTAAAATAATCTAATAAAAATGCTAATGAATTAAAATTAAAATTAATTAAAATAAAAAATTTAATGAAATGCACACAGTGGCTACCAGGCCTATTTCCCTAGAAAGCTTCTTAGTAATCCAAAGGCATAAAAACAAGAGGAGAGAATAAAGGCTGGCATGTTATTTGTAGAAAGCACATCTACTAGTTGTTCTCTGTGATTGTTCTGTGGTTCCCAGACAGCAGTTTGTTATAGCAAATCATGAATATGTCCTGCTGATCTAAAATTTGTGCACCTATTCCTAGCCACAATGTTTTCTGTTAGGCTACTATCTCTTATCTCTGTGTCAGAGGGGGAGTCTTACAAGAGGCATTAGTAGTAGGACAACAAAACAGTAGATAATTATGTTATGATGCCAAAATCCTTTTGAAAAATGCTAGCATGGTGATATTTACTTTTTAAAGTCTAATCCCTTATTTGGGAATGAAGAGAAACAATCTCTTGTAACCAAAAACCTTATTGCGCTCAATCACAAAATCAAATGAAAAGCTGTATTCAAATGCAACGTACTTTATAAGGTGACATTACTTTAGTGAATAAGAAACTCATAATGGGCTAAAATTAAAAAAATCAGATTGTATCTGCTCTCCATCTTTTGTTTGGTAATCATCAGATTACAAATAGTCCCTACTTCCATGTTCCATACTGAATTTCAGTTCACTTTACTTTAGCTTATTTCAGGGGAGTTTGTTTATGGTATCACTAAGGGGAATTTCCAGATGGAAAGGAGGAGTTCATACATACAAAGCCGGACTCTGAGATTTTCTTCTAAGCTTTTTTTTTCCCTTCTACTGGTGATTTTTCATCTGGCTGTGTAGGTGGTGTGTTGAAATAATAGTTTGATGGAGATTAAAGGAAGTGTGACTGCTATGTAAATTCTATCAGAAGAGGGAAATCCCAGCTCTTTAAAGAGCATGTGCAACAAGACACAAGTAGTTTTCTTATATGGCTCAAAACAAAAAGCAGCTCATACAATCCCCTTTTCCCCAAACCTCCTCTAGATTTCCAGTAAGTGTAAAACTGGGGCAGGTCTGTGGCCAGGGAGGTTTCTGCCAGCATTGGTGGTTGCTGAGTCTGGCTCCGAGTCTCACCCCTGTTTCACTGTATTGCTCTGTATTGAGTCCGAATAGGTTGTGCTGGGTTAAAGCATCTCCTGTGGAGATGCACAGCCTTGCTCTGGAGATACAAAGAATAGAGATCCCACCTCTCCCCCATTGTATTTGGTCACTTTTCATGGTATTTTGTCCCAGTTATCAAAGACCACTACTGAAAGCAATCTTCTTTCTTCCAGGCTCAGTGTGTCTGGACTCAGCAGAAGATAGCATGTCATTTATATACAAGGAATAAACCTGTTTAATACTTAAGGAACGCAGCTGTTTCAACCTTCTCCCCTAAAGTAAAGTAGTCTTTAGTTCCTGATACTTTTTGCCATGTAAATTAAAGGTACCAAAAGAGCATGACTCCTGGAAACCATTCTTAGTAGAGTAACAGACGCTTCACTTGAACCCCCCTTTCTGTTTAGCCCACACCTACTTCCTCTCTTTAGAAATCATACTTTTTATCATCTGTGGTCCCTGGCTGCCTGCAGATGAGTCTTCCCATGTGTCCAGTGCTGAGCAGCAGAGCACCTAATCCTGGTGTGAATTCAAAAACATGCTGAAATCATGGGTCCTCTCCCCAGCAGTCTCAGTACAGCAAATCTGCACTGGGAACAACCACCTCACAACAGTTCCTTCCCAAAAATGCTGCTGCACCCAGCATTTGCTTTTAAAATTCTGCTGGTATCTTTTTCTTCTGTACACAGCAATCCAGCATCTGTAGTCCCTGACATCCCAGCTGGGGGTGGGTACGAGTCTGTGTCTGTTGGTTCCTATGAGGATCTTTGTTGCTCTGGAGAAAAGATGTGATGAAGAGAGGAGAGGTGGAAGAGGGTGAGGTCTGTACCCCTCCCACTGAAAGCAGGACAAGTATATGGAATATACATTTATGTTTATGAAGGAAAGCTGTTGGGCAACTGGCCTAGCGACGGGGGAACTTGGCTCTCAGAAGGAAGTCCCAGTCCCTGATGCCAAGGCTATTTTTGTCTTTTAACAGACAGCTGTAGTGGATCAAATGGAGAAACAGTCCTGACAGCTGGGCCTGAAACACAACTGCTGCCCATGCACTCTGCCAAAGGTTGTGCTCAAGACCAGACCTGGATTTGCAAGGCTAAAAGACTGTGGTGACAGATAGGAACTCAAGAAACGAGTCTTTATTTGTGCAAATGTTTGTGCAATTAGCCTGCACATGGTCACAGGAGACTAAGCAGTGATTTAACATGATGAATAAGGACTAAAGCAAATAAAAGACTGAAGAGCAGAGCAAGCCCTGAACCTCACACAGGAGGCTGTTTGTTCTATGCCTTGAGCTGTTGCGGGTACTACATGGTTTCCTTTTTTTCATATTGCTTTGAAGAATGCAAAATGGGAAGTGTGAGGACAACATAAGACAATAAGGGTAGCTTTACTGGAGGACCAAAGGTCTGTCTAGCTCAAGATCCAGTTTGCAGTGGTGGTTAAAAGCAGTGCTTGGGGGAAAAGCAGTGTAACAGAGACAGCATGTAGTATACTCTCCCCACAACCTCTCCTTGACACCATAAGTCTGCATATCAGGGATTATTTCAGCACTGTTATTTCTATTGCTATGCACAAACATGCAGAGATGAAATAATTTCCCTACATCTCTGCCTACATGCAACACCATATACACACTCACAATTGCTTTATTTCCTTATGTTATAGCGCTGTACCTGGAGCCTATGCTGTGGTCTTTTATTTGCATTTGAAATCTCACTTCTCCAGCTCTCACATCAGTTATGGGATAACTTTTAGTGTTTTACAGAACATGTGCTTGTTTTCTGGCGCAACATCCAGTGCCATGGAAAACTCTGAATCCATTAGGTCTAGATCAGATTCATAAAAGCTGCAACTTAGTTTGTCAAATATATCTTGTTGTTCTTTAAAAGATGCTTATTAGCATTTTCAACATTCTCACCCTTAGCTCACAGTAGTTTGCTTCTGTGACTTCTATTTGACTTACCCACTTAATCCTCTTTACCCTTTTGGATTATTGATACACTATGAGCACTACTCTAAATGGAAGCAGGAGAGAGATCATATAATCTCTTTCAGGAATGCTAATTAGCCAGAGCGCTCATTTTAAATATTTTTCCCTAGTAGAACTTGTTTATCATCCTCTTGGTATTACTGAGCAAAACAGTCCATCAGCAGCCCCACATTATACATGTGTACTATCTGATTTCTTTCTGAATACAGACGAAGATTTATTAAGCACTCTCCTTTTCAAAAATTATTATTAATTTTACTATATCTCTCTAGTGACATAACTGCACTATTATTAAGCTACTTCTGTTCTTAGTAGATGCTAAAATACTTTCTTTGCTCTGTTCTGAGGTGTTTCCAGTTAGTTCTTATTTCACTTACTCATTTCTCACATTTAGTTACTTCTTTTTTTATATTAATTGGCAGCTGTTTCCCCCTTTCCCATTTGTGAGATTGATTTTCTATCTCACATTGATTCTTTCACTCTGTTTGCACTCTTGACTTGGAAATCTTGACTTTTTGACCATCTGATGAATGCTTCATCAAAGGACTCAATTTTCATTTAGATTTTTCTCTCCACTTTTTCTACCAATTAATCTGGATAATAACTTTCCTTAAGTTAGAGAACTTACCTTTTTAATGCAGAGTGTTTAGGGCAGTCAATGCTACAAATAATCAGGTCACAGTCATGGTGGTTGGTCTTCAGAGAGCAACAGACTTTCTGGCCAGCAATTAGTTCACCATTGTGTGGTGTAATGAAGGATTTCACCTTGGATGCAGAATCTACTGGGTTAGAAAATTCACCTGTATCACCTACACGCTGGGTTTCTTGTGACTGCATACATCTCTAGCGTATGCCTCCCACTCTGAAGACCTCCATGCATTTAGAACTTTCCTTTCCACAAATGGGCTGAGGGTTTAATAAATAATGGGCTTAAGAAATGACTCATCTTTTTTTTGACTTTCTGACTTTGATGGTCTGTAGCAAATCATGCTACAGATATTCTTCCTCTTCTGTTCAGCATCTTCTAAATCTGACTTAGCAACTGACAAGCTGATAAAGATGGTATAGACAATCACCCCCAGTTTGCCCTTCCTGATCAAAGGTTTATTACAGTAATCAGGAAAACCATCTCACCAGGCTTCCGTGGCATAAGTTACGTCAAACGCCTTCACAAATAACATAACTTCCTGTTCCTCTTGTTTGTTAGTGATCTTTCTAGCACCAGTATAAATGACTGCAAGTTCTTATTTTTTTTCTCATTCAGTCTTGCTGAGTTGTTGTCTGTATGCAGAGTTGTGCAACACGCACTTTCCAGTGTTGTCTTTAGTGTTGCTGGTCTAACCAGCCACATATGCCCCTCTGTAAAAATATATGGAACTTATACATGATGGTCATTTTCCCCCCATTCCTGCTGTTGCCCTTTTTCCTCAACAACAGGAGAAAACAAACAGCAAACCTAGTTGTCTCACACCCATAAGTTGTTCTGGTTTGCTTTAATTTGTCAGAATGTCAGACATATAAAACTCTCCTGTTTTCTGTTCAGGCTATTATTTCATATCAGCTATAGCTGGATGAAAATGAGAAAGACCTGGATGCCCATAATGAAAGTCGTTATTTTTTGGAGGTTTCAAGATAATTTTTTTTCTGTTCTGTTGATATTCACAGGAACACTGACAAGCAAGACTTAGTCTAAACCACAGTTACAGTAGTAAAAAATAAAACATCGTCTACGACGTCTGGTTCAAGGGAAGGTGCTTGTGAGACAAGCTGTTGTGGTGGGAGTATCTTTCAAGAAGGAGGAAGGGAAGAGAGTGCGAGACAGTAACCGCAAGTGAGTGTGTATTTGAGAAACTGAGAAATATCATGAGCCAGACAGCCTCCAACTTGGGAAGAATGTGGTATGCAACAGGACAGTACAGCGCACAGCAGCACAGTCCCAGCTCCTGGCTCCCAGCTACTGCTCCATAGCCGGGTGGCCAAGTCCATCCAGGACTTGCCCAGGTGGTATGGCCTGGCCGCTGGCTGCAGAGCCTAGAATGGGCTGGAAGAGCATAATGGAAATCCTGAGCCAAAGGAATCCATCTTCTGTGTAAAGGCAGAGGGCTACTGAGGCAAATAGCTGCTACGATCCCCAACCCACAGGGTGGACGCTGCATCAGGTAGTGTGAAGAAGGTTGGATGGAGCCTCCTGAGAGCAGTAAAGAACATCAGGGTGGAGAAGAGTCATTGTTGTGTCAAATTTAGAAAGTCAGGACAAGTCTTTGAAGGTATTACAGTCAGAATAGACACACACACACACAAGAAGGAAGAACAGGCTGGTGCAGGAAGGACAAGGGGTTTTCTATAGTGGTGGAATTTTGGATGGGAAGTCAGAGGAGAGTAATTTGTACTACTGAAGGGCGGGGGATGGTGAAGAAGATGTGGGCAGGAGATTTTACTGTGAGCAAGGTGAGAAAAGCCCCAGAGTTTGGTGATGCTGTAAGCAAAGGCAGAAATGATCAAATCCAACTGCAGGGAGAGACTAAGAAAACGGGAAAGGAAAAGGAGAGAGAATTTGGCATGGAGGTGGAGGAGGGAGTTAGCAAGAATGAGGATTGGTCTAAAAGAAAGGTTTGTTGTCGGAAGAACAGTCTCTGAGCTGATGGTGGGACATACAAGTTTTTACAGGGAGGTCAGACTAACAATACAGATGAAAATATCCCTCTCAGAAGAATGGTTGCTGTGATAGGGAACATGGACAAATTTGCTAGGGAAGGAACTGGCAAATAGTGATTATGCTTTCACTGGCAAGACCTCCAGAGATGACTTGTGGGACAAGCATCAAGTAACTAAAGCCTGGCTCCTAAAACCTCCTCCCTAAAGGGCTGAAGGTTCACCACAGAGGATTCGGATGGAGGCAGCTGTGCTCGCTACCAGGCTTGTTAGCTTCTTGTTGGAGATGAAAGCAGTAAGGAGAAGCTCAGGAGTAGAGAGTGGGCAGATGAGCAGCCAATACAGTTGTTCTGAGGTGAAGCATGAAGTCGAGAGTTTTCTGAAATGACAGCTGGCTTTTAGAGAGCAACTGCCCCAAATGGGATAAGCGACTGGAGAGCTACTCTAGGGATTTAAGGAGAACCCAGGATCTCTCCTCCCAGGAGTGAGGGAGGAGGGCATCTAGTGATGGCCGGGAGCATTGCGGGGTTTTCCCTCTGTCCTTCGGGTTTGTGGCACCACGGTGCCTTCCCACTGACTCAAAAAATTTCCTCAGCCTGTGCTGAAAGCCTTCTCCCTGCAGGCACCAAAACTGTTTTCATTTCTGGTTTTCTTTTGGGGGAAGGAATGCAAATGAAGCTTTTTACCTTCTCTCTGACTGGGAAATAGAGTAAGTCACTAGGAAAGCATGTGTCAGAGGGGAACGGGTTGCCTGTCTGTCTGTCCCCAGGCAGGAACTCCTGTCTGGTTGGACAGCCGGCTAGAGGTGCAGAATCGTAACTGCTATGGCCAGGGATGTCACCACCTGGTCACCTCACCAGGGTCACAACTCCAAGTCCAAAAGATGACAGGAGAGATGGTCTGAATGCAGCCCTGCTTTTGACAGGAAAGATCATTTTTACTTCTTAAAAGAAAAAAAAATCCCAACTTTTCTTGTTTGCTGCTCTGCTACTTTACTTCTTTACTCCTTGTGGATAAGCGCTGCAGCCCCTCTCTCAGACTTTGGTGCCTTCTTTACTTGTGGACACATATCTGGTTCTACGTGTCTGAAGGACAGAGCCTGCACTCCCACAGACAGGGGATCACGAATCTGCCTGGGAAGACGCCTGGGAAGACACCTGGGAAGAAGTCTCACAATGGGTCAGGAGCAGCTCAACAGAGCTACCTGCTGCTGATACCAAGTTGCCTTTAGTTTCCTACTTGGCTATTTATTGAAGAGACCTTGCAGCAGTGTTGAGGAGCCCATGCACATTCTTGGTGTGTGAGCACTTAGATGCCCTCATTTGCATTTTGCCTGTGTTGTGTTAGGCTGGCTGCCTCGATAAATATCCTCAAACACTTGCTGCCTGTGCAGAGATCTTGTTCTTGCATAACTGATGGGAACTTGCCCACTTTTGTGCAGGGAACTCAAAGGTGGCACGGAAAAGCTGTCACAATTTAGTGATCTGAAGGAAAGGTTTCAAAACTGAGGAGGTCAGGGATATATTTTTTTTTTCCCTGGGTCACTCATTGTAAAACTATCTGAGTTACTCCAGGGTAGAGAAAATTTTGAAAGAGTTTAAGAGAGGCAAATTCAGACGTGCCTCAGCTGCTCAGGCTGCACATCCAACCTCTTTGGTTGTAGAAGGAATGTAGCTGTTTCCACATTGAAAAAAAAAACCCACATGACTAAGATGTAGTGTGTTTGAATAATAAAGCAACTCAGTTTGGGCCTCATGCAGTGTTAAAAGCAAGACTCAACTTGTAACATGTGGCTTTGAAGCCTCTCGTACCTCAACTGATACATGATTTTGTCTGAACCTCTCAAATCAGGGGAATTCAGGAATGTCCCAGGTTGACTCTACAAATACTGGTCCTGCAGAAAGGATGTCATAATCCGGGTGTAGGGCATGAATCTGTTCTTACTGAAGTGTCAGTCTGTCCCCCTGATCCACTCCCCTACAGCTCTTCTTGACTACAACTGGCTGGATGACCTGGTCTTGGAAACTGCTCAGACTTGGCAGGGAAATTATCTGAGACACTGTTGGTACAATGGGCAAAGCCTTGTGAGCAGTAGTTCACAAAAATGGGACACAGAGAAAGTTTTCACATTCTGGTCTGCCACTTGAGCCAATGATGAGAAAAATGTTGGGACGAGCCCTGCCAGTGTTTAGACTTTGAGGCCATTTATTTTTCTCCCCAGGTGCTTTGAAAATTATGGGTAACACATGGATTTGCTGCTTGGACCACTGACTTTTTTCATTAGTGTTTTGGAGAATACCAAAACAGAGTTGACACAAAAAAGCCCACAATGCTGTGAATGATTCTAGGAGGCCACTTCCAGTTATCATTAAAAGGCTTCGGACAGATGTTCAATATCCATGAAGAACAGTATCTTTATCTGTGTGATTGACATTGGTCATATTAAATACATGGACTGGTGGGGACTCCATTTCCAAAACTGGACAAACTTAAAATCACAGCCGTGCATCATCTTCCCATGGTTTGTCTTAGGATTTTCTGTACAGAGCTGGTAGGCGCTCTCGTCCCACCTAAGATTTTACAGAGACTGTTTTTCAAAACTACCACCACCACCACAAATACCACCAAAATGAACCAAATTAAAAAATAAAGATTCCTACATCCCAAAGCAAATAAATTATGCAAGACATTTCCTGGGTATAAAATCTCTGGAGCAGTGACATTAGGAGGCTGTGGAGCAGCTATTTTGCAGTGTCATGAAAATTTCATGCTCATTTGGCAAGGAAGTTGGTGAATAAGGCAAATGATCTCTTGTGCCATCTCCCTGACCTGGATACAAGCATGTGCTGTTTCAGATTACCACTGTGGGTGTACATCACAGAGAGAGACCCCAAGAGAGAGACCAGACCAGAGAGAGACCCTTCGACATCCAAGGAGACTGAGTTTCAGATGTGCAACACACTTACGGTTAGATTTGAGCCCTGGTGCCCCTATAATATATCAATCTTACAGATGGATTCTTGGTTTCTAAATGTGAAGGTTCAAGTCGTGCATGGACCAACCACCTGAGAGTAACTGTTGCTCTGCTGGGACTCACCCCTTTTGCTGCTGACCACTCCAGCAGCACCGTCCCATGACTGCATGTTTCACCTGGTCTGCAAAGTGTGGCACGAGGTGGCTGAGTGGAAACAGCAAATGTGTTAACTAGTCACTAAAGTATAAAAAACAAAGCCGAGAGTGGGGAAAATGAAGGAAAGGAAAGAAAAACCATGTCAGTAAATGCAGTGGGTGGGTTTAGCCACGGCAGAAACAAGTCATACAAAATAAGAACTTGGACTTCAAAATTGCTTACAATTTTGTCACACCAAGTTGGCTGTATTCGGCTGCTTTATTTGCTGCAGTCCTGCCTGTGCTCCTGACTGCTGCACTTCCACGCTCTCCTGAAAGGCATCAGGACCAGTTCATTCACCTCGCAAATCTCTTCTGCCAACCCAAGGATGCTCCAGCCTGGAGCTGAAGGACTTGTACCAGCTTTCACCAGATGATGTCACGCTACTCCCGCAGATGCTCTGCAGCCACCACTTCATCTCTCAGCCACAAACACTGCAGAGGAGGATGCCTTTCATCGTGCTGCAGTAATGCTTTGTCAAGCTCTCCTTTTTGTACCAATCATGCGGTACAGAGGGTGCCATTAAGGCTTTAAAATTTAATGAGCTCTAATAAAATCTCTCCTTGTGATAGACAACCTAAGCAAAGGCTATGCTGGAGGAAGGCTGCACGCCTTTACATATTTCTCCCCTCTTTGTTTTAGCTATATTTTCCTGATCGCTTTCATAGCATTTCCTCAGCTTTTAATGTGGAGTTATTGCAGATTGACTCCACAAAGGTAGGTGGGTATCTAATTGCCACTTTAAGTCTGACTCTAACACAGGAGCATCTGCCGCACTGAGCTGTAGCGTTTATATTTCTGACATGCTGATTTATGCAAACCTGCCTAAATCCTGGCTCGGCTGAAATGATCACACCTAAATCCTGTGTGATGACCTCCCAGCTCATCGAAACAAATAGGAAGTCTGTCCTCTCTCCCAATTTGACAGAGATTTCGTCCTCTAAGTTTACAGGGCACAAGAAGGTCTATAAATGGCTATATCCCATAAGCTTTCTCAGTGCATCAGTAATCTGCACTGAAAACAGACGCTGCTGTTTTAAGCCCTCTCCTGGGGTGTTGGAAACCTAGACTGAACCTCTATCTCCTGTGGTTTATGCAGAGCCTCCCACATCCTGAAAAAGTGCTGTGAGCATTCAACTGATAGATCTTCTAGGGTCTGGGCTCAAAGTCTCTTGCTGGAGTTGTTTCCTTTTGCATAAATAATTAAACATTTGCTGGACCAGAGAGAAGAAGTGGAAGATGGACTATGCAGCCCCAGAGTCAGGACAGTCATATATGTGATGTGGGAAAGTGAGGTTATAGGTTCCTGCTCCAGTGAACAGCTAACTAGCAGCACAAACGGGACCAGCTCCAACAGGAGAGGCTGAGACCTCTGTTCTCAAGACCATCCATGGCCTCCTTGTTTGGATATTTTCCCAAAGCAGAGGAGAAAGAACATCAAGGACCACCTGCAAAATCTGCAAGCATCTTAACTGCTGATGTAAGAGCTGAAATGCCTCTGTGAGAAGAACCCCAACTACCTCACATAAAAGCTGAAACATGGGCTGGGTCAGAAGGGTCCAGCTGGCTCCATGCCTGTCTCCAGCCTTGGCTGAAGGCACATGCTGGTGAAAGAGCAGAACCACAGGGTAAATCTTTGATACCTGCCAAGGACCAACACTGGGCCACTATCAGTGCTGACTTTCCCAAGTGGATATAAACACTTTGTCACCTCTCCTGGGTTCCTTCTGGGTAATTCTTGTGCCTTACCCACTTATTTCTTATGCCCTTATGGCCACTCATTTTTCTTACACTCTGTGGCAAAGGGCTGGACACCAAAATCTCAGCCCTGGGGTGGCTGTGTGGCTTTGGAGTTGAGCATGGTCATGTCTGCAGGTTTACTTCTGTGCAGCACTGAGCACTGTGAATGTTTGAAGCCCACAGGCACAACCATAACACAGACCCGAGTGCTGGTTCTGTGTTTCACCTCTGTAAGTGATACCAGTCTCTATTGTTTTTGACCTGATGATTTTCTTTAATGACCTAGTTGTGCCAGAGCACGTGGGATGAATTTTTTAGTCTCAGATTGGGTTTGCTTATTTTGCAAAAGGAAAGGGTAAAAGAAAAAGCATTTCTTTTTAGAAAAGCTCTCAATATTTAATAGTCAATTTCCATGCACTGTAAAAGGATCTCTTAATTCCCTGGCCTGTTGCACAAATTTTAAAGTGGATACAGGGTGTGGAAAGAGAGTCAGTATCTTTTATAAGTCTCTCTGGTGTATTTGGACAAAAAGGCCGGTGTCCAGCTAGCACTGACTGGTCTGAAACAGAAAACTCCAAGCTAAGTTAAGGAGTTTCTATTTCAAACCTGAAAAAAGTGGAAGCTTCTGAGTTTGTCCAGATCAGTAGTTGAGCTAACGAAAAATATTCCTCCAAAGGGTAACCTTAGATCACCTCAGCTGGTAGTGAGACTGAAGTGAGTGGAGTTGCAGAGGTGTTAAAACTTAGTAGTACAGAGAAGATCCAGGCTCTCCTGTAGGTGCCTCATTAGGAAGGTTTTTAAACGCCTTTAAACATGTTTGCAGTTCCTTTGACTTCAAGTCAGGCTCCATTCTTAATACATTAAAAAGTAGAATGACAATTTTTGACGCCCTGAAGACTTCAGGGAGAAATCTTTTGACCTCCTTGTGTCTCAATCCATCCAGAACGTGAGAGTGAAAAATAAACAGCACCTCATTAAAAAAGAAATAGATAGTGTGACTGACCTGAGATTGCCTTAGTAAATAAATTACAAAGCCATAAAACTGCTTGAGGAGCTGCTTTGTCCCTTTGAAACAACACCCACTTCAGATACTCTCTAAACATTTCATGCTGGGGGACAGGGAGATGTGATCATTATCTATCTGTCAAGCCTCCACACAGTCTGACCTAAGGAGAAAGTACGAACCGGTGATGAGAGGTCCCAGTAAACACCAAAGGAGAATTATTTACCCATAAGCTTTCCCAGCTGTTCTTGCCACAAAAAAGCATCCCAAGCCCAAATTTTTATCTGTGTCCTTCTGCATAGCCAAAGGGCTCACTATTGAGCCAAACATCGTGGTTCAGGTACTCTGGGCATTTAGACGCTGTTGCTCTTAATACTGCTTGCTGGGATGCCCCGTATTTCCTTGGTAAATAGAAGGGTTTGTGAGGCCCAGCATGATTAAGGAGCAGAACAGTCAAGGACTGCTAAGAGTAGTGTCAGAGGGGTGATCTGGGAATTTGAAGATTAAAATAAAAAGCCAAACAAGCAAAATCTGGTGCTGAGACGAGTCGATTTAAACACTGACATGACAGATTTGATCTGAAGGAAAGTCAGTGCCTCTATTTTGGCATCAAATCTGAATGCAGACTGGCAAAGTCCCATGGCTGCCAGAGCAAAATGTATCTCTACAAATGCATTTGTAGAGAGTTACAGGGAAAGGTGAAGGTATGTCTAGTATAAACAAGAAACAACCTGGCTCTTGAAAAAAAGTGAATGGGAAAACCCTTCTATGTACTGAGCAAAGCTCAGATTTCACCAGAGGCTTTTGCAGATTTACACTGTCCCCTTGGTCTTTTTGTCTGTACTTAGTTCCACAGCACATCCTTGTAAGGGACCTGCCTCACACTGGTATCATTTTGTAGAAGATATCAGATGGTGATTGATACAAACATTCAAAGTGGGGAAAGGCTCCATATGTCGAGTGGCCAGATGAAGTATGATCCTGCACCACCACACTGCTTCAGAAACAACCCAAATGCAGAGCATCCCATCAGACGTGGTGAACCTTCAACCCCTTGTCCAGTGCTGCATGGATTACCTGCTCATGGTCTGAAACTTTCTTCCTGCCTATTCTCTCACCCTTCAATAGCCTCTGTCTTTGGGAATGCAACCTGCCGTAGGTCACATGAAAAGCTTACTATGGCCTAGACATTGCAAGGTGCATGAACAACTGCCCCATGTTGAGTCCCATAGACAGGATGGATGCTAATAGGATATTTCCTCCTGCATGTAAACAGAAACATTCCCAGCTGGTGACAGTCCTGTCTAAGAGAAAGCGCAAACTTGCTTTTCAGTATTTGTACAACCACTGCTTAACTAAAACGGAACTGTTGAGGAAAGATAGTTTCTTGGCATGGCCTTTCTACATTGCCTTTAAATACTTGTTTAATTAAAAAGAAGCAAGGAAAAATAAACCCAAACCACAATATCAGAACTTAATTGCTGTGTTCAGTCTGCTGCTAGCCCAGCACAGCCAACTGCTATAGCACATGACTGCAAGAGATCTGTAAGTGATTCAGGTCACTTATTATCCAGGACTGCAAGGCTTTGGTACAGTGAGTGGAGAAAAACAACTGTGGCACTCACATTTGGTACCTAAATGCCCTTTGTCTCTATAAGGTTTGTGATTTTGTGTGTCTTGTCAGCTCCTCTCCCTTCTGCTTAGTTGTGTGAAAAGCTCCCTCACCACTAGATGTTGTAAGATGTGAATGGAGTTTTGTCTTCAATTTTAGACAACTAAGCAGTTGTATCATGCCTCTGAATGAAATGGGTTTGAGCTGCATTTGAAAAGCAGCTAAGTGGTAATCTCTCCTAGGTAGTATTGTTTGAGGGGAATCACATTCATTATTTAATTTTACTATTGATGTTGTTGGTGATTTATTGAGAGAAGTGCAGCAAAATTGTAGCAGGCCACGCAGAGAGGGTCAGTTCTATTCAGATGACATAAATATGCTATCCCATGCAGTGTAGCAAAAGGAGCTGTTTGCTCAGGATGAGCTAAAGCATTTTGCTGGCCTCCTGTCATGGCAACACATCCTGGGCCAGACCCTGTGGGCTTTTGCTCAGCAGGGTTTCTTGATGCTATCAGCAGTGGCAACATACCTGCAAAGGTCTTAGAGATCCAAACCTCCTTGACTAAGCCGCCTCAGGAGCCCTTGGTGTTACCCTACCACACGCTGCTTTCCAGCTAGGGCTTTTTGAGCAATCCGGATGACTTTACAGGCAGATTTCCTCAGGCTTATACATGCTGAGCAGTATTTACCTAATGGGACATCTTGGGTAGTAAGAGGCTATTCAGTGCACGTAGGGACTTGGGACTGGCTGTGACTTGGAAGCAGTTAAGATCTGTAAACTCCAGTGAGATCATTAATGCATTCAATGTGGTTAAAATCAATGGGCTGTGCTAATTTATCTCAGCTGAAGCCCTCAGTGTCTGCATTTCACATGGCTTTTGAGTTCTTCCTTTAAACTCTATTTTTTCTAATATTTAATTGCAAACAAACTAACTGATGGATCAGTTAAATAAAAATCAACTGTAAATGGTCAACGATTTAAACTGTCCTATCTCTATTACTCCCATGCAGATCTTTTAGGCCAGTTATTTGCATATGTTAAAATATAATTTGAGTTGTTCATCACATAGAAGTAAGTAGCTGGGGTTTTTTGGGTTTTTTTTTTTTTTTTTTATATAAGAGATGTAACTTCAGGGCGCTATTAAGTTCTAATTAAAAATCAGTGAAAAGAACCCTTCTCTTAGTGTTTGCGCCTGAAGCAACACTTCAACTATGGTATCAAAAGCTCAGTTCATTACTTCTTAATTAATTTTGCCTTGAGTAACTCTAAGTTCTCAGAGGACCTGTTGGATTTTCAGAGCATTGTCTACATAGCGTTAGCTTGTACACAGCAGCCACAGCCAAATGACATTCAGATCAGAAATTCTTACCCATGTAATCCAATTTGATACAATGGCTGCAGCCAGCCAGCTTTCAGGAATCCGAAAGACCCCTGAAGCATATAACAGAGAGGATATCCTGCCTAGAGTTACTGATCTTCTAGGTATTTTCCTACCTCCCTATTCCCCCTGTGCATATTTTGATGTCAATAAGGTCAGTATATAGGTTGTTTGGGTTGGTTTTTTTTTAAGTGAAGAAGATCATGATGAATAAGAAACTAGACTTGTTCCTGACCCCCAGGAAATCTTGTTTCCAAGCCCGTGAGTTGGCCAAGACTGTTTCTGCCCTGCCAGCCTCCTGAAGATGTGCACGTTCATTTTCAAGATAAGAATCCTGCAATTATGGCAATTGTGATCTCCCACTGTAAATGATTCATTTCCTCTCTTGGCCCGGCTGTGCGTACACGTGTCTGAGGGTGGTGAGCTCGGGGCTGACCACTGCCCTGAGACAAAGAAAGGAAAAGACGAGAAAGGGGTGGAGGATAATGATCTACCCAGTCTCCTGGGGAACATTTTCCACTGGTCTAGGGCATTTTCACCTGAACAGTTCTTGTGATGAACAGAGTTTAAAGAGGCCCAGGGTAGCTTGAACATCCGAGCTCTCACCAAACTCTACAAGACAGGTTTGACACGAGAATATGAACAGAACTTTCAAATATCCCTATGAGATGCACTGAGACATTATCTTTAGGTGCTGTCATCTGTAGCCAGGAGAGACCTGGATGGCAGAAACTTTGTATTAAGCCTAGTTTGCACAAGCAGACCTTGTACCTATCAAAGTCAATAGTTCAACTCTTCCTTCAGGTATATCCAAGTCTTCTTGCTGCAATGCACAGAGTTAGATGGATGTGGCTGAGGGACCTGAGTATAAAAAAAAAAGTAGAAATGGGGAATGGGAAAGGCTTAAAATGGGGTTTTGAGACAATATTATATTTGGAATTTCATCTTGGAAAAAGAGCACAGAGAAAGGTAGAAAAAATAAACATACAAGGACAAGAAACCTTGATGAGTATTTGGGGCAAAGCATTTTGGACCCTGGGAAAAACTCGCTCCTTTCCCCATGATATCCTCTCCTTTACTTCAGCAACATTTTAGGTAATGCTCACCTCTCCTTTTCTCAGATGCAGATTTGGGGGCAGAACAGTGGCTGGATATTTTGCTCCTCCTCCTCTCTGATAGGGTTGCTGACGGAGCTGATCAAGAAAGGAGACTGGGTATCTTAAGGAGGAGCAGATAGGAATTATCTGCTTGGGTCTGTCTTCTTGGATCTGGTCCACACTCGAACCAGCAGAAGCAGATCTCAGAGCTGAGGTCTTGAGCCACATGTCTACCCCTTCATTGTTCTCAGAGACCCACTTAACAGCAGATCATAGAATCATAGAATCATAGAATAACCAGGTTGGAAGAGAATCACCGGATGATCGAGTCCAACCATTCCTATCAAACACTAAACCATGCCCCTTAGTACCTCGTCCACCCATGCCTTAAACACTTCCAGGGAAGGTGACTCAACCACCTCCCTGGGCAGCCTCTGCCAGTGCCCAATGACCCCCTCTGTGAAAATTTTTTTCCTAATGTCCAGCCTAAACCTCCCCTGGCGGAGCCTGAGGCCATTTCCTCCCATCCTCTCCTCTCTTCTAAATGTTGAAGTGAGGAACTTAGCTTTGCTTAACAGATTTTAATTCCAGAGTGGAGAAAAAGACATCTGACATAAAGTTTAGGGTAGTACCAGAACAACAATCAAAGTAAACTGCATGGTCGTATTTTCATCTTCAGATTACAGCATTATAAGCTTCCTGGTACCAGCTTGCCTCTCATATTTTATTTTTTCTTCTCCAATTCCTTTTTGTTTGTGAAACAAGTGTGAAACACACATGTATGTGTATGTATATGCTTCAGCATCCTTTTCTGAAAACCAGACTTTGTGAAGGGTTTGAAAAGCAAAAGTATCTTTCAAATTGCAGGAAAAGTGCAAAAACTTTTAAGAGCTGAAAGCATGGTTTCTCTGCATGTTTGTTTCTGCGTATATCTCAAAAGGAATTGGTCACTTCTAAATCTTCTGCTGAAGAAAACTCTCCTGTTGCAAGTCAAAGTGGAGACCAAACTCTTCATTTAAGCAAAACTATCAGTTCTGAGAGTACCCTATGAGCGTCTGAATACTGAGAAGGTGGCACATGTTAGATGTTAGTCACTGGTGATTGGATAGCTCAGCTGGTCTCATTTACATGTCATAGAGGTCAGGAAAGGTTGAAAATCAGTCCCATGTTTGGTCTATGTGGTGTAGGATTTCATCCTCCTGCTGTGTTATACAGCATCAACACTCAACACCATGTAGCTACCAGTTAATAGAAGGCTGTGGGCCTTAGATAGTAGAGGGCAATGGAGAAGGAGGATTGAATTCTTACCTGAGAGGTAGGAACAAAGCTGGCCTGGCTTTTCATGAAGGAAAAAACACAGCACAAGACTGTGCTGAGGCCATAGTGATATAGAGATGGCAAACTGTGGAGGAAGCATGGAGTTCCTTGCCTACTCCACATAGTAGAATGTAATGACTTTTCCTCATGTGCTCTGGGATCTCACAGCTACTAATAATAAGTGCATAGAGCAGGCTAGGGTAGAGTGTGAAGAGCTCATGAGCTGTGTAGCAAATGAACCTGAGTGAGCACTGTGGGAGGGGAACCTGCCTTACACTAGCTATGCATGAAAAGGATGACTTACTGCCTTCCCAGACCATTTGCCCTCTGCACTGAGCACTTATGAAAGGGGAAATGTTCTCTTCTCAAGGAGATGTGGGAGATGTTAGCCAAAATTTTGGATGGGAAGGTGAGCAAGGCTGCAGACTAGTTTTAGCAGGAATCCCCTATATATTTGAATCAGGCTCAGAGCCCTGCCCAACCTGGCCTTGAATGTTTCCAGGGACAGGGCTTCCACCACCTCTCTGGGCAACTCGTGCCAGTGTTTCATCACCTGCATTGTAAAAAATGTCTTCCTCATATCTAGTCTAAATCTATCCTCTTTTAGTTTAAAACCATCACCCCTTGTCCCATTGGAACAAGTCCTGCTAACAAGTTTTTCCCCACCTTTCTTGTATGCCCCCTTTAAATAATGAAAGACTGCAACAAGGTCTCCCTGGAGCCTTCTCTTTTCCAGGCTGAACAACTCCAACTCTTTCAGCCTTTCTTCATGAGAGTTGTTCCAGCCTTCTGATAATTTTTGTGGTTCTCCTCTGGACCCTCTGACTGCCATGACAGCAGCCTTCTCGTCTGTTTTTATCAGTTTGCCAGTCTGGGTAATCAGGGGGATTATGCTTTCTTTGACCTTCCTTTTCTGGCTGACATACCTATAGAAGCCCTTCTTTTAAGTCTTTGCATCCCTTTCCAAATTCAGCTCCAGCTGCATCTTGGACTTCCTGACCCCATCCCTACACAACTGGGCAGCGTCCCTATACTCTTCCCTACCCTCCTGTCCCCGATTCCCCGATGTGCTGGCATCATTCCAGCCTGTACCTGCTCACATCTGGACAGAAATCTATGAAAGAGACTGAGACCAGCTGCAGAGCTGAGAGGGCAAGTGGACCTTCTCCCTCACCTCCCGCTCCCCTTCCACTCCCTCTCCTTCTCTCACCTCCCTGCCACCCCTTCCATCAGCTGGCAACAGGCAGAACATAGTCCTTGGAGTACGTGCCTCTGACCACCCTGCCTGCAAGCTGTTTCAATGCCGAGCACTTGGTGCTCCAGGATTACCGAGAATAAGTTTCTGAGGAATTCATTTGTCATTACTTGCTAAATAAATGGAGGCTGATAAGAATCTGCATTCTGCTTCCATAAAAACCTATATATGCTGTATCTGGTGTCTAAGTAGTTTCTCACAAGAACGCACAAGTCACTCATTCTTCTCCATAAAAGCCGGAAAAGACTGCCTGGATCAGCTGTTGTAGTTACTGCTTGGGAGGGAGGCCTCTGCGCTTTCATTATCAGCACTCGCCATGAAGGGTTGGACAGGGAGGGCTCAGTAGCATGGCAGGAAAAGGTTTTCATATCTGGAAATAATCTTGCAGAAGTCTCTCCTAGGGCTGAAATTCTTGGCAGGAGCCTTTCATCCAAAACCCCTGAGACAGCAAGGCAAAGGACTTTGGTAAAGCCTGGCAAGTTTTACATATTTCTGAAAAGCAATTATTTTTTTTAAACTTTTATGGCAGGAACCATAAAAGTAATACATCCACTCTCTTTTTATCCAGGATAAAAAGATATCCAGGATGCCACTTGTGAATATGATCATAAGATAGATGTAAAGCATCATATTCATAAGTGGCGTCCTGGATATTTTTTATAGGGATTGGTCTGACTCACATCTCCAGAGCACCTGAAGACAGAATCTTTAGATGCCTATTTGCTGCTGAAGTCAGTGTGATTTGGTTAGCTACTTAAACAGCTTTTCAAACCAAGCCTCTGCTGCCTTACATGTGTCCTCATAAAATCTCCATGAAGCAGGATGATATTTCAGGGGCTGAGGTACAGGGACAGGGTAACCAACAGTCACGTTTTCTGAAGAGCCTGGGATAAATCGCAGCAGTTTGAAACCCCTACCCTTGCAATGTGTCCAAAATGGGAGAGCGTCTGCGAGTAACACTTACGTCCCCATCCTCCAAACGTGGACTTCACAGGGCTGAGCAGGCATCCACTAGAGCTCATCAGCTCCAGTAGTCTTTCAGTTTTCTATTATTACATATACTTTTTCCATTATAGAAGCATCAGGCGCTGGGGAGGGTGGGGTGGGGAAGACTTTTGTGCTTCAAATAGGTCTTCACAAAAGGGCTAAAAAAAATTCCCACCGAACACCCAAGATAACATTGTGGTCCATAATATTAGTAGTGCACACAAAATGGAAAAAATTCTTGTTGTGAAACTCTCAGGTTGCTGTTTTGCTTGCTCCTTATTAAGAGTTAATAAACAATATTGTTTGGGTTAATTTTGTCATGCGTACTGTGAGTTGCTAAGTAACGTGGCTCCACTCTGCCTGAAGTCTGGGTAGTGAGACAACTGAGAGAGGCACTAAAGTGCTATAAAATAAATGGGATGGATCACTTTGTAGTGTACCAGACTCTGGCTTAGCATTTAAAGCATGGGATTATTTTTTTCCTTTCTTTGTTTTAGGTGGAAAAATAAGAGAAAGATACAGAATCCACCTGACATACAAAGGGCCAAGTGTAGTGTGTGCTTTTGGTGGATGAGATGATGCCCGCAGATCCCTGCTCATTGCTGAAATCATTGTCAGGCTGGAGGTGATGTGCAGTGGAAGGGCAGACACCAGAGGGACAGTGAGGACAGTGAGGAAACTGTCTTAGTCGTCCCAAGACCTGGGAGGAATGTGCCCAAGATTTTTAATCAGCAATAGGTAGAGGGCTTGATGTCTCTGGAAGGACCAACATGGTGGCCCATCACAGCAAGGAAGGCACACAACTTGTTGTGTATATCTGTGGTGCTATGGGGGCTACAGCCCTGCTAGATTTCCCTGCTGCTTTCCAAAGAAAAGCCTCCCTCAGATGGCTTTTAGTTCCTAGCAGGCCAGGTTGGATACGATTTCAGGAACAGGGATGGAAGAAGGGCTGTATTAAATGATGACAACATGAGATGCTCAGAGCAGAAACCTGTCTGTCTCTGAGGGATGAAGGAAATGGATGGAGATGTCCAGCTTTCAGACGAATGGACTTACCTTTAAAATGGTGACTGTCACTGTCGCCTCACCACAAGAAGGATGTTGAGGCTCTGGAGCGAGTCCAGAGAAGAGCAACAAAGCTGGTGAAGGGGCCGGAGAACAGGCCTTATGAGGAACGGCTGAGAGAGCTGGGGTTGTTTAGCTTGGAGAACAGGAGGCTGAGGGGAGACCTCATTGCTCTCTATAACCACCTGAAAGGAGCTTGTGGAGAGGAGGGTGCTGGCCTCTTCTCCCAAGTGACAGGGGACAGGACAAGAGGGAATGGCCTCAAGCTCCGCCAGGGGAGATTTAGGCTGGACATTAGGAAAAAATTTTTCACAGAGGGGGTCATTGGGCCCTGGAACAGGCTGCCCAGGGAGGTGGTTGATTCACCTTCCCTGGAGGTGTTTAAGGCATGGGTAGATGAGGTGCTGAGGGGCATGGTTTAGTGTTTGATAGGAATGGTTGGACTCAATGATTCGGTGATTCTCTTCCAACTTGGTTATTCTATGATTCTATGATTCTATGAATGCAAACTGAGAAATATTTTCTGCAGACAAGTACAAAAAGGGGTACTGTGTGTAAGGTCTAACTTCATACTGAAAGCAACTAGCAGAGAACAAGACACTATCTTAACAACAATAGAGATGGAGCATTTTGCTAGGCTGGGAATTAACAGGGAACACTCTGAAAGGATTTTATCAGGTCTCTTTTTGTATAGTTCGCAGGCATTGTTCAGTTTTTGAAGAAATCCTAATCTGGGTATGAGGATTTCAGTCTTCCGAAGGGTTGTTAGCAACAACATGGTTTGCCTCAGTCTCTTCCTAGGAGAAAAGTGGCATTAATGTTTGGGCTGAGGATTGTAAAGGAAGAATCACATACATGTTGCTTAGGATCCTTTCTGTTCAAGGACTGGAGATGCAGTATGAATAAAGCAAATTATTCTAGAAAAGTCTTATATTTCTCTATTTGTACAGTGTGACACAAGCTTTCAGGGTAGGATGCTGTAGCTTTCAGAATTAATATTTTGGTGCAAAGACTAATGCTTTAAGGATAGAATTTTAAAAATATGATACTTTCCCTTAAATTCAGTGACTTTAAGTAGCATCAATTATGCTTAAAATCAAGCAATGTTTAGGAGACAGGGGAGAGAAACAAAATCTGGGAATACCAAAGGCAGGCGCCAGCAGAATGTGAGTAGTCTGAGTTTAAAAATTTCAGAGATTCTCAGATTCTCAGGGATAAACTAATACTCGTCAATACAAAAAAACCCACCGTAAAACTCCAAAACTTTCTGGTTTTTTTGATGCAGTGTGGATGGGAGCTGCCAGGTCTGGCAATCAAATGATCTCTTCCAGGACACAGCTAAAGCTATTTCCTTCCAGTAGCTGGGCAGACATCATCCACATGCCTGCAGACAAGACAAGAGAGAGCTCCTAGCACCATCTGGGATTACGGTTAAAAGCACCAGGTCGGCAGTTCCCAAGATCCTACCATGATCCTACTGAGAATGCTTTAAAGAATACATAGAATTCATTTATGGCTTCTGGAAGCAGAAGTTGGGCAGGATGCATATCGTACAGCTTACGTGTAGAATGCATATAGATCATGCTTATGCAGTCTATTTTATTTTGCCTGCAGTGTCTGACATCGTTCTGGCTGACAATGAATCATACAGATCCAAACAGTTCAGTGTGCCACAGACTTAAACATGTAAGTGCTGTTTCCTATTGTCCCCACTCCAAGGGGTTGGTGGAACATCATGTTAAAATAATAGGGCTGCTATTAATAAAGCCAGCGGTGCCTGTATTCAGCGCTGCTGCATGACAAAACACATCCGTGAAGTTCTCATCTACTGACACAGACAGCTAAACCCAGCCATGCTGGAGCTGGTAACATGCTTCTCAGTCTCACAAGGGGCCCTGTAGAAATACTGAGATGATTAGGACAAGACAGAACAATACAAATAATGAAAACCAGGAACTGACACTGCTTCTTAGAACTGCTGTTGTGTGCATTTCTGTTGGTTAAATCACTGGCACTGTCTCAACTGGTTGCCCTGTTTGTATGGTTTGCGATGCCAAGTGGATGCCTGCTCCAGGGAATAAGTAGATTTCTTCAGATCTCTAGAAGAGTGGAGATGGGGACACCTATGTTAAACAGGAGTGTCTTGGGAAAGTAGCTGCCACAGTGGGTTGAGACAGTGGAGTGTCAGGGCATTGACAACAGACCTGCCAACTCCCAACAGCAGGAGGAAGTGTGATTGACAAAAGACAGTGCAGCCAAAGGATTATTTGCAGGCTGTTTGTCGGCTGAAGGTGTCAGGTGGATTACAGATACTTGTGACTGCACATTGTATGAGTATTTTAAAATTAATGTATTCTGACTTGGAAGGGAAGGTTTGGTACCATGGACTGCAAGGCTGAGGTTCCCCAGACAGACTGTAGATAAGTGAATGATAAGCACTTGCTGGACCAGCCAGCAGGAAAAAAAAAAAGGGCCTCAGTGACAACCTGAAGTCCAGATTCATTTCAACTGTAAGAACTGAAGTGCCTAAACAATACCACTTCCTCCAAAGAGAGGTGTTGGGAGACACCGAATCCCCACCTGAGTTGTGCACTGGGCACATCTGTCTCCTGGGTTACCTATTGATGCTTGGCATTGTGAGCAATGAATCCAGGACTGAGCAGCACCTGAGCCCACAACAGGAAGGTTCCTCCACTCCTCATGGAACGTGGTACCTCTCCTGGCCACTGTCTTCTACCACTTTTCTACCCATCTTGACTTTCACTGCATCCTAACCTTGCTCTTTCTTGGAACTCCTTGCTACCCAATCTCCTCCGAAAAATGCTGACTCGGGAGTGCTAGCACCAAGCCTTTGAAACTCTTGACATTTTAAAATTAGCTTTTCTTTCCAAATCCATCAGAGAAAGTCAGTAGTTGCCATATGCCTCTGATTATTTGCTTCCCAAGAAAGATAAGCAACCTGCTGGCACTGCTGGTCTCTTTCTCCACCCTGTCCTTATCTTTTCTTCCCACTGCAGGTGATCCCTCTTGTCTGGTGAAGACAGATCACACAGGCACAAGCCCATTTAAATTAGGGATCAAATGATACTTCGACAAGTAGGCCTGTCAAGGGTTCTTCTGAGACCACCTGAATTTCAGTTCATTGTGAGCGAAGTTTCTTTCTGAGCAAAAAAGAGCGAACTGAATGGGGCTATGCTCTGTAACATGGCACTGAGGTTGATATGGCAACAAAGGTTCTAAAAATGATGAAACACAAATGATATTCTCCTGCTATATAAATAGCTGCATCAAGTTGTTATGGAAACTGTCAAGTAAACTGGGTTAAGAAGGGCTACTTTTTCTGCTCTCTTTTGCCAAGGTTTTCTGAAACAGTTTATACCAGCACAGTATAAGAATGAGGACCTACGATCTCAAATCTTCTGCAAATGAAATTGGATGTCATTACAGTTTCTGTCCTCTTGAGAGGCTGGGACTTTGAACGAAGTGCTATATCTGCTCTGTTCCCATGCTATACCAAGGGAAGTCATGACATAGTCTCAGCAGAATCCTATCCTGAGACCTTGGGCACGGTGTTCTGTGGAGACACTGTTGTGATTCAAAGCAGGGGTAGGAAGATTTTTTTTTTCTGAAGCCCCAGAGCAAATACTTAGGTGGGTGAACACCAGGTGGAACTGCAGTCACAGCTGTGCATACAGTAAAGCACTTTTTGGGCAGACAGGTGGAAGAAACTTCCATCAAGATTAAAAGCGTTGATTCAGTGGGGTTTGAAACCAACATACCATCTGTGAACTAGAGGGGACATCATGTATCCTTTGATGGGAATATAAAAAAGGTGAAAATCAAAGCAAAAATGTTGAATTGCACCTTGGGCACCAAACTTTTGTCTTAAACGCATTCCAAGACTAGATAGACCCAAAACATCCAAATACTCTCTGAAGGATCCTTCTGTTCTTCAGCCGAGGTATCACTTTGACATCTTGATTTCAGCCCCAGTCCCTTTTGTAAGCTACACAAAGGCATCACTTAAATTAACGTTTCCTTGTGAGATACCCACTGTGTTGTATTGTCAGATGGGTGATTTTGAGATAAATGGACTTGTTCTTGGTTCATTTTAGGTCCTTAGGAATTTTCCAGTAATGATATGCAACTTGATCTCTTTGAAAGATACCAGGCAGGTTAATTAACCACTCACCCTATTAATGCGGCCCTGTTATTGTCACTTCATCTGTCCATCTGAACATAATTCAAGCAATACAACTGTTTATGGTATGCACAGTGGCCTTATCTTTGTTTCTACCGATACAGTTATCTGGCACCTATCCCTCTCAACACAATCGAGATTAGAGTCAGAGGGAATGAAGCTGTTGAAAGGTTTTCCTTTCTTATTTCCAAAGACATGATAGCAAAGAGAATTTTAAAAGGGTATTACTGTGTTGATGTACAGTGGGTATTCAATCCCTATACAAAGCTCTCTGTCATACATTCGATTCACCTTTCTAGAGCTTAGCAGTCAGCATGCAGAGCTATGCCACAAGGGGTTAGTGGAATGTACTTTGTTCCTCTGCATAAATAGCTAGCTTTTAGTAATAAGCATTTAAAAAGTATGCAGAAGTGAACAGGATGTTAGGCCTGAGAAATCCTTTTCCTCTGGAGCTGGGCAAAAATAATAAAAAAAATCACACATACAGAGGAAAGAAAGTAAAACACAGTGAGTTGGCTTGGTGCCAGCAACCCAAAAAGGGGCAAAAAGGACAAGAAAATTTCCCTTTTCTCCCTGGGAGAAAATTTTTTATCTTTATCCCTTCAGTGAAGAAAAATTATCATTTGCTCGGCAAAAGAATAGCATGTATGCACAACAGGGAAATGCTGCCACTCAGGTCAAACAGTAAAAACTGTACCCTGCAAATCATTTTTGAAAGCTGAATGAGTTGCACCATGCTCATGCTGGGATGGAGCTCCCACAGAGAAGGCCCTGACCTAGCTCCAGGTGAGGAGGGCAGAACTGAAGGGTAGGTCAGGGAAGGGAGAGGACTCCTCCAGCTTCTTGGTGCTTTCTTGTGAAGCAAGAGATGCTGTTCATATCACACTCCACTAGAATGTGGCAGTCAGGGGAAACCACAGTCAGGAGCAAGAATGACACTTGCATGGTCTAGATGTGGGGTGCAAGCAGGGTGGTCAGTCGCTCTGTACCCCAGGTGTCCATCTGTCTCTCCCATTTCAATTGTAAAGTCCTCAGATGATGGGCTGTTTCTCTTTGTGGGCAGAGCACAATCAAGACATGATTCTGGTAGTGATCTCCGAGTCCTTGTGTTATATAAATACATGAATAAGTAATGAAAAGAAAAGCAATAAGGAAGAGGATCAGATGCTGTGGAGATGGGCAGCAGTAAAAAGACCTGAGATAGATTAGTAATACGAATGTCTCTACCGAGTAGTAAAAGCTTCAGAAAGAGGAGAGGATAAAACAGAATTACAAATAGAGCATGCAGCTTGAGAAGGAAAGACTCCTGGTAAATGTCTCCGAGCCGAGGAAATGTTTAGGCAGAGAAAGGGGGAGAGTGATGTGCAGCCATGGAGGCAGCAGTGCAAGGTATTTCAAGGTGCATTTGGGATCCAAAGAAATCCA
Organism: Phaenicophaeus curvirostris; assembly: GCF_032191515.1. Classification (NCBI taxonomy): domain Eukaryota; kingdom Metazoa; phylum Chordata; class Aves; order Cuculiformes; family Cuculidae; genus Phaenicophaeus; species Phaenicophaeus curvirostris. Next base: position 60,014,160 of record NC_091396.1, on the reverse strand, counting down.
CAGAAGGAGTATCACCCTCTTAATTTGCTGGAAAATGCAACGTCTGTCCTCCTCAGCTCTGGCAGGGAGCAGGGGAATTAGCTGTTCTGTCTGAAGAGGTTTATGGTCACCCCATTAGGGATTCCAGAGGCTGGTGACTGTCCTCTGTTCCCTGGAGTAGGATTCCTTTGTGCCTCTGCTGAGTTGTGCACAACGGACTTGTGGGACAGGAGCAGAGCCACAGCAAGGTGACCCCATGAAATAGTGCACCAATTTTTTCTTGCCTTTCTGCTGATTTGGGAATGCGCCTAGAACAATACTGGATGCAGCTCTTATTTGAAGGCATGAATATGTCTAAGATACTCTAAAACATCATATTCATCCACCTTACTTTGGTAGGCTGAGCTCCATGTGGGACTGTGGGTGCAGGTGATGCATGGCATAAAAAATACTGGGGGTTTATAGCATTTTAGAGTAAGAACTAGCAGAAAGGAGTGGATAGTCTTATGCTCCTGAGATCTGATGAACCAAGACTGATTCCACAGTGCTTTGGACTGGGGACTTGCTATCTGGAGTAAATCATGCTTATTATTAGGAAGGACCTGTGGGATTACATCCAAAAGATTGTCAGTTAGTAACTGTAGTATCAAGCTTACAAGTTTCTGTTTTGAAGGGGGCTCACCATCTGAGACTTATTCCTGACTACAAAAAGGGGAAAGACTGCTAGATACGGTGACATACTTCCAAATGAGGACAACTGAGTGCAAAGTAGAAGCAGAACTACTGAATAAAACTGAACATTCACGTTTCCTCTTTTTTTCAGGTTGTGTTAAGGGAGACCTCAGTGGAAGAGGAATGTGGTGGCAATTCCTCAGAAGTCATATAGCTCGTAAGAAACTCCTGAGGAAAGGAAACAAACAAAACACCCCTTGCATCTCAGGGCACTGTGCAGTGATTTTCCAGTTCCTTACAAGTGCTTCACATTGCGTGGGCTGAGCAGTGATTGGGAGCTTTTACATTGGAATGCCAAGTTTCAGAAAGATCTTTCTCGATGTCTACTCCACCTTTGTTTCCTCTGTTCTCTGTGGTTTTGGTCCACCCAAACTCAGAAGCCAAAGAAAAGTGGATGGGCTGATTCCCTAGACTTTACACATGAACAGCTTCAGATATTTTCCATTCATTCCAATCCCCCTTGGAGGCATTCATAACATTTTTTCTATGTTTTTTTCCCCGAGCTTTACATGTACATACACTGCACTACAGGTATAGAGTAGAAGCAAGCATCAAAGAAGGATTGTGCTTGTTAACATCTTATAGGTGATTTAAGACAGAAATGTACCCCACAGATCAACCCTGCAGCCACTCAGAAACTGCACACGGCAGCATCTCTCCTGCTTTCTGAGCTCTGTCCACTTCTTAATTTTGTGTTCTTCCTGGAACCATTGTTCCTTCGTGAGATCAGGATGCATGTCACAGTTTCCTGCTACTTTTATTCCCACTCAGCACGTCTCATTTTAGCATTTTATTGCTGAACTAGAGTTGTTATCAGTATATTCTCAAGCATGCTTTGTGGTCATCCCTGAAGATGTGGTCTACTATCCCAAAAACTTAGGGAAAGCTGGAGCTAGAGAGCAGCCCCAAGATCTTTGCTGTTTTCTTGTCTGGTGGGAGCTAAAAACTCCTCGTCAAGTCCTCCTAGGAGATACAGTACCTTTCAGAAAACTCCTCCCCATTTTTCTTTTTCCCAACAGTGGAAATGCTTTACATAGTTTGCAGATGTGTAAGGCTGTTACGTAAAGCATCACATGAAGGCAAGGGCTCTTGCAAATAATAAAACTGCAGGCTAGTTGAAACCAGCCCCTTTATTTCATTTTCCTTAACAAAATGTAAATCTACACCCACACAAACTATGCATGCTTGGAGCAAAACAGTACTGCACACTCTGTGGCAGGAAGGGAGCCAGCCTCGTGGCAGGGCAGCTACCTCACCATGCTCCTTCTCCACTGAGCTCGTGCTTTATTTCCACACCAGATTCGATCAGCCTGGGCAATGGCACAGGTGCTGGCAGACACACTGAGGTGAAGAGGTGGTTTGCTCATCCAGAACTCATTGGGCAGCCTTCCTTGAGGATCTGCCTACCCCTGTGGGCTTTGCAGATGTCGTCTGGGAAGCACTCAGACTGTTTACCTTCAAGCAGCCTTTCACATGTCCAGGCAAACTTCCTACTGGCTGCACTAATGTTGACATGGGTATGAGCACAAGAAACAGGAGAGGGACCTCTGTCTAGCCGATGCCCAGCCTGGACCTTCTCCTTTTCATCAGCCTGGGTCTTGTGTCCTCTTCCCTCCTAGTTCTCACTGGAGTTGTCCCACTTTCATAGTATACTGCTTTCTTTTCCACTGCCTCTGGCTCTGGTTTAAATATGGAATAATGATAATAACCCTACCTTCTACCATCACCTCCAAAAAAAGAAAAGGCTTAGCAATCTATGAGCAATATCTCAGTGGGCATCTCAAAAATCCATGCTATAAAATCACTGCTGAAGAAATAATCAAGTCACAAAGTCACAGGGCAACCTGCAAGGTGAGATATTTCTTAATATGATATCCTAGGAAAGTGTTTAACATGACTAGCTTCAACCATATTAATTGTCTATTATTCAATTAAAAATAAGGAAGTAATGAGACAAAGCCTTATTTAATTTATTTTTGTCATCAGCCTATGCAATCTGCAGTTTAATGAACCTGATGGGTTGTCTTCACATGAATAAAGAATTTTTCCTCAGGCCACCTACTCCAGTCATCCCTGGGGGATGGGGAAATCTCAGCTCCATTAACAAAGGAGAAATCCAAAGGTGCTGCTCTGCAGATGGGACACGACAATTCCCCACTGTTATTAAAGTGCCTTAACTGGAAAATACATATTTAGGCTTGCGGAGGGACAACATACCCCATTTTCTAAGAACAATGACTACCTTTCCTCACATTTCTTTTTGTGACAATTAATTTCCTTCCCTCCTCTTCCCAGAGGTGAAATGTTTTATATGCAGTCGTTTCATAATTTGCTGCCAGGTCCCAGGAACTACAATGTATGCAAAACCACACACTTGTGAAGAATTCCTTCTACTGAGCACTGATGCATTGGCTCAAATCTAATCTCCAGGAAAACTGCCCAAAATCCATGAGTCTCGTACTCTGTGGAGAACCTGGAAGAGGAGCACAAGCTGCTTCTCTGCTTTTCCCACCTCTGGACACCAGCTAAAGGCCAAGCTTAGTTTCTCTGAAATTACACTCCTTGAGGAAACCTTAGGGAGCCTCATCTGCATGGTTTTGCTCCAAGTAATCACCAGATGAGTCCCTTTCGCCAACAGAGTTAAAGAAAAAAGTGATCTTAATATGAACTGCTTCTCTATTTTGCTGCACCTAAACACAATGTTTCTGATCCCCTTGGAGAAGATGAAATTAAACAAATGCTCAGTTAAATTAGACTTGAAGAGGTACAGCCACTGGGAACTGGAAAGAGAAGGAAGGCTTTAGTGCAGACGGTACATCAGGGAATTCTAGGCGATTCAGATGCTGATGGAGCTGGTGGTGGCTGTTTCAGTATTCCTACGATACTGCAGTGCAGAAATAACTGTCCAAGGGTCACCAGTCCCACCGGTCTCTCCTCTATTTTGCTCTCACTTCCAAGTGTAACCTCCATTTCTGCATGTTCAATCATTTGCTCACGTGAACATGCACACACATTTCATTACAGATCTGGTGTGTGCCATTTCCTTGTACTTGTCACCCCCTGTCAGTCACGCGGACCATCCTGCAGAAGACACTCTAGTTTGAGGAGGCTTTGGGGCCAAAAAAGTGATCCTAGATTCTTCATGATACTAAAGAAAAGTTGCGGCATTAACAGACTGCCTTGCATGACAGTCCTGGCCTTTGTGGGGATCCATGCTTTCTTCTACCTTCATTAGCCTTATGTAATATTACTGCTCAGCTGCAGCTAGTGTGACATTGGCTCCTTTGTGTGACTGTAAGGCTTTTGTGCATCAGCCAAAACGCAATGCTAGATCAATCAGGATAATAAGCAGCTGATTGTTAACATGTGGTTTCTGAAAGGCAGGTTGTATACTATTTCATAAGTTATTGGAAGTGTCCATCTGTGGCCAGGGTAAGCCGAAGGCAAGGTGGGCTCATGCAGGAATACGTGTCCTGGTCCACTCAAAACCAAGCGGATGTACAGCACCTGCCACTGGGCTCTATGAGTAGTTCATGGAGAGGTCCTACTTGCCAGATGGGAGCTTCATACTGGTGGAACCTCATCACTGCATACTTGTGTCTCCCATGCCTTCATAGAATCATAGAATCACAGAATCACCAGGTTGGAAGAGACCCACTGGATCATTGAGTCCAACCATTCCTATCAAACACTAAACCGTGCCCCTCAGCACCTCATCCACCCATCTTTTAAACACCTCCAGGGAAGGTGACTCAGCCACCTCCCTGGGCAGCCTGTTCCAGTGCCCAATGACCTTTTCCGTGAAAATTTTTTTCCTAATGTCCAGCCTAAACCTCCCCTGGCAGAGCTTGAGGGCATTCCCTCTCATCCTGTCCCCTGTCACTTGGGAGAAGAGGCCAGGTCCCTCCTCTCCACAACCTCCTTTCAGGTAGTTGTAGAGAGCAATGAGGTCTCCCTTCAGCCTCCTCTTCTCCAGGCTAAACAACCCCAGCTCTCTCAGCCGTTCCTCATAAGGCACGGCCTTCACAATTCCCCGTTCCGACCTCACCTGGCGCAAGCACATAGAACCAACATTTTTGGTGGGATATTGTGGAAAGGGGAAGCAGGGGCTGTGGTGACTCAGAGACTCCATTTTCCCAGGCAAGATGTTCTGGTGGGATTTGAAAGCTCCTTTTCCTTGGCAGAAGTTTCCTCCACCACTGTGGAAGAAGGGTGGGTCCCAGAAGGGTGGGTCCCAGAGTCTGGAAAGCACCTCTGCTTGGACCTTCAGGATGATCATGGCTTGACACAGTTAGAGCTGTAGGAAGGACCAGGTATTTCTTTTCCAATCCACCAAAAATAGATCAGAAATAAGGCAAGACAAAAAAATGGAGTCATGGAGGGGTTGTTCACCAGTCCAGGCTCTGAGTCTGAGGAGAGAGGTCAGAGGATTCCTCATGAAGCGGTCAGAAATTAAGGGAGCAGATGATAAATTGGCAAATGTCCCTTTAAATCAGTGTCCAGTTTTGCCTGGCCGCCCAGCCAGCTCTCTGACATTTGAAGCACTGTGTAAATAAAGATAACATGACATGACATCCTGTTAGGAAGCTCGCTAATTGGTTAAGAGCAGTTGGGATGAAGCACTACAGCAGATTTTGGCATTGGAAATGTCATCAATGAAGGTGGCTGACACTGCTGTTAGGGGGCATCTACCCGCATCCAGGGTGCAGGGTTTGTGGCAGCTGCTGTTGAGGCAGACGAGTCCTCACTCGCCCCTCGACCTTCCCGGGTGTTTGATAAATGGCTGAGGAAGGTTTAGGCAGGCTGCCAGGCTTGTGGCTGCTGCAGGAGGTGAAGGGGCATCTTTGGGTGCAGAACAGTCCCGGCTTTGGAGATTCCTGTCACGCAAGGACAAAACTTCCCTGCATCCTCGTTGTAAATGGTAACAGCAGTGGCAAGGTCTGCAGACTCCTCTGCATGTCCACCGCATGCACAGCATCTCTCTTTTCTAAAGCAGTAAGGTCCCAGTTCAGAAACTTTCTTATTTTGAATGGAAATAAATGTTTAGTTACAAGCTCATCTCTCTTGCTCTTGTCTGGCAGCTACTCTGAGGTGTAACTGGCAGGTGTGATGGTCAATGGAAGTTCTGGGTTTAAGTCACACATCTGAGAAACCATTTCCCCATCTTTTAACCAAAAGAGAAGGCTGGAACAGCAGGTCCAAACACTTTGCACTTTGGCCAACTCCTGTTGGGCAACCCAACTCGAACATCAGACCTGGGCCAAGCATAACCCCCCCGAATTGTATCACCCTAAGCAGCAGAGCAGAGTAAGATTTAGGCTGTGCAATGTCAGATCATTTCTGCATGTTGCCAGTCTGGGGTGACTGTGGTTACCTCTTCTAGCAATCACCTGACAACTGTAATTTTGGTCTGAAGCATGTGACTCCAGTTATCTTCTCTAAATTAAGACGTGTATTGCAAAACTCAACATTTTTCTGGCCTGGAAAAGCTTATTCTTGACTGAGTATGACTTGACACCTTTCTGGATAGCAAGACTACATATCTCTTAGCTTGCCCAATGGGAAATGTATATTACCAGTAAGCCAGCATGACATATCAAATTCTGCTCCCTGAGCAGAGCACACTAAAATGCCATTTTACATCCCAAATTATATTTCATTATGCAGTCAGTTACAATTTTGACAGTAGCAGTGCACAGAATGCATTTCATATGCTAACTAAAACAGACTTTCTTTGCTAATTTGCTGAAGAAATATTATGGTATATCTAGGACATAATGTTTCAGAGTGAAAAGAACAGCAGCATCAGGGGTGTAGTCTGTGGTCTTTGTTTTGAGTGCAGATCGTAACTGTACACTCTGCTCAAGATGAAGTGACAGACATTTCACCCAGTATTACTAAAGAATCATCCCATTTTACAGAATTCTATCTAATTTTTACACAACACTGTAAAAACACTTGCTTATCTATCTAACAGGCAGTTGGACTAGATGGTTGTTATAGGTCCCTTTCAACGGAGCTATTCTTTTCTACAAAAACAATTTACTAATTCAATAGGTTGTTCTCAGAAGATGGCACATTTTTTCCAGATGGCTTTTAAAATTCCTAAGTATTTCTTCAAAGAGAGAGAAGAAAAAGTGAACCTAGGGTTATAGATTACTCTAAAGTATATTGAAAAACTTTTTGTCTATTGGGGGGGATGTGGGATTTAGACCAGGGCAGAGAAGAGACCATTGGCAAATGTAAGAGATTGCATTAACTTGATTTTCTTGAGCTCATCTCGTGGCCTGTGTTTACTCACACAGGCAGGAAGGGGTATAAAGTGTCATCACAGCTCTTGGTATGGGCAGCGGCAGGACAAATGGTGGCAGCAGGGAAGTGACATGTAATTGCCACCTACTTCATGACGTTGTTCTGTGTGCCAACCAGCCCAGCTGGAAGTGGATATAGCCCGCATCTAGATCCAGCAAATGCTCCTTCCTGCTATCACAGGGGACAAAATTAGGAGCCAAGTTGTGCTGCAGGTGCCTCCCACACTTTCATGTTTAATACTGCTGTCTAGACCCTGCTGTCATTAACTGCCTACAGACCTCTCTGAAATGGCTTTCCTATGTCATCTGTCCCTATGCATTTGTGCACAGGTTAGCCTGAAGGGACCCCAGCAGGACCTCATGTGCCTGTTTTGGGTGTCCATCAAGCAGTTCATTCCTTGTGCTATTACCCCTCCCTGCTCCTGCCTTTTAAGGAGCATTTAGACACTGATCAATATAGCAGAATAGATCAAAGAGCTATTTAAAAAGTAGTGTTATATTAATATAAGCTTGATGATTATGCTGTGTAGTGTGCAAGGGGTTCCAGGTGTATGACAAGGCTCAGAGGACACTGAACCCCAGACCCCATCTGCCCACACTCTGCAGAGGAGCCCACAGAATTCCTTTCCCCGGGCACCAGCTCTGTGCCTGCTGGCAGTACTGCACGCACTTTGGCTCATGTTAGGCCAGCAAAGCAGGGTAAGAGATAATTAGTGATTAAATTGCAACCTTTTATCTCAGTTGCTTCCTTGTAGGCTACCTACACTGACAATGAGCGCTCAGGACAAGCTGAACAAATCTGTTTACTTTGATCCTGAATAAAAACGTGGGAGAAGCTTCCCAGTCCTTAGGCGAGGCAGGATGGCAGACTCCGGCAGCTTCTGCTCCGCAGAGGAGACGTTTTGCTGGGAATGGATGAACATCCCAAGGATCTGCCTCTGTCAGGGCTGCACAGCAGCAGAGGGCAGCAGCTCAACATGATGCTTCCTCCACTGCAGGCGACTTCTTTTCACCTTACAGCAGTTTTTCCTACAGGTTTTTGCCGCCTCCAGGTTGCTGTGCATGCTATTAATGTCAGTCATGACTTTTTAAATAAACCTGAACATCCTCTGCAGGAATGGAGGAGTGCTTGCCTGCACCCCCAGCGTCTGGCAAGGTGCCCATGGTCAGCAATGGGTGCATCCAGCTGACTTGCTGCAGCAGGTGACTTAATGCTTCTCCATCAGCCAGGAGGTGGAGGTGGCACAGGGGAATAAGGGCACCATGTGGGATGCGTAGGGTGGAGCAAGCTTCTTGTGAATTGAGACTGAATAGTCAGATTGGCTGTTGTCACTTGCTAGGCTCTCCTTTGCAATGAATGTGGATCCCACGTGAGAGGATGACAGGCTGTCTATACAGTGCAAGTAAGTCTTTCAGCAGAACCTACCTGGTAACCATAAGTCCTTGGCCAGTGCTGGCTTCTGCAGAGTCTTGCATGTCAGTCTTTGGGTTAAAACCAATTCCTCTCCTCTTCAAGTGTAGTTTCTGATCCAGTTCAGAGTGCTCAGACCTTGCCTCAGCAACATAAAAATCCCTATTTGCACTCCTTTTCCTTGTAGATACTACAAAGTGACCGTAAAGCCACAGACAGTTAGGATATAGCCTCATCTAGAAAAACAGGCAGAGGCACAAAAATATGATTCCCTCTATCAGTCTCAAAAGCCTCTTCAGAGGCTTCAGAAACCCCAGCAAAGAGAAGGGAAATAAATTATGGAAGCCTGTGATGAACCCCACCCTGAAAATACCAGTGTATACACTGTTGGGGTAGAGAGTAATAAAACCAATGCACAAGCAGCAACATGGCAGGCGGGTGCTCGCAGCCACATTTTACACAATCCAGTGCAGGTATGTGAGTTATTGCCTAGTGCCCTCCTTCCTCTCCGAGACACAGTCGAAGAGCTGCACAAACACGTTGAGGGTGCTGCAGGTTATATCTTTACCTGCTTTGGCAAGCTCAGCTAAGCCATTAGTTGGGCGAAAGTTTTGCCCCACGGAAGGTCCCGAGAGCTACAGCCGGACCAGGCAGTGACTGGTCTGTGGATGTTGGCACGTAGACTTGTTTCCCAATGCAGCTCTGCAAGCTGTAGCTCACCTTCATGGTTTTACCCAGGCAATGGTGTTGGCTACCGCTTTGTGCAGAGTCGTAGAGGGGGATGAGAGCTTCCAGCAAGGAGCAAATCTGCACGAGCAGCTTTGTTTCATGTGCCTCCAAGGTGCCTGGCTGCTCTGCAGACCCCCGGGAGGGCTGGCACTTGTTAACCACCCTGTTGCCCATGAGGCTGAAGAAATCATGGGTTGTGCTCACTGCAGCCTCCCAAGAGTTTGTCTTTTCTGTGTCTGCAAATGTCTTTACTGCGTGCCCTACTTCTGGTCTGCATGCTGAACCTATAACCTTGCACCAGACCTCAGTCTTTCCTGCCTGCTGCCATCCCAGGGAGCAAACACAACAGGAAGGAGAAGGCCGTCATGCCAGAATGCTTCCTCCTCACTGCCATGGGGAAACACTTGGTGACAGACCCATCCCAGTGACAAACTTCCCTGCACTGCAATCCCCTCTGCAGTCCCGTCTGTACACTTTGCATCCAGACTATCTGACTGCAGTTACTTGCACCACGTACAGAAACACAGCATTTATTTTTAACCCAAAGGGAGTCACCCAGGGTAGGGTTTCTTACAGAGACCTTCAGAGCATACAGTCTGGATCAGATTTTTAAAGATTTTAGCACATTATAAATCAATACATTCACCATCTGCTTTCTTCACTTCTGTTGAAAAAGAAGGTCCATCCAGCACTTTTTGGTTCCAGACAGTTTAAGTACCATTAGGATGTTAAAGGACTTTTTTTCCCCCAATGTCTAAATCAACAGAAGTAAATGAGTTCTTGTAAGCCTGATTGTCTCAAGGGGACTTCTTGGGCTCTAGCATGAAGAATTCCTAGCTCTGAATACCTAAATCTGAACCTACTGAAGTCAACAGAAAGATTTAGGATCACCACAAGCAATCTTTTCCTCCTCTGTGGGAGAACATTACATCTCTGCCCTGTCTTCTTGACCCAACTGCGTGAAGTGATGTGACTGAGGTCGTGCAGCAGCTTGGTGGCAGAGACTCCAATTCCCTTATGCCACATTGGGAGCACTGTTGTGAAGAAAAATGTCCCCAGATGGGTCAACACTGATGCCCCAAGAGTATTTCAGAGCCTTATGTGGCTGAGGGAGCAGCAGGAGTTTTGTGCAGATGAGGACAAAGAATCAAAGCATGAAGTGGGAATAAGACAGGAAGAGGTTACTTGCTGGATGGCTCAGAAGCTCCCGGAGATGAGACCTTGCTCTTGATTTCTGGTCAGAGAGCTGGAGACTTGAATCTCCCTGAAGCAGCCCATGATACAGACCTGCAGCAAAGCCATCTGGTGTTATGGTGATGACTTTGAGGACAATCTTGGAAGTGAAAACCAGCAGTCCAAACTGCCACCAATGCTTATCAGAGCTGGAGGAGGTAGTGATCATAAAGATTTAAAGAGGAGGATTTGGAATTATTTGACTGTTAGTAGTCCTCAGGCACTATCTGTTGCTTGCTCTGTAGATGGCAGCACAAGGAAACCAACAAACTTTGTGAACTCAGTGCAAGGCAAGTACACAGGTCTATCGTTAGCAGGGTCAGTGGAGGGTGTTATTTCACCTGAGACTTGAACCACTTTCAGTTTTCAACAGCAGTGAGTTAGGAAAACAAGAAAGAAGCCATGGCTGCAGACAAGTAGTAAAAGTAAATTGCAAGGAAAGAGAAGTCCTATGTCATGTAGAGATAGCCTTCAGGTTATAAAACCCCCAGTGGTTACCACATAACTGCAGACCAAGAAAAGAAAGCCACCTGAATAGATTTATTAAGAGTCTGTGTTCTTTTGTGCACAAACCTGACCTTTATTTGTGTTTAAATAGCAAAGAGGGACTCATCTTGATCCCAAATGTTTTTGTAAAAGCGGCTGGTATGGCAAAATTTATCAAAACACAACATGTTCTAAAGCGCTTGGAATTTCCACTTGAAAGACGTGGGTAGCTAATAATTCCCAATCATCTATGCCTATCTGCCCTGAAATCATTTGGTTGCATCGTAGTAAAGCCTGGCTTTTCAAGTCAAAGCCATAAATACACCCTTCTGTAGAAACACAAGGCTTCTGTTTTCCCTCCACAGAGCGCATTTGAGAGGGAGCCTGGAGGGATCTTCATCTTGTGAACTCCCAGGGCTGCTATTTCTGCACACCGATTTCCTACTTGGGATGGAGATCTTGACCTCCATGCCCCCAGCTGACTGGTTTGCATAAACAAAAGAGCATCACAACGAAGTCAAAGCCGGATGTACCTACAGCAAATAAATCTCTTCCTCTCTGATAAACAGAGAATGAATTGACCTCTTGCACGTCATGTCTGGTTGTCTGACCAAAACTGTCAGTCATAACTTTCCTTCTGGAAGCCTTGGATGAGACAAGGGATAAAAGGGACATAAAAGTTCTATCAGTAAGACTAAAACAATGAATGACAGGATTTCCTCTACCATCTCCATTACTTGATTCCTACAATTTTCCAATCATGGCTGATCAAATCCCAGACAGTGTCTGTATGCATTTGATTCATCCACAGTGAACTAATAAACCATCACCTGTCACTCCCTCCCTGTGTCCCACCCCCGTTATTGCATTAATTTTCTGGAAACAGTCCAGTGAACAAGTTCACCAGTGTGAACATTTGGGCTGGGGCGAATTTTAAAGAAAACATCTGGGATCTCTGCAAACAGGAAACCCACCACACTCCTGGGGTGGAAAGGTTTGTAGCTGAGAAGCGGGTGCTTTCTACACTCAGGTCATAAGATCCCTGGGAGACACCCTGTAATCTGCACATCCAATCAAGCCCTCACAGTTCTCCTCAGATTTCAGATGGTGAATCCTAGAAGCACAACGTTAGGAGTCATACCACAAATTACGACAGGATTATTATATTGTGAGTCATGGGAAATGAATCTGTTAGTACTGGACATTGCTCCTGGATAATTTGGCCATGCCCAGACTAGGGGTGCGTGTGAGCTATATGGCAGTGCCAGTGTATTCTCTGGCCTCACGGAGGGGTCCTTCCCCCGGTGAACTAGGGAGAGAGAAGGAGGATTTGAGATAGGACAGCCTTTTTCCCAAAACAGATTTGAGGATCAGGAGGAGAGCACTCATTGGTCCCATGCTGACTTTGTGAGCAACCATGTGGCTACATCCATTGACTGGATGATTTAGTGTGAGTTATGTTCTTAGTATTACTAACAATGCGATATGTGACAAAATGTCACAGATAATTCCCTCCCAATAAGATATTCAGCCTCAGTCACACAGAGCCATATTTTCTGGCATAGACCAGCTGGCCCTATTGGACCTGCACAGGTTTGTGCCAGCTAAGGTTCTGGTCTATTAGCTTTGTAAGACATATGGATATATGGATATGTATCTATCTATCTATCTATCTATCTATCTATCTGTCTGTCTGTCTATCTTTCAATCACAAAGCTGCCAGGAAGGTTTCCATTTTGCAGTCAATATGCGGATCAGCCCATAAAGAGATACTAAAAAGGACTAACCAACCACTGCCAAACCACCTTTCTGACTACCCTGGGAATGGGGAGACTGAGGCAGCAGCTTCTACCACAGAGAAGACCGGTGGCAGGGTCTGTCTGGGCCCCTTTCCGTTCTTTTTCACATCGGTTTGGTCCAAGAGATGTAGAGGCACTGGGAGAGTGAGTCCACGGTTCTGGGTGTATGCTGAGCTCGGTTCTCACATCTGGGCTGACCTACTGCTCTAGTGAAATCCAGGCTAATTTGGGCCTTTTCAGTTCATGTGGGAATTATGCCTGGAATGCACATCTGCATTTTTGTCCTTTTTAGAGCCCTGTCAGATTCCAGACTTGTGAAGAAACAACGTGACAGGCAGGAAAGCTCTGCACCATCAACCAAAACAAAGAGAGGACCAGAATGCTACTGGGAGATGCTATTATAAATTGTCTTAGTTTTTCAGCACAGCCTGGAAATATGGGGTCTTTTCTCAGTCACCAGAAGTTAAACTGAGAACCCCTACCCTGAAGCTCGGAAGCTCACATCTGAATACCTCTGGCCTTCTTCTGGAAATGATGTGACTTTCTGCAAAAAAAATAAAAAGGATTTTGATTCAAATTAGAAGGCAATGGGGCAAGTTAATTCCTGATGGCTCTGGTTGCTCTATATCTAGGAGGAATGTTGCCCATGCATTTATTCACACCCTTCCCCTTCTATCTGTGCTTTAAAAACCTACTATCTTGCCTTTGGGAATATTGTGTAAAGGAAAGTGCAGGTTTCTGCAGGACAGAAGGGTAAAGGAGAAGGGTGCATGTTGCTGTTGAGCTGGTCACAGACCATTCCTCCATTTTGCATCTGGAAGCTGAGACTTGTGTGGGAGCTAACCAGGAGCAGAGCTGGCTGTTGGGTGCAGATGATGTACAGGCTGCAGTCCGTTCCCTGGAAAGACCCCAGGTGTGTCGTTTGGACTCTACACACAACCCGGTCCCACTCCTGCCCCGTAGCCCCTGCTTGGACTTGCTGAAATGACTGTGGGTGGGGAGAAGAGGAGGAAGGAAAAATGTAAAGGAATGACAAAGGCTCCACCCTAATTCCAGCTGAGGTATAATAATAGATCAGCAGCCTTCTGGTTTTATGGATCCTGAAAATAAGATTTCTTCTCACTGTTGCAGGGGTTTCTGGTGCGACACAGCAACACACAGGCTGGAGGAAAGAAAGTGTCCTTGTGCCTCCTTTCAATTGGATCAGTGCTTTGCAAAGACTTTCTCTGGCAGCTGTGAGCACTGGGTACGGATTAGGAAGGCTTCAGATGATAGGGGAGTGTCTCACTCATTTGTTTGTTGGTTTGAATGCTGTTTTAAGAGCAGCGCAGTCTCTTGTTCTGCTGCCCCAGCGGCCAACTCCCAGTGCTGGCCTCAGGTTTACTCTGTCAGAAAGGCTTGAAGTTTACACCCTCAGGCACCACATATTTATCTACACAATATGGTTGTGGGAAGGGAAGTGCTGTTAGCCCTTAAAAAAATAAATTAACATAGAGTGACTGACAGGCAGATGAAGACTCAGAACCCCCAAAGGATTGAGATAAAAATCAAAAGAAGGGGGGGAACAGTCCTGCATGACTTTCCCAGGGGTGGCACAGGTAGGATGTGGATCCCGACAGCCTGGTGGTCCCAGATGTTCCAGTCCCCTCTGTCCACGGCATGAAGGACTCTGAAAAGACCCCCGAGAAGAGCAGAGGCTGGCATGCATGAGAGGCCAACCATTCTCCCCTGTATCTTAGGATGCAGCTCTGCTAGTATCACATCACACTGGGCTAGAAATCACATTTGCTTGCTGAGTTCCCAAGATAAAGCAGCATATAATGTCTCAGTAATTTTCCATCCATCCATTTAGTCTCATACACTCAGCATTTGCTATCATCAACTTTATTGTCTCTTCCAATGCAAACAGCTCCACAACACAGCCTTTATCTTCTCCTCCTTATCTCCAGGCTTCCAGGCTGGGGGACCCCTCTGGAAAAAGTGAGATTTTTCTCAAAGAGAAACGTGATTGGAGGCATTTCACTTCAGATAGGCCCCACTACTTCTCACTCTTGTAGTGGGGAGGCAACCCTGTTACGAGCCCATTTATTTAAGTGAAACACTTCAACAGCTGCAAAAAAACCCACCTCGCTGCTAAAAAGTGTGGGAGATTCACATGACTCCAGCCTGCAGAAACCAGGGGAGCCATGTAGCCTGACAAAATGGACCCTTCTCTGCATTGCCTGGTGTTTATTCTGAGCAGGGCTTTCTGATAGGGGTTTTCTATCATCAGATGCTCTCTTCCTGATGGTACTACATGCACCAGCAACCAGAACATGAGAGGATACCTCACATTTTTTCCAGATAAAAGTAGATTCTGGTGCACATGGAGCCAGGAAACGTGTTTAGAAGATGCAGGGAAATGGAGCAGAGGCTCCTCCAGATCCTCACTGGTGGCAATGAGGACACAGCCCATGCTCAGAGCAAGCTTGCTGGGTGTAATGCTCATGAATTATCGAATCATAGAGCCATTAAGGTTGGAAAAGACCTCTGAGATCATCAAGTCCAACCATCAACACAACACTGCCGTGCGTTCTAAACCATGTCCTGAAGCGCCACATGTACACATCTTTTAAATACCTCCACAGATGGTTGCTCCATCACTTTCCTGGGCAGCCTGTTCCAATGCTTCCAACCACTCTTTTTGTAAGGAAATTTTTCCTCATATCCAATCTAAATATCCCCTGGTGCAACTTGAGACCGTTTCCTCTTGTCCTATCATGGCACAGAGTTTGCACTGTTTGACATGTTGGAAATTGTATCAAGCACTCTATCCGCTTAGCTCAGTTCCTTTAACAAGTCGTTTAAAAGTATTCGGAGAAGCTGAAAGAAGCCTTGACTTGAAAGAGGAAGTGTGGATTGAAATCCTAAATGCTTTCAATACACTAAGTCCACATGTGAAGCATGATTTAAACTGAGATATGTGTTGCCTAACTCAAGTGCTTGTAGTGACGGTTACATTAACCTCTCTGGCACCAGAGAGAAGATCACATCCGACTCAGACTAGCTCCAAACAACAAAATACATGCCAGCTGAAAAGTTAACACGCAACTGGCATTATCTCTATTTTCTGTCCAGGCTGTGCCAAGAAAATATTTTCTTACAAAGACATGATCCAGCTCAATTTAGGAAAAAAAATTAAAAATTCTGTGAGTCTGAATCCTCGCACTTGGCAAGCTGTGCCCTAGTGAGTACACTTCTCTAAGCAAGACACGTCTTGTTTGCTGGAAAAGCTTAAAAACCAGCACCTCAGGGTGCATTCTTGCAGAAACTTTTCATCATGAGGGAGCAGTTTCCTGAAATCACATGATGAGAAGAGTGTGGGAAGGTACAGAGTTTTTCTTTGAGTCTACCCTGGTGAAAATACCTTCTGCAGAGGCAAGATTACCCACTCAAAGGTTAGACTTATATTGCTCCCCTCTTGTTCTAGCATCTTGAAGCACAAATAAAATTCAAAGGAAGTGAGACATCTGATACCCTGTTGGAGAGGACTCTTTGGCCAGCTCCTATATTTGGAAAGGCCATGATTAAGCAGAGCTTGATGACTGAGTACATTCACAAGGTCTAGAGTATTGCTGTACCTCTAGGATCAAATCCCACAGAAGTAGAGCTGCCATAATACGAGGCTGAGAGGTGCTATATAAATATGTCGTTTCCAGTGAATCACTCTTCCCACAAATTCTTGTCTGTGCCATGTTTCTATTAGTGTTATAAGCAATTTGTGGGTGAGACAGAGTTTTACCAAGGACAATATCTGTGATTCAACACTTTCTCCCATCCTGCTAGTTTGAGAGCATGTAAAAGAGACATTTGAATACAAGACATGTTTCCTAGTTCCTCCATATGCTGCAGGATGTGATTGCTGAATTCTCACTTCCCCAACCCAAAGCCTTTTTCTTATCTGTGCTGTGCCTCTGCCTAGAAGCTCTAGCTGAAACTCAGGTGGTGGTAGGTGGTGGTTGTGTTTGATGCCTTATGCAAACGTGCCCCAGATGACATGCTAGTAAGAGTAGGGACCAGGCTATTGCCTATTTGGAAATTTTTCTTCTCTCTCTACCATCACTTTTTTTTTGGTTTTTTTTGAGAGAACCTCCCCATTGCTTGTCCCCCTCACTTCAAAATAAGAACTACTGAAATTGCCTGACCATGCGGCTAGGGATGAAGCTGTTGCTCTGAACAAGTACAAATAGACAGAGAGATTGCCATAGCAACAGAAGTTATGTGTGAAATCCCTGGGAACAGGTTCTCCTCCTCTCCCACCCATTCAGGTCCCTTTTCAGATTTCTCTCCTGTATTTTTTTTTTCTCCTTGAGCTGAACACCTAGGGAGATGCTTTGAAAACAGCCCATCGGGCTATGATACCATACCACCAATTACCACCGTAGCAGGACATCTTTGTGGAGCATCACATGAGAAAAATGCATCCTACTGGGTCTTGGGAAAGTCTTATAAGGCAAATTGCAAGAGAGCAGATAATGGGAGGGTTTCTGCCTGCATGAAGGCCCTCAAGGGCATATCTGAAATTTGTTCCTGATCAGATCTGCACTGAATTGTTTACTTTTTGAGGTGCTAAGTCAAAAGATGCGCATCACAACAAATTAAAACTATTTAACATCAAGCTGCTAATGGTTAGAACCACACAAAATAATGCAGGTTATTAACCCCCATAAAAAGAAGCTCATTAAAATGTGAATTACCAATTAGGTTACTTAGGAGTTCCTTTAGGAGAAACACAATCAACAAAAGAAACACTGAATGTTTGCCAGTTGCTCTGTGCAACCCACTGTGAAGACTGATGGCTGGAGAGGTGTGTCCAGCTGGTACAAAAAGACAGAATTGCCAAGGGCTGCAATGTAACCAAATTGTCTTAAATCGGAGCAGGGTCAAGTTCAAACATCTCATGAACTTGACTCAGACTTGAAGGAGAAGACTTTATGCAGTGAATACTGGAGGTTTCATTGGGTTATGGATACCGATGCTGTTATTCACATTTGAGTTCAGACTAGCCCTTGTGAGATGTCCAGCTTCCCTCGGCACGCAGTGCTTCCCTCAGGTCAAAAGGGGTATGTTTAAATGCCCTCTGAACACAACAGTCAGCCCAAAGCTTACCAAATGCTCTTTATATTGTAGACGCTGACAAAAGGGACATTTACTGGGACAGCTAAGAGCACTATGACCTTGCATGTAGGCACCATCCAACTTCTTTGAAGAAGTGTTTTACAACTCAAGTCTGTGCCCTACATTTTACTGTTTGATACAGCTCTGGGGTTTTAACTTATTCTTTTCAGATACTACTTTTTTTTTTTTAAGTGTCATTGAGAGGCAGCTAGCAGCCTCCCAGATGTTCTTTTGCTTTGAACTTGTAAAAATAAATTTTCCCCAACATACTGAAAATGGCATGCACAGAGAAGACCTCTAAGCTTTATTATGGTTTTTTTTACTGCTTAAAAGGAGCAGAGTAACGTGTCCACGTTGAAATCACCACTTCCCAAATGGCATCTTTCTTACTTTTCTTACTCACACTTCAGTTGATTTCACCTATCACCAGAGAATCTGAAAAGCAGCAAGTGCACTGCTTGGCAGACAAGCTGTGAGTATAGAAAGATAGAGGCGGAAATGTGTAGCAGCTCTGTTTTACTCATATATTTAACTCTCACAAACCCTGGACTTGAGCTGAATAATCCGAAATAGACCTTTAAAGATATCAAGAATGGGACAGAGGTGTAAAGGTTTCGGATTTAAGAAAAACAGTTTTAAAAAAAACCAGATATTCCCTTCTGAAGGCAGAGGCTGTAATCCCTGAAGTGGGAGGTGCTCCTCCAGGTGGGAGAATGGAGAAGATGGTCCAGGACAGGCTGGGTGGTTCCTGGGAGCATGAGGAGGGGTCTGTGGTGGACATAGTTTCCTGAAGCAATCTGAAGGCATCCAAAAGAAGCACCTGTACTCAGGAAAGAGCCAGCACTGACCCCAGGAGGAAAACATCTGTGATAAAACCCTTCTGTTGCACAGTTGAAGCTCTATGTGTCAGGGACCACACCACCCTAGAATAGCCATTACAAACAACATAAAGGACACTCTTCCCACAATGACAGAACTTGCAGAAGGAGGTACATTTACTTGAGGTCATCAGCTTCCACTTTATCCACACTTCAGCTTTATCTCCCACATTTGCATTATTTTTAAGTCCTTCTGGTTTTATTTGGGCAACTAGTTACTAACCAAGTTTCCTGTTACTCAAGAAATACATTAAGGAACAGCTCAGATGATCACATTCCCTGGTACCGGCAGTGGCTGGCTGTGGGGCCAAAGAGCAGTGATGGATATCTATAGGCTCTCAAAGCACACAAGAGCAGCTCACATACATCTGATCTGGGGTCTCCCTCAAAGCAGTGGAATATCTCTGCAGTGACAAGCTTGATGGCGTTTCAAAACGTACCCACTGTGGGTTTCCTGCACTGCCTAGTGCTGGGGTAAGCTCATTTAGGAAAGTGACTTTTGCTGCACTGAAATGTCACTCCTACAGCCAGAGCACATTTGGGAAAGCTTCTTTTCAGCCTCTGCTTAGGCCAGCTTGCAGTCTCCATTGAGAGCCCTGCTCACGATGCTCCTTTTCACTCATGGTATCGGCAGCTATCCCAAAGCCACTCAGGCAAAATTAACCCAAGGTGGAGAAGAACACACAGGAGGTAGCTGCTCCAGCCCAAAATATCATTAGTTCCTGACAGGCACCCCACAGCATCTCATGGGGAACATCAGGATGTGGAGATGAGAGACTGCTCAAGGAATCACCAGCATGTGGCAACTCTAGGCAAGTACAAAATTCTACTGAATCAGTACTTTACATAGGGGACATGAGATCTGTGTGTGTGTGTGTACTCCTTTTTGATACAGCTAGACTGATACTTTAGGGGTGGAATTATGTGAACATACCAGTAATATCTTTATGCACAAGGTGAATGCTTGAAAGCTATTTAATAGGCAAAACTATGCTTTGAACAGGCAGCAAATCAAGGTCCTCTCATTCAACAAAATCACGAAAAACAGCAAAAGTGTTAAATCAGTACAGTCATATGTTTACAGTGAATAACTTAAGCAGCACTAGAGCTAAAGCCAAAAAGATTTGTTTCTATGCTTTGGATTTAGTTCTGTTTTCAAAATCAATTAAAATGGTAAATTATGTTTTTCTATTCCACAAGTCTTATGGAAACCCAGTTCCTCCCATCATGACTGTGTAAAGAATATTTGCCTTGCAGACTGAGTTGGGACAGGTTCTGTTCTCTTTCATCTTCCCCAAGATGTTAGCTTTTACCTATAGGATTTACTGAGGGCAGAAACTGAGATAAAAGATGTGACTTCACTAGCATCGTTCAGGAAAGCATAAAAAAGATATGAAGTATATTTTAAATTAGAACTGTGCTGTAATCGCAGCTGGTACAGACTGACATATTTCCAATGGTGTAATGGATGTATGCCAACTCACGTCAGCTGTCCAGAGCAGAAGATGTTGAAACCAAGTGGAAAAACTCATCTGATATTTAAAAGCAACATATGGGAGCAGCAGAGACTCTAGGAAGACACTCGATTTAGGATATTTTGAAAACAAAATATATCCTACTGTAGTGTGGAAGGAGGTGTATTAACTTTTATCTATATCCCATGGATATAATTATAATTTAAATCTTATTAATATAGTTTCACATCTTACTTAACACTCATTGCCATGATCTTTTGGGGCAAATGAGAAGGAAGTGAATGTTATATTGCCACATTAAAAAAAAATGTAACAGAAATGCTCGCCCAGGCGGGACTTGCCTTAGCAACTCAAATGCTACTGCTCTTAAAGAACACGTACAAAGCACAGAGATTCAGATAGCTACCAAACTTGAAGAAATTAGAGTTCACAGAGGTTCTGCCTTACCAATAGACTGAATTGCCCCATCTACCTGTTGGAAGTGAATGTGTTCAGCACGCTGTTATTCAGCAAAGTAACCTCGATAGGACATCAATGTAACCTGGAGAACTTTACTTAGCCAAGGCCAGTCTCACCTTTGGTTTACATGAGAGTTCCATCTGCAAGTTTGCCAATGCTCAAATACACAAACGGTGCTGTTTGTAGAACAGACACCATGACACAGATGAACATGGGAAAAGCTTTTCCTTGGCAGCAGGCTTAAGGGCACAGTGCATATTTTGTAGTGATTCAGCATTTGACTACCTAAAAAAATAATTCAATATTTCCAACTCTGTTTCCCTTATGTCCTTTTAATACTTTAAAGATGCTGCAGTGCTGAAAGCTTGGTGGTAAAGATTAGTCTCACCTATAAATGAAAAGTAGAACTGTGAGTTTTGTTATAAAATATGAGCCTGCTATTACTACAAGGTTTATGAAGGAGGATTAAGCTAATTCCACTGAGAATTCAGATGGGACATGATGTAAAAAGGCCTTTGTCAACGGAAGTAACATTGTGGCAGTTCAAAGTTTGACATGGCTTCCAAGCTTGACTGAAAATTTCATACTTTATCAATATACTCAGTGTTTCTCTACAAAGAGTACATCACAGAACTGCTCTAAACCCCATAGATTTCAATGTGCTCTGTGTCAGGTCACTTACAACTTCTAAGAATAGAAACACAAAGTGACATGTATCCAACATGAATTGAAAGTGGCACCTCAAGACTGCCAAGTCCTGATCCACAAACAATGAGACCTTCCTTTCTATCAAATTTAATCAAATAAATTCCTGCAGGCATAGGTAAGAAACACTGAAAATGAAATTTTAATCTTTTCTTTCCTATTAGCTTGTGGGAGGGGATATGGGAGAATTATTCTCAGAGATGTCTGCAACTCAGTCCCAGCAGAAGACTGAATATAAGGGCACAGCAGATACCTCAGCATGCACTTTAGGCTTCTGTTTAGCACTTGAAATATGTATATGACCTTGTAGGAATGAACCTAGATCACTACCAGGCTGTTTCCTTGTAACTCTGTACATTCCAGGGCAGTAGATCACCCTTAACCCAATGCAGTAGATCACCCTTAATCTTTTTGCACCCTGGTGGAGCAATTTTTCTCACCAGATTCTCCCATTGTGAAAAGTTCTCCAGCAACAAGTGTTAGTCGCCCTGCATGGCTGACAACACTGGCTATTCTTCATGCTTTTATAATGACCATGGAAGAGCCGCATGCAGAATTCCTCTTCCTTTCCAATGATTGTGGTGCCTAACATAGATCAAGCTCTTGACTTTCAGGCATCTGAGATGATATAATGTGACTTCAGGCCAGGATGTGGCCCTGAGTGTCTTCTGACACTTTGAAGAACAAGCCAAACAAACCCAAACAGGCAGCAGAGCCTGTTTACCACCATCACAGCACCGACTCAGGCCCACAGCATGCAAATGCTGTGCTCTTAGCCTTAGATTGGAAAAAACTATTCAAGTTAAAAGGCAAATTGTATGCATTATATATAACAAAATGACTGGTTTATACCATTGTTTTGATTTCCTCAGGAAAACTAGGACAATTAAATGCAGGAAGGAAGATCGTATATTTGAAGGAAGGCAACAGGATAACTGCTCACCTGAATAGGAATTTTTAAATACCCTATAATTAACTTACTGTGATTCAGAAAAAGACTATACCTTACTCTTTTACTCTTGGTTGCGAAACATAGACTGGATACTATACTATGGTTTAAAATAGACTTGCATGGTAATGTGCACCCAAACTGATCAAATAACTCCTTAAGTTTTAATTATACATGTTATCCTTTCACGGCATAGATATATAGTGAGTAATATCTTGTTCTGGGAGCAATTCCATGAAAACAAACAGTCCATCTTCAGCCTTTCAGACACAAAAAAATCTGCATCATGAGACTTGTCCCCTTTGTACACCACTCAGTCTCTAACACATTGCCTACACCTAGACAGATATATACGCCTCTTTAAACTAGAGAGACAGACTCATGTAATATCTAGTCAGCCAGGCTCTATAACAGTTGTCGTCTGTGACAGTCTTCCTTTGTATAAGAGAATATGATGGGATCTCTGAAATTACTATAAATAACAATAATGTATCTGTCTTCAATCAAGATCAGGTGCTCCATTGTGCAGGGGACTATGCATCTTTATATTAAATATTCTCTCCAGCTCCTCTTATTATTTAATAAATAAAATAGAAGAACAGTGGAGAAAGGTTGTGTTATACTTACCTCCTGGTAGGGATCTGTTGGACATAAGGATCAGAGGATTAAGTAACTTGGCTTCAGGAAGTCTGGGGTAGAACTAGGAGCTGGCCCTGGACTACTTGTCTCAGCATCTCAGCCAGATGCCTGCGCTTCCGCTCATTTAGTAAAACCAGAGTGGAATGCAATTTAAAGATTAGACTATGCAACATTTCCTTTGAAAATATGATATTCATTTTGGGTCCCTGATTGCTAGTCTCAAATTCAACAGTTGTTACCATATCTGCGTATTCCCTTTGCAATTGTTTCGCTGAAACAATACTTATGTAAGCACCACATTGTCCATTCAGATGCCTTTGGATGTCCCTTAAAAGCTATTTTCAACAGCTCATAGTTACTGTACACGCATGGCCTTTCCCTGATAACCATGCTCAAAAGGCAGCTAACTCAGCCAACATTTGAGCAAGATGGCAACTTACTATGGCTTCTGTGTAGACAAAACATGCTTCTGAAGCCAGCACGGCAACCAGAGATGAGCAGATCCCAAATATTTTGATAGGCATAGCCCTATAAAACATCAAGTCAGAAACTCAGCAGCCCACAGACACCCATGACTTCAACGCCTGCTTCAGCCTGTTTCTAAGCAGCAACCCACATGAGTCAAGTGGTGGGAGTGAATTTCTCATTCCCTTCCTTCAGAGCTTCCGTTAGTGTTGCTACAGTCACTGTTATAGGCACTCAGGTGATGCCATATGATTATAACGCGCTGTCACCCTCCCAAACATGTAGGTGGATTTCATATCGCTTGCTTATAGCGACAGCCTTTCCACTAAGAATTGCCAGGAATTCCTTAGCCTCCTGTGAGCAATGCTGCCTGAGTGGAAAGGTGGAGAGCTGCCTCTTTTACTGAAGATCAGATAAGAATGAGGAATATCTCTACTGGGTTCAAATTTAAGAGCAGAGGGCCTGCTGCAGCCACATCCTGCTGTAGGCTTTTGAACCCATCATGTTAGCAAAGGATCAGAGACAAAGTTTGTGAAAACTAAGAACTGTCTGGATAGCCATGCATTTTTTGAGGTTTCTGGATCATAACCTAGACCATGAATCCCAACCAGAAATTGGTGTGCAGCCGAAACAGAGAAATGGGGACACTGGTAGAATGAATGGTGTGGCTGTTTTGTAAGGTAACAACTGAAGTTCCCAATGGGTTCTCTCATCTTTTCCCAGATTGGGTGATGGTAGCCACAAAAGAAGCAAGAACACTGAGAGATGTTGTACAAAGCTAGGATTCAAGTGTAACACTTATCTCCTGTCTGTGGTGAAAGTCTAGTTGAGATTGAGAGCTTACAGGAGTTAAGTCCTTGAGGTATGGCAGCAAAGGTAGCTTCCTCCCAGTTCCCACATCGGAAAACGATGATACCACCACAGA
This sequence comes from Phaenicophaeus curvirostris, assembly GCF_032191515.1. Classification (NCBI taxonomy): domain Eukaryota; kingdom Metazoa; phylum Chordata; class Aves; order Cuculiformes; family Cuculidae; genus Phaenicophaeus; species Phaenicophaeus curvirostris. The sequence goes on along the minus strand of NC_091396.1, from coordinate 59,989,828 downwards.
GATATCTCGAAGGAGTTCACGTTTCTCCCTCCTCTGGCCCACATTGATCATCCTCCAAGAGAGGAGAATAAATAATACTACTTTAAAGGACATCTGCAATCATCGTGGTTGTACTGGGCTTCTCCATATTATAATTCATGTCCATTTCTTTGCCTAACACACATTTGTCTTGCCCATCCATGGCTGTGCACACCTGGGGTGAACTAACCCCATGCAGCTGGGATTTTCTGCCTCTTCTGCAGAGACTTCCCTTCTGCTCACCGTGACACTTTTTCCTAGTATTCAAGTTCTGTTGATTTTACTTCCATTTTCGTCTCTACTGACCTAAGGAACTTTGCTAAAAATTTGTCTGTAAACATACTGTGAACTCAGAGGCACCCACCTGGTGACTCCATGTAAGTGGAGAACCAAGCACAGGACCAGAGTGTATGGTGGTTTTAAACCCTATTCTCTCAGGCAGTGGAGACCTTTCAAGGCCAGCCCTGCTGGAGGTCTTGTCAAGTCATCACATCATTATGTGCTTTCCCACATTGAGTGTGCATAGCCCCATCATTGCTGACTGATAAGCCCTGGTTCTCCCTCCCACTCAGCAGCATCCTTTAGTGGTAGGTTTGTCTCTATATCATACTATACCTTGCTGCCTCCCATTTTATCCAGGCTACGTGTTAATTTCTTTTGATCTTCCCAGTAAATAGATCATTCCTTCCACCTTCTTGTCTATGCCAGTTAATCTAAAACATTACTGGTTTGCCTGCACTCTTTTCATTGGGCCGGCCATGAGTGGTATTTCTATTAGCACTTCAAAAGTGGATTGATCTGTGTTTTTTTCTAAATGATCTAGCAGTTTCAGTTTTCTGTCTACGTTTGCATCCAAGGGTCTTTCCCGGATTTGTGCCCTCTACAGCCTCTGTCTTACTGTTTTAATCTCTTTTCAGTGAGTGTTGTAACCCTGTGGACTTCTGCACTTCTTTATCTTACTATTCCCACTATGTCCCACTCTTTATGTATTGAAATCCCTTTAGGATGGTGCCTCTAATAAATTATTCACAATTCACACTCCAGCTTAGTGTTATCTTTTAATTTGATTGATGTATTTGTCTTCTCCTTCCTCAGTGCTACTGCAGAAGAATGTGAAGTCCAGCACAGCAGGAGTCTCTGAGGAGCCCAGTGCAGCAACATTTAGAAGCACACTCTGCTTTCTGTTTTCTGGGCTGATTTTAATCTCTTCATTGTTATTCTCTGTATCCATCCTAGATCTTTCTTGTTTTGCTTTGGGCCCTGTCCAACCCAGTTCAGTCGGTTAAAGTCAGTCTGCAATGGAATCCTTTAGGGATGGATCAGAATCTACAGGAATATTATGGTTGAAGAAACTGAATAAAATTACTTACTGGAATCAAGGAGGTCTCTGAAGAAGAGCTCTCTGTACAAACAGTTGTCAATGAGTGAAATGCTTTAACGGTGAATTTATTGAGCGACTCAAGGGACTGTAACCACCTCCTCCTCCCACCAGCATGGCCCACTATGCTGTCTGCTACAGCCCACATGATGGATAAGCAGCTGCTTATTCTTTACTCTCCCCACCCAACATGCACATCCTGTGGTTTTCCTCCTCCCATCAACACTGTGAGTATAATCTGGCTGCAGAGTCTATCACTTGGATGTAACTGCTTCTCTTAATGTGACCTATCTTTGTGTGTAACACATTTCTGTTTTGTTCTTCCTGCAGAAGGACTATGAGTAGTTTCTGATTGTTAGAGACCAAGTTTCATCTGGAAAGGCTGTTGAGTTAATTGATCTGTAATTCCCCTTTTGGAAAAGAAGCGTGATATTTTCCCTCTGCCAGTCATCAGAGCTTCCTCAGTTCTTCAGGAGCACTTGAATTTAATGGATAATGGGCCTAAGAGTTTTTCAGCTAATTCCTTTAATACTCTTGGGTATGTACCATCTGGCCCTCTGTGCTGATTTGAATGCATTGTGCTCTTGATATTTCTTTGCCATTTCTTTAATGATTTTGCTAACTTTTAGCTCTCAGATTCTTGGCTTTCCTTTGACTGCTCATTGCACATAAAGTTTTTAAAGGAAATTCAGAAAACTGAAATAGGTGATGATTTTTTCAGCTCACTGTACTCATAGCAGAAATGAACTAATTTTAAAAATTCACCTTTCATCAAGAAGCACTGAGTCTTAAAAGTCTGAGCTGTAACTGTTTTCTTCTACTCTATCCAAGCAAGGCTGCATCTACAGGATATTTTCTGCTATTTGAAAGGTCCCATACAAGAGAATTTTCTCTTAGTATAAAACCCTATATCCAAGTCTTGTCTACTTGATACTTGTTGGTAATTTTTTCCTTCTTCCTATTGCATCCTATTTGCTATCTCTCTCCACAAGAACATTTAACTGACCCTACCTACATCCTTCAGATACTTGTAGACTCATGCCTGCTATTTTCTTACCTCTTCACCAGCTTATATCTAAGCATCACTTAATCTTCATAAATCAAACCCACACTAAATGATCTAATCATGTCTCTACTCTTTGAGGCCTCTGATTTAACAGTGTTTGGCACTGGAATGCAAACAATTTAACAGTAACCTTCCATCTGTATCTAAGCTAGGCCAGTTAGTGTGATGCCCACTGAGAATGGTATGGGTCTTACGCAATGCAAGCTGGCTGCCAAAAGTTACATATATGTTTTTTCTCCTGTATCACCTCCCAGCCTTTTCTTATGTGCCTGCTTCTGAGTGTCCACAGGGATAAGTTTTTTCCCGAGTGGTGGTAGCCTGTATTATTGCAATTTCATTACGTTATTTCCGGGCCACACTGCTAATCTCTGTAGGTGTTACAAGGTAATTTCTCTGTTCAGCAACATTCAAAACTCCCCCTATTTTAGCATCAACACAATTTTTCTGTACTGTGCATTTGCACTGCTTACTTATATGTGACTTGCTTTTATTTTTCTCTGATCTTTTCTTCCTCTTCTATATTCTTCCCAGAATATTTTTCCTTTAAAATGACTTACACAGGATTTCCTTTTCATTTTTTAAAAAAATTAATTTATTCTCTTTCTACATATGTATATTAGATACCATAACAGGTTATACTGGGCTACCTCTAACTCAGTGTCCTCAAAATAGCTACAATGATGGGTCTACGCACATAGTAAAAGACGTAGTAAAAGCTAAGTAACAATCCACTGAGGAGGGAGGGGGAAAGGCTGAAAGCAGCCTGTGGAGAGGCCTGAAGTCTGTCTAAGCTGTCTGCTGTCCAGGGTCTCCTTGCTAGTGTTATGCACAGGGCTCGGGGGCTCCCCACATCTTTGCCAGGACCTTGAGTGCTGAGGCTGGAGACATATGCAAGGCTTGTGTGCCCCTCCATGACACAGGCTGCTTTCAGTGCCATACAGACATCAGCTTCAAGCTTGGTAGTTGTGATTGCCTTCGCTTCACCCTGACTTTGGAAAACTATCATGTCATGGTGTCCAGTGCACCAGTCCTTCAGCACGGCCAGAGAGGTGGTGTCTGCATATGAACTAGTCCACAGCTGTCAAAATGCTGGATGGGAGCAGAACAGGATAGGAAACTGGATAAATTCCCTGAGCCTTCAGGCTGCAGAGAAGAAATGACCTTTTTTTCTCCTGAAAAATGAAACAATTGCAGAGACAATAAACAAAGGGCAGCATTAAAGCCTATGTTTGCAGGAGATTGTGATGATTCCAGTGATACTGTAGTCCCCTGCAGGAGGAGGGATTAAGAGTGTTACAAGACAGATTTACAAAGTTGGAGAGAGTATCCAACGGAAATCTGGCAATCCCTTTCCCTTCCTCTTCTGGGTCTCACTGTGGCTTCTGGTAACTGAACAATACCACCAGCTCTTGCTCATTTTAATGAGTTCTCTATTTCGCCCTGAACCCAAATGAAACATTAAAGATCTGACTCAAGCACTTGCAAGTTAAAACTAAAGTTAGCACTAAAGCCTATATATCGGAGGTCCTTGAATGATACCTTTGAAATAATTCATCCTAAGCCCATTCCCCATGAGAGGGGAATGGTGGTGTTTGTTAAAGGAAGGTGCATGGTTGGTAGTGCGTGGTACTGACATGTAAAGAACAATAAGTGATACTGCAAAATGAAAGGACAGTGAGAAAAGGGGCATGAAGATTGCATTGCACTGTATTGTGAAAGAAGAGCAAAATATATCTAAGATAAAAGCCAGCTGCAAGCTGCCTTTATTTTCTCTTCCAGTTGGATCCTTCTCTTCCCTTCTTGGAAATTTAGGTTTGAATATTTCTTTCTTGGTATGTAAGAGTATGGTAAATCTTGGTACATCTAGGTTATGTGAGAGCATGACCTTATCTGTCCCACATAGTACTGCAATTTGTTTATCACCATTCAGGACTCATTTATTCCCTGTGTCTTGTCCAGAGTCATAAGTAAAATGAATCAAGGCTATGAAAGCATCAGACACCCCATGTAGTTCCTTTGTAACAGCCTTTTGTCTCTATTACTCTGTATTTGAACAAAACACCATGCTGTCTACTCTGTATCATGACAAAATTCTGCCTTAAATTCCTTTGCTTCACAGAAAAATAATGTTTTCTTCTTCTCTATTCTGGTACTAAGGTAAATGTATCTTTGCTGTCATGATTCCTCAGTCTCTTTACATCTGCACTTTCTCGCTGAAACTTGGGCAAAGACAGCTTTAACCATTGCAATATGACTACTAGGTGGGATTTTCTGGAAGAGATCAGTATAAGTCCTGTCTTACTCTGATCTGATGCTTTTCACCACTATATTTCAGCAAATGGTTCCCAAACGGAACATTTGTAATTAGTCTTTCTCAGATATGATGCAGGGTTCTGTAGGGTATTCCACAGAATCCTGCTCATCTTGGGAGACAATTTATGAAATCTATGGAATTTATGAAATCTAAGGAAACTCTCTTTAATAGGATGGTACTCAAAAGAAGTTGGAAAGTGGACTTGATTTTAAGCACAGACACACACCCTTCAAAGGCTGCTGCACAGAGAAACCTGTTGAAGTGAGTATATGCTTATGCCTCAGCAGTGAGGAAAACGAACCTGGACATAAGGATTAGATGCAGGATTCACACCACTGTCTGTGAGCAGCACAGTCTAGAGTCCCATTATCTGAGCCAGAGAAGAGGAGACTAATGGGTCAAAAATGGCCAAATACAATGGGGCAGATGCTGGAGGGTGTGCAAAAAACAGACCTATGCCTTGCAGCCCACAAGGCTGTTTTGTTAATGTGAGGGCTTGCTGCATTTATTTAAGCGGGATGAACAAGATAAAAAGAGCTTGTTGGTGTTGGATGCTGAGGCAGTGTTTAACACATCCCTGACTCACAGCTCGCAAGCAGGGACTCGTTTTGCAAGTTCAGTCCCTGTTCAGATACGATCATGGAATGTCTCAGGGCTGGATTGTGAAGGAAGCAGTCTTGCCAAATATGCTCTGCCCACAGCATTGTCCAGACCCGTCAGATGATATTTCTTCTAATTTTACTAATATATGCTTGGCCTTGATTCTATATTACCTGAGGCTACAGCCATAATGAAAACACAGCACACATGCTGTGGGTGGGTGCGTGCAGCTGGTGGGAGTTGAGGCACGTGAAAAAGAAAAACACAATTCTTTCTTAATTGCTGCATAGAAATCAAGAAATAATAGTCTTCTGATTCCTTGCCTTCTCCCTTTCTCTGTGGCACACCCTAAACCATAGACCTGTCAGTTGCCAGAGAAGATGACAACAGGTTTACTCCATACATAGGTTGCTCCGTACCCTGAGCAATGCTTATCTTTTCAGGTAGAAGTGGGCTTGTATGCCACACACAGCTTGTATTCAGGTGTGGCTCCTATGCTAGGACCATCCCACGAACACACCTTGTGGGCTGCACTGGTGGGTAGGGTGTTGATGGTCTAATCCCTAACTGAGGATGAAACTGCCAGGCTACTGTGCTGCCATGGTCGTGAAGGACATGCGCTCCTGGGGCAGAGTGAAAGAGCCCTTGACACACACTTCTCTCCTGCCCTTGAGCTGCCTCACTGTAGGAGGTGCCTTGTATTGCAGCTCTGGCCTGCGTGGAAATAGAATCGTAGAATCACTAGGTTGGAAAAGACCCACTGGATCACTGAGTCCAACCATTCCTATCAATCACTAAACCATGCCCCTTACCACCTCATCCACCCGTCTTTTAAACACCTCCAGGGATAGTGACTCAGCCACCTCCCTAAGCAGCCTTTTCCAGAGCCCAATGACCCTTTCCGTGAAAAATTTTCCCTGATGTTCAGCCTGAACCTCCCCTGGTGGAGCTTGAGGCCATTCCCTCTTGTCCTGTGCCCTTGGGAGAAGAGGCCTGGCCTTGGGAGAAGAGGCCAGCACCCTCCTCTCCACAACCTCCTTTCAGGTAGTTGTAGAGAGCAATGAGGTCTCCCCTCAGCCTCCTCCTCTCCAGGCTAAACACCCCCAGCTCTCTCAGCCGTTCCTCATAAGGCCTGTTCTCCAGCCTCTTCACCAGCTTCATCACTCTTCTCTGGACTCGCTCCAGAGCCTCAACATCCTTCTTGTGGTGAGGGGCCCAGAACTGAACACAGGATTCAAGGAGCGGTCTCACCAGTGCCGAGTACAGAGGGAGAATAACCTGTCTGGACCTGCTGGTCACGCCGTGTCTGATACAAGCCAAGATGCTGAACCAGTCAATCTCACTGAACACCTCATGGTTTTAGAAAAGCTGGAATTCTTTGGGCCATAAGCCCTCCAGAATGTGCAACTTAAAACATCACTGTTGTGTTTGTAGAAATGAAATTAAAACTGAGGCCCCAGAAAAGGCACAGGCGTGATGGGGAAAAGCAAAGCTTGTACTAGTATCCATGGGACTTGTTATTGAGGGGGCATGGGAAACCTGTTGAATTTAATCAAGAAACAGTGCAAAGCCTGGGAATGGACCTCTGGTTGTTCCTGGGCCAGATGTGCTGCCTCAGTGATAGTGTTCACTGTAGGGATGAATACCTCCAGCTATAGTACTGACCTTCATCCTGAAGGAGAGGAACTCCTTGATGCAGCCCTTTTTTCTGGTCTGTAAACATAGGCAGCCAGCCATTGCAGCCTTGAATTTCCCCACTAACACATACTCCTGATATCACTTAATAGTGGCCACCTTGTTCTCTGACAGTTGTTGCCACTGGAATCTATCACAGAGAACCAGCATGGGTTAGAGAAACCCATGGGTAGTGATGAGAAGGGACGTTTGTGTTCTGGAAAGTTTGGGATTTCTATGGACTCGTAGAAGTTTCAAGCTTTTGATATGAGACCCAATCCTTGTTTCCAAGTGTACGGAGAGCATTGCAGATGCCAGCAGTTTTGCAGTTTAAAAAGTTGTATTCATCACACATACCACGGTCTATTCTTGTTGATTTTCAATGATGGCATTTTACTTACTGGCAACATTTTTTGCCATCTGATGTTTAGCAACTCCACCTGTCAATGCCTGACCCTGTGGAATGATATGCAAGTAAGGATGATGCAAGAAATAGAGGATGGTCACTTCCTTTTTCCACTTCTTCTTCTGACAGATTTCACAGAGTTAGTATATATTACTGACTGCTTTTTTTTCCCCACCGTTCTGTGCTGTCATTTACCTCAGATACCTTAAAAACACTTTCCCAAGCAATGCACTGTCATTTCAGAAGGAGTTTGTTTTCCTTACCCTCTCTGGGAGAACCTCCACCCCTCTCTAAGCAAAATACATGAGATGCTAAGGCTTAAAATTTATGGAGCCTGATCTAAAAGCCAGGATGTCTCCTGGTCTCAAGGGAAGGGAAATGACCCTTGGCTTATTTTGCAGTCACTCCTTTTCAGAGAAGGAAGTGCTAATAAGAGCTCACTTGAGGCACAACAGCTTAGGACAAATGAAGGCGAAAAAGCAGCTGGGTAATTGCTGTGACTGGGAATAGAGGAGCCAAGCAGAACACGTGAGAAGTTTCCCTTGTGAGCATGTTCTGCAAGCGATATGAAGCAGTCACGCTAATGTCTGAGGAGAGAGCTACTGAACATCCAGAGCTGCCCTGGGGACTGCTTTTCCTCCCAAAGCAGCTCAGCTGGAGCCCGTTGCAGGAGCTGGGTGATGGGGATGGGTTCAAGGCTGCAGTTGAGAGAGGAGACAAGGGAGAAGCAGCATTGGGAAAAGAAAATACATAAAACCTGTTGCAGACGTTGCTAGAAGTTAGGCATGGTGAGAGTATATTACACACCCTGCAGATACGTGAGCACTCGAGCAGTTTGAGAACAACTCTGAAAACTGGTCATGCTCATCTAGGGGAAACCTCAGGTGAGATCACAAAGCACAGCATCCTTAGGCTCTCAGGAACCCTCCTGGAGGTATGCCAGGGAACTTGTGCCAGCTGTGCCTAGCACCTCGTGACGAGCCTTCCCATATCATCTCCAGGAGGGATCTATCCCCTTGTTTGTACTCCCAAGTGATCCAGCCCCAAGAGCCCTTCCATGTGCCCCAAAAGCGACCACACTCCAGGCACCACGGGGCACTGCAGACACACAGCAACATGGACCCAATGCACGATGCAGATGGAAGTCAGAAAGGGTGATTAGTTAGTCTTACCTGGCTTGGCAATCACAGATTGAGATTTCACCCAAGTACTGGATCTGACAACTTCATTGGGGAAAATATCTTGGTCCTTTCAAGACTATGGTATCTTGATCAAAAGACTGAAAATGAGATAGACTGATGTTGTCTGATGCTTCATCAGTGGCAGAAAAGGGCTTGGGTGAGCTGTGCCTCCATGATGCCTGCAGGCAACTGGCAATTTGCTACTGTAGAGGAAAGCAAAAAGAATCCAGGTCCTTGCACTCTGATTTGATGAAAAAAACAGTTTTGAATCTCAAGTACAGTAGTCACTTCAACACTCAGCAAGTTAGAGTCAAGAGAGGATGTGGTAACATTGCTGTGCATAGCTGTTGCACCACCTTTCTTGTTGCATTTCCACTTAGCTTATTGCTTAAGCATGGTCCACAATCCTTCTGGCTGGGATTTGCCATTTTTACACAGAATAAAAGTTCAGAGTGATAGTGTACAACATCCTCTTTATTAAGGCTGAGGCATGGACTCATTGCTCTCTACAGTTTCCTGATGAGGGGATGTGGATAGAGAGGTGCTGAAGTCTTCCCTCTGGTATCCAATGATAGGACATATGGAAATTGTTGAAAGCTGCACCAAGGGAAGTTTAGACTGGACATTAGGAAGCACGTTTTTTCCAAGAGGGTGCTTAAGCACTGGAACTGGCTTTCTAGAGAGGTGGTTGGCATCCCATGCCTGTCAGTGTTTAGAAGGCATTCAGACAATGCACTTAATGGCATGCTTTAATTTTTAGTCAGCCCTGAAGTGGTCAAGCAGTTGGACTTAGTGATCATTGTAGGTCCGGTCCATTCCATTCCATTCCATTCCATTCCATTCCATTCCATTTTCTTTGACAGAGATCTTTCCCCATAGCCCTCAGCTGCTGGCAAAGGCCCCTGATTGCCTTCCACACATGCCATGAAGTCCAACTCCCTTGGAGGACAGGTTGCTCAAACCAAGTCCAGAAGACAGAACTGCTAAAACACATTCCTCTCTCTCTGTACCCTGGTTTGATGAGTGCAACTGAGTGCAACCTGCCAGCTTGACACCTACACTAATGCTCTGTCCTGGGGAGATGACACCTGAGCATTTCCAGTAAGCACCACATCTTTTCACTGGCTGCTTCTGGGAATTCCTAGCTGAATCACCCAAACCTCTGCAGATGTATGCAGATTTCCTACTGTTTCTCTCTCTGAAGAAAACAATCTGTGTGCTTCCCCTTAGCGTGTGAGAGGTGCATGGGCATGACCAGTCAGACAGATATCAGCTAGACAAGTAGAAGAGTATATACAATAATGTCCAGGAAGAGCGAGAACAGGAGTTGGATACAGAGGGAGGAATACCCCTACACCATGCATTCTTGCCCTATTGTACATATGCATTTCACTGAGGAGTATTCCCTGCAGCTGGATGAAAACATATGCAGAAAAACATCCTTTCTTGCTACAGCAGAACAAGAAGGTGGGGTGTCCCAGCCGTGCACTTCTTACTGCAAGCCCGGGTTTGCCAGACTTCATGTTGTTTGATCATGTTGCACTTTCACTAGTAAAGCTGAAAAGCCTCTCCAGTTTCCTTTGTCAGATTTCTTCCAGGTGGAATCACCACCCACAGTGATTAAGTCACTTCTCAACCTGCTGTTTGACAAGCAAAAACCATCCTGGTCCTCACTCCACAAAGCTCATTTTCTAGCTGCAGGTTCAGTTCACTGATGCTCCTCTACATCCTCCAATGTCTTGTAGCAGATTCAAAATTGCTTTCCTGATTGTACAACTCTCCACCATCCATCATTCTGTGAAAAAATTAGACTTTTTTTCTACACCCCACTGCATGGAGAGCACATCTTGATGTCATTTGCACCACTGTAGGCAGACCTGACATTTGCTTGAGATGAGAGCTTGCAACTGTGATAAGCTTTCCAGGTAATATTTGTCAGATCACATGTAGTTTAAGCAAACAGAAATGTAAAGAACAGGCTGACTATCCTCACCCCTCACTAGCCAACTTCTGCACATGTTTCCCAGTAAAATTTGAAATGACGTCAAGGCATTTAACTCATTATCATCATAGAGTTCCCCGTAGACAGAATGGTGTCCAATCAGATGAGAAACACTCTGTCTAAATTGTATAGATCACCAAAATCCACCACTGCAACACAGCTGCTTTGGACTGGAACACAGCAGCTATCCCAAGCCAGGAGTGTTACACAACCATTGCCTAGAACAGAGGAAGTCAACAAAGCTTCTATGGTTTAAATCACAGCAGAAAACTAAGTAAGTTAAAATTAGGTTTCGCCAATGACACTCAGACTCCAACATCCAGGAATGGGAGATCATAGTTCTAGTGGCCACAAGCCACCAGAAAATTAGAAGTAGGTTTCTGTCTGGGAAGCTGAAGGCCAGCAGCACTGTGGCCCCTACCAGCACTGAATTAGTCCTAGGCTGATCCAGCCTGACAGCACTTCCTGCAACATCTGGATTTTCCTTGGATGCCTTTGCCAAGTTGCAGCTTGTTCCAAGCCTGCTGTGTTCATGAGACCTGAAAACAGACAGCTGGCTAAGAGCTGGCAGCATCAAACAAAAGAATCGTGCTGAGAGCTGGGTTATCTGTTTGAAAGTAATTACATGGGCATCTACATAGAGCAAGCACAGGCTGCTGAGCATGGTCCAGCTTTACTTGCAAGAGCAGCCTCATTGCTTTGTGGCAATGGCAATGTTGCATGGGGATGGCCAGGTCCCATCTCTGTCCCTGACAGCTTGGCCAGGGTGGCTGCATGTGCAGAGAAGCCTATCTTCAAGCAAGCTCCAACAGGAGCAGCTTACAGGGAGGGATTCACCCTCTGTTACACAAGCTGATGGTGCAGGAGGGTGAGTCACAACACGTGGGAGGGCAGCTGAGCAAATAGGGCTCCCTTGGGAAAGATGCATCTCCGTCTCTCCTTGCCTGCTCCCTTAAGCGCCTTGGGCCTCTCTTGTCCGTGGGCACCCACTCCAACTGAATATTCCCGATCTTTTGTGCAAACTTCAACCTAAGCAGGGTGCTTTTCTGCAGATGCACTTAAAATTGTTTGGTGCCTTCCGCAAATCACAGGGCATCTGCATTGCACCAAACCGACAGACACTGTTTGCACAAAATCACTCACCTTTGGACCACGAGGATGATTCTACAGGACACACGAATGCCTAAGGGCATGACAGAATGCCACACTCCCTGATGGCACCTGTGGAGGTGACACGATGCCTGCTGTTTGCACAGGACACTAAGCTGGGTGGAAGTGTCGATCTGCTGGAGGGTCGGGAGGCTCTGCAAAGGGATCTGAACAGGCTGGACCGCTGGGCAGAGTCCAATGGCATGGGTTTCACAAGGCCAAATGCCGGGTCCTGCACTTGGGGCACAACAACCCTGTGCAGTGCTACAGACTAGGAGAAGTCTGTCTAGAAAGCTGCCTGGAGGAGAGGGACCTGGGGGTGTTGGTTGACAGCGATTGAACATGAGCCAGCAGTGTGCCCAGGTGGCCAAGAAAGCCAATGGCATCTTGGCTTGGATCAGACACGGCGCGACCAGCAGGTCCAGGGAGGTTATCCTCCCTCTGTACTCGGCACTGGTGAGACTGCTCCTCGAATCCTGTGTTCAGTTCTGGGCCCCTCACCACAAGAAGGATGTTGAGGCTCTGGAGCGAGTCCAGAGAAGAGCAACAAAGCTGGTGAGGGGCTGGAGAACAGGCCTTATGAGGAACGGCTGAGAGAGCTGGGGGTGTTTAGCCTGGAGAAGAGGAGGCTGAGGGGAGACCTCATTGCTCTCTACAACTACCTGAAAGGAGGTTGTGGAGAGGAGGGTGCTGGCCTCTTCTCCCAAGTGACAGGGGACAGGACGAGAGGGAATGGCCTCAAACTCCACAAGGGGAGGTTTAGCCTGAATATTAGGAAAAAATTTTTCATAGAAAGCATCATTGGGCCCTGGAACAGGCTGCTCAGGGAGGTGGTTGATTCACCTTCCCTGGAGGTGTTTAAGGGATGGGTGGATGAGGTGCTAAGGGGCATGGTTTAGTGTTTGATAAGAATGGTTGGACTCGATGATCAGGCGGGTCTTTTCCAACCTAGAGATTCTATAATTCTGTGATTCTATGAAGTCAGTCGGGGTGTCCGTGCTGGCAGTGGCTTGGTGGGCGACGCTCACTGCAGGTGTTTCCTCAACTGCACAGCTGCCCCAGCTGAGCTGAACTTTTGAAGAAGAAAGCAAAGCACTGGTGTAGTGTTTTGTGCATGTAGAGGGTGTGCTGTGGAGCCAGAGTGTCTGGGACAGCTGCAGTCAAGAGGAAGCTGCTGCTGCTGCTCATGGAGGAGGAAGTCAGTGTTCCAAGGCTGGAGGCAGGGTGAGTGCTGGTTTTTCCTGGAGAGGAGGGGAGGTGGAGGAGGGTGAGCCAGAGAAGGGAGCTCAGCCTAAGAAAAGAGCACGGAAGGAAGAGGCTTGGAGAGTTTGCTCCTGATGCAGACACCGAGGAGAGGGCGAGTAAAGGAGCTTGTCCCTACAGCTTGTCCCTACAGGGTGAAGGACACAGTTTTGGGGAGATGTGGGAGAAAGGCTGAGGTTTTGAGCTGGTGGGAGTGGAAGGCACAAGGACATGTCATGCAGACAAGACTGCGGGATGTGGAGAACTCCTTCCATGTGGAAAACAAACCATGAAACTGGCTGGGGTTGAAACATAAAACTCAAATGGTCTAGGAGAGAGGCAAAATGACCCTAGTGACTGAAAGTCATCATTCAGGGCTGCCGTAAAGAGCCAGGCTGAAATGTGTGTGAACTGAGGAGCATCCTGGAGCAGTCAAATTGAATAAAACCCAAACCTTTGCCCTCAGGTATCTGTATCAAACATGCAATCAGTCTTACCTCGTACCCTATGGCTTCATTTCGCCATCGTTTTTTTTTTCTCAGTTAAAACCCTTAAGCTTAAATCCGATTTAAATCCGATGAAAGGGAGCACAGGAGCAGGGAAGGGGCATATGTTTTTTTCTGGAAAATCCCTACAGGCCTGTACACAGTCAGGAGCAGGATAGAAACATCAAGCAGCATGTGGAGCAGGACACCAGCATGCACCATAGGCATCTCCTCCACTGTTCAGAGAAGCCAAGCCAGCAAATACTGGGGTACACAGCCTGCAGGGTAAGGACAACTAGCTAAGGGGCAATGACAGGGCAGGTTTTCTAGGGAGCTGGGTCAGGAGATCTGCTAAGTCACAGCTGCACAGGACAGCTCTCAAGAAAGGGGTCAGAGAATGGTGCTTTCTGGGTGTGGGTTTATACTAGTCAGTTCTGCTAAACCAGACACGAATGCTTCCTGCCCAGCCCAAGGCTAAAAACTGTCTGTTTTCGGGTCCTAACACCTATATCTCTTCAAATGTACCATAAAGATGTCTTACTAGACTAACGATTGAGTAAACTCCTTACCCAAGGGTGGCACAGCATTTAGCAACAGCCTACGATGCAGCCGGCAGCACCCAAGGTCTTTACTCTCCAGTGCACGGCAACCCTCAGCAGTGCCAGGGCAGACCTGCAGAAACACTGTGTTTGGCTCAAACTGGCTGGAGTTTAGCAGAAAGATGCATAAGTGAAGATGTGTGCTTGCCTATTTGGTTCATAAATTGTGGGCTGTGGGCTGAGTTCCTCATGTTGGCATCTGAGTTCATGAGACCATCTGTACCCAGCAAGGTCTTAAAACAAGTAGCTCCAAGAACAGCCAAAGAGGCAGAATTGAGCTGCCCAAGACTGCATGTCTTGTGACTGGAGATTCTGGTGCCTAATGAAACATGAGATGTGGCAGTGGCTGAGCTGTTAGAACATCTTCTGTAGACATCCTTTGTGCTTGCAGGGGTTGAGGTCATTTTGTAGCTTTTCCCTGCAAGCTGATGAGCTTTCTCTTTCCTTAAAGCAGAGGCAAACGTGTACAAAATTATTAGGAGAGTAGCATATCTGAGAGCCCACCCCTCTGCCAAGTATTTGTTGCATGTGGCCAAAATGATCAAAAGGTGACCTGGAGGGGAAAAAAAAAGGTAGATGCTTGCAGATCCTGACTAGAGAAACTGCTACAAAATTGTAAGCTTTTTTTTTTTTTTAATTAAATTGAGTTTCAATAAGGAGCAGTGTGTATTGTGGCTATCACATACAGAATTTGGATGTATTAAATATTTGTAAAATTATATGGCACTTTGTTGTGTATTGTTATATGTCTATTTTGGGCTATTTACTTACAGTTAAATCTGTATAATTCTTGTTAAACCCCCCTGTGAGGTCAGAATTGTGCTCTGTGCTTTAGCAAAGAGAAGAGCTGAGGTCTACGAAGATCAACTTGCCAAGCTGGAAAACATACCGCATCTGCATTCTCCCATCATACATGGGAGAACAGATACTGTTTTCTCATGCCAGCAATTTTCCTAAGAGTGTCTGCAATACCTATTCTGAATACTGGCAAGCTGCGAGAGGAGGTGACAATGTCCCAGGCAGATTAGTAATTTGTAATAGCATGGAGCTTACATCAACAAGCGTCCAAAAATGGTTTCCTACAGACAAAGTCTAAATTCATAATTTCTTCTCCCAATGAGCAACACCGTAGGCAGTTCTGGATGTCTTCTTTGTATTTTAATGTGATTTGGAGAGTGTTAATACTAATTACAAGCACCAAAAGCTTTGCAGGTTCCGCTGATTTGCACGGAAAAGCGAAGTGTATCCTGCCTTGTTTCACGATTCAGCCTTGTTTCACGATTCAGCCTTGTAATTGGTGATTTCAGTTCTGATGGCAAAAATCACCCTGGTAGTATAGATGCAGGAATAGTAAGCCGCTGTTCAGATTCCCAGCCTGATCTTTGCTGTCTGAGTTGTAAACCTGAAGCTTGTGCAAAATAAAAGCTGTATCATCTTTCTCAGCAGACAGGGAATTTATAGAGCACAGTATACAGTTACCGTACAACATATATTCCTTCCTTTAGGAAGAGTAAAGTATGTCACTAGAACTTTCCATTAAACATGGAAAATTTAGTTTATACGGATTAAATATCTGTCACAGAAAATACCTTGACAAATGTATGTGCATATATGTATATGTACACATGCAAGTGTATATATATATATCTATATACGTGCACACGTATATACATACAGAAAACCATACATATGTATTTTCATAAGCTGGCCATTTGTTACTGCAAGAACCTTCTGTTAGTGCTGGGTGCAGGTGTCGGCTTGCTAAAAGTAGTATATGCATGATATTCAGGCAATAGTTCTCATCAGCCTTGCCTGCCAGTGGCTGCATCCTCCCAAGTATTACAGGGGTTTTACAACCTGCTTGAATAGTTGAAAATAAAGTCCCAAATGAAGAAGATTCAAAGCTGACCAGCTTGGTCCCAGGCACCTCTCTCCTTGCTTTCAGTCTGAAATCAGCTTTCTTTGAAGCAAAGAAGAAAATGTTGATGATAAACTAGTAAAGGATGAGGAATGCATTCATTACAGTGATCCAAAAGGAAATAAAGGCGTGGCTTGTGTTTCATCTTTAAGCATGAGATAACAGCATGGCCATGAAAAACCTCAAATATTATCAAAACAGAAAGGGTCATTGGGCACTGGAACAGGCTGCCCAGGGAGGTGGTTGAGTCACCTTCCCTGGAGGTGTTTAAGGCACGGGTGGACGAGGTGCTGAGGGATATGGTTTAGTGTTTGGTAGGAACGGTTGGACTCGGTGATCCGGTGGGTCTCTTCCAACCTGGTTATTCTGTGATTCTGTGAAAACCTGAACCATGTTTTCTCTTACAGAAGCTTTTGTTCAGGCAAACTGACAGTAACGTCTAGAAATCAGAGTGATGCTGAGTATATACCAGAAGGGGATTTTTATATCTTTAGAGTCAATGTACAGGACCAACAGTGAGTTCCTACATGTGATGGGCATCTATAAATTAAAAAAAAAAATCATCAGATTTTGCACAGGTGCTACAGAGAACTGTAGAAATAAGCAGCAAGCTGCCCAATCAGCCTGTTCTGTTTCACTCAAGGAAGAACATGTGGTCACTCGGTGAGTAAGCACATTCCCAGGGAAAAGTCATATTCATGCAGAGGTTTGGAGCCAGGAACCTGAGGCACAGGGTAGTGAAACCCAACCAGCTCAGATCTGGAAGTTGCACTGGGCTAGCACATCGATTTGTGGGTTTGACCCCACTGCAGCAAGCTTGGTTCAGTCTGCACCCACCCTTACCAGTTGTTCTTTAGCAGTGAGAATGCTTATTCACGGGAACAAACTGGGCTGGGAGTTGTTAGCATCTGCCCCTTTGGTCTGTCTAGAAGATTTTCTGTAGCCTCAAGACAAGTTACAGGGCTCAGCTCAGGGGACTCTGGATGAAGTACTATGACCTGTAAAATGCAGGAAGTCAGTCTAGGTGACCTAACGGTCCCCTTTGGCCTTATACTCTATGAATAGTCCTGCAAGACCAACTGCCTTAATCCCTTACCAAAGAGATGGGGGGTAATGATCTTCTCTCGCAAGGCTTTCCATCTCCATTACGGTGTATGCTCTTAAGTAGCTCACGTTCACCCATATGGTCAAGCACATACTTTGCATTTGTCTTCTGCTCTAGTGTTAATGATCCTACCAGATGCATTCACATGTGACTGCAGGAAATTCAGCCAGCGTGCGTGGTCATTTTGGAATAGTGCATCAAGTAAGAGATACTGGCTTTTAGGGGTTGACCAGAGGGAGCTCTTATTGACTCATTCCAGCAAATTTCAGAGAATGAAAGAAAAATAGGTGCGTTATCTTCTTTCTGGCAAAGTTTTCTGCTATTGTCACAAGTCTCTCTTTGAATAAAGGATTTTCTCCCTCCTCAGATGTCCTCAGACACTGAATTTGTAATATCTGATAACACACAATTCCATAGCAACAAACAGTGATGACCCAAACACAGGATTATGTGACTTCACTCGGAGTCGAGCAGAATATTAACAAGGATACTGATATCTAATACTTTCCACTTCTGTGGCACCTCCCTGCAAAGGACTTCAGGGAGCTTTACGCACATCCCCGATTTGCAGATGGAGAAATGAAGAGAAGAAGTGACCTATTCTGAGACCAAGAAAAGAGGCTGGGCTTAGAGCAATCAGGAAGGAGGGAGGAGAAGAGTAGCCAAGACCAGTTCTTCTGGACTGTGAGAAGCACATGGAGCTGATGTGGTCCTACTGTTCCTCATCTCTGAGAGCTGATTTCTTTGGGGTAACACCTGGCTGATTCCCATTCCCTCCCCCTGTTCCCTCAGGGGGTACTTTTGTGTAAAACGGCATTTGTAGGTCTAGCTGCCCTCTGTCAGCATGCAGTGGGCCAGTGTTACCCCTCCCTAACAATCCACCAGGGTCGAGGGACTGTGGAGATATCCCAGTGTCTGAACTTAGGCAAGACATCATGGAAAACAACCCGTACCTTGCTGACGGCGAGTTGAAAAAGCTGATGCATCTCCAGAAACTCAAGGAATCTTTTAATTTCAAAAGAAAATAAATGAAAATGATAAAAGGAAGCACAGCCCTATCTCTCCTCCCTCAGATAATTAGGTGTAAATACCAGCTTCTTTTCATGCATCAAAACTTTTATCTGTAATTAGAATTGGCTTCATCCAAATCTACTGGTATCCCATGCAAAGAGTGTTCTGATGGTGTAATAAAATGCCACGTGATTATTTATTTATTGTTATAATACATGTCAGAACAACTTCCAGAGGTTTCTCAGGGATTAGAAATAAAGCTCTGACAGGCTGCTCTAAACTGAAGACCAAGAAGAGGTCCTTTTGCATGCCTCTGTTATTCTGTGCTATCATGTTTGTGTGATCCCTGTGTTCAAAGAACAGGGAGAATTCATTCAATGAAGCATTTGGCCATGCATTTACCTCCAAGTATTGTAGAAAATCCCTTTATCAACCAAGAGAAGTTAACAACATGCTTAAACCATGATTAAAATAACCTGATTTTTTTGGTTTACTAGGAGCTTCAGAAAACCAATAAAGCTCTAAAAAAAAGCAGGTCAAATAAAACATTTCTTTCAACCGTAACATTATGTTTCACCTGGGACTACTTGAAGATGACTTTTACAGGAAAGCAAAGAGATAACTTCGGGGGAAAAGGGCCCATAGTCACAGAGGTCTTTGGAAATGTGAATAGGATAGGGAAGCAGGGGCAGGATGCTACCTGTATGCTGCAGCTCAGTGAATCGAGTCCCCACCTACTGCATGGGAATCCCCCTTTGCTGCACTGGGAGAGCCATGTAAAGCTTGCTTCTCCCTTCCTTCGCTCCAGATGTGTATCCACAAACCCATTTGCTGAGTGCTGATTGCATGAAACCTGTTTTTTAGGGTCCCTCTTAGAAAGCAGGGGGGCTTTTGGAAATCTGTGTGATGGGATGTCCACCCTGTAGCAAATAAGTGTTTTCTTATGTTAGTAATCCTGAGCCAGTTATAAGAGGAGGAGGGTTTCTTTTCAGACCTGCAGGTGTGTCACATATTACAAGAGCATCAGAGAAACATGTCCTGTGCTCAGCTTGCATCTTCTCACCAGAAATCCTCTTTCCATCAACTCTTCTCTTTTCTCCCTCCATTTGAGAGAAGTTGGGGGTTTTACAAGAAGTGCTTGATTACTCTCGGGGCTTTTTAAAGGGAACTAATAATATTCTGTGACAAAAGACCTGCCTTGATTTAGGGTGGAATTTTTGAGCAGCATACTTCACCAAGGATTTGAGGCAGGCCTGTATCCAGTTGCCATCCTGGTTAAGGAAATGCTATGTGTAACAAAAAAACGTGCAGTGTAAACCAACCAAGTGCTAAAGCTCTTAGTGAGCTCATAAATTAGCATCCACTATGAAAGAAAATACGTGCATGTTACCGTGCGCAGTTATTCCACATCTCTGCTGGAGAACAGCTGCAAAATCCCTGAGCAGCTACTGGAGCTCCATTTTATCTGCAGCTCATACACCCTCTACAGAGTCAAACTGAGTTTTTTGCCAAAAAAAACCCCCAGAAAACACCTGCCAAAATCCAGCCTTACCTCAGGCTTTCTGCATTTCAGCCTGTCAAAGGAGAATTGCTTTGTATTCTAACTCCGAAGTGCATTTTCTTGTGTCTTGCTATAAAGAAGAGACATTTGCTATTTTTGAAAGACATAGGTTGTTGCTACTTTGTTTGTTGATAGACTTTGCAGAACACTTTGATAATGGTGTAAAACAAATTCCTTTTTTACCCCTGTGGCTGGAACAAAGTGGATAAACAGTGCTGTGTCCAACATAGATAATGTACAACACATTTGTATCTCTATGCTAAAATGTCTCCAAACTTTCAAGTGAATTCAGGGCCAGGAGATTTTTGCACTGCAGGTTTTTTTTCTGTCAGCTTCATGGTTCCTATCACCTGCCACACTCTTCCTATAAGTGCTAGCCTAAAAAAAAAAATGAAAGGAATGGAGATTTTGTCTCGATCAATAAGCTACCTAAAATCTGCTAAGGAAAACTGAGGGACAAAGAGCATCTTCCAAATAAATTAAACTCAATAATACAGAGTGATTTGGAAGCCAAAATGAGGAAGGTGGACACCAAAAGCAAGCTGCAGTGCATCCTGCTGAAGTCCAGAGGAATAATTGTACCCCTACTTGGTTGCAATGGACTTGCAAATTCCACCTGCCACAAGCAGACCTGTTATAAAGAAGAGGCCTGTCTGGAAACTCAGATGCATGTCTGTGTTTTCCGATACATCCAGATAAGTGGACCAAGGAAGTCATACTGATTCATGGACAAATGTCAACCACATCCCCTTGGATCACTTGGTGCCCACAGTTAGGACCTCGTTGGTAGGGCTGATGCTCATTGTTTTCCTCAAACAAAAAGCAGGATATGACGGGCTGAATTTTGCCCTGGATTCTGTGGATAGGATGACTCAGAGACTGGGATATTTCAGGGGGAAAAGAAAGTGAGCTGTGCGATTTCTGAGGGAAGGGAGACCTTTGCAATAAGGAAGCTGATGCAATCAGCCCTTGTTGTTAGGGAGCTCGGGCAGTCTGCACTTGGCTGCAGCGGTAGCCAGACACAACTCCTCCTCACCACGTCACTGCAGACATTTCTGTAGTTAAGTTGGTGAAGGAACACTGCAGGGGAAGTGACTCTGATGTTTCCTGCAGGCGAGTATATATAGACCAGCCAGTGCCTCATACTTTATGCTCATGGCCAGGTCAGGGTGGATGTTACACACAGACACGCAAGAGTTGTAATACAATGGACCTGTGTGTGACCGAGGGAGGGACCAGATCCTCGTATGCTTCCTTCCCCACCCTACCTCAGTACTGGCGTGCACATAGACTGCTCCTTCCTCTTCCTAAAGAGCACGACCATTTCTAGCTCCAGGCAGCGCTCCCCAACGGTTCGGCTCCAGGCTGACTACCATGTACCAGTCTTAATTTCCACCACTTACATGATACAAAATATTCCTTGTTATTACTTTTTTTTGTGACATGGACAAGAAAAAAATTTAGGAACCTGAGACCACTTAGGCCTTCTGAAAAGGAAGTGTTTAATTTCTTTACAAGTTACCTAGGATTTTAAGAAAACATTGGAAGGAGGGGACCATGAAAAGAGGAGGGGAATAGAATAAGAAGATGGTATTTAAAAACTAAATGCTAAAAAAAACCTCTAAAGCTTGAAATCTTGTTTGACCTTCTAGTCATCTTCTTCAACTCTTGCATCCTTCCCCTACACCATACTTCTAAATATATCTATACTTACCCGGGCCAAACTTGTGGCAAATTCCACCTGTTTTCATAAATAACATCCATTTCTCCAAAACTCCATTTCTGGGTTTGTTGAATGGACTGATTTGCACAGAATTCAGCTGTAATACATAAGTCAGGAGGAAGCTACAGTATATTTTTCTTTCCTAATATGATTATTAAAGCCATTTCCATTAAATCCTCTTGGGAGTAAAGCCTAAGGAAAGGCTCAAATATGGGCTGAGTTGTAACATCACTATTGCTCAGCAAGGAGTCTTGTCCCCAAGGTAACTCACATTGGATAAGTTTGTTTGCCATAAAAGTAAACACTGCTATAGTAACCTGCCCTATGCGGAATGGCCCATGCCAGGAAATCTTTATTAGATTCACTCTGTTCACAGAAGTAACTGCAAGGCAGATGTACCCAAAATGTCTTTAAATGCCTCACTGTTGAACGACATGTAGCTTAGTGCACACTATTTTTCAAAGCCCATCCCATTGTCTCCCGTCTCCAAACAGTCCTAGCTGCTCTTCTCCCAGCTACTCATCTTTATTCCTTGTCTTTTCCATTATTTTCTGACCTAGTCCACAATGAATCCCGATTTCACTCTTCTTGGAGCCTTCATCCAGGCTCTGTATTTCTCTTACCGCATGGTCACAGTCATCCTTGCTGGCTTCTACCTTGTACCAGGGCTCTTTCTCAGACCTGCATTGCCTCTTCATCTCCTGCTCCCATTTTGCTGCCTGTTTGAGCCTCCTTGACCAAGTAGCTGCCGTCTCCTCAACCTCTAGAAACAGGCCAGGCCTGGCCAGGACAAAAGTCTTGCAAGTTCTCTGCCAAAGGCTAATTGCCTCTCTGCCAGTGCAACATCAATCCTCTTCTCACACAGTTCCTGGAAATCCTTGCCACAGGGTGTTGGGGAGGTCAGATATTTTCATGAAGTCAATGCCAGATCACAACAAAAGTAATTATTGAGGGCTACATGGGTACAAGTCCTAGATGAGGAAGTGAGCCCCATATAATCCCAGCAGGTAGCAATATTCCAGCAACATAGACATCTGCTGTATTTTTATGCTTTTACAGGCACTGTGACCAGTTAGCCAAGGCTAAGAGAGAGGTTTCTGGGCAAGATGGATCTGCTGACTGAATTGTTAAAACACTTCTTAAGTTTTGATGAACTTCTCCACATCTCCCCTTCCAGAGCAAGCACTCACCCCCCAGCACTCAAGTCAGTTGGCCAACTCCTTCATGAAACCCATGTCCTGCTGATGAGGGAGGGGGCAGGCTGAGCAAGTTCATCCGCTTGGAATGGATTGGTCTACCACTGGTCTGGACATCACCTTGCCCAGACCTCTCCTTGGAAGGCTTGCTTTGATGTCCCAAACACCAGTGCAAGCACAGGGCTTGTCTAGTCCATGCTGCTGTTTTTGTCCTTGTGCTCTTCTGGTTTTGGAGTCTGATGGCATTTCTCCTCCTTCTGATCTTTACATCTGCTGCAAATTCCTGTAGCAGCAGCTCAGAAAGGCTGACACCTTTTGGACCCACTCCTCCTCATTTTGGGACCAGCTTTTCTGTCGTTTAGGCATCTCTAAAGAAGCAGCTAATCCCTGGAGAAAGCTACAGGATCTGTGAACATAGCCAGTAGTAGGTACTTCACTTGTACTGATCATCTTATACAAGCCAGGACTGTATAGATTTTAAGTCATTCCTCCACCCGTCTGCAAACCCAGTCCTCAGCCATTCAAATCAGCAGCCATGGAGAGGCAATCAATTCCCTCCCTAGCTCATGCACACAAAAAGTATCACTACGTTAGGATACCTCATAAACAAAAAAAAAAAGTCAGAAGTTTTCTTTGCATCAGACACAGTAAACAAATGCATTCAACCTTGTTTGAGTGAGGAGAATTATGTACCAATCAGTGCTGCAGGAAATCATGTTTCTACCTGCACAGAAATTGCTCAAGAACAGTATGTCCTTGTGAAAATATTACCTCTGCCTCCTCCCTCTCTCCCCTAACCCCACCATGGCCAAGGATTGGGAGAGCCAACGGCTATTTGGCCACAGGGTTGAAGGGCAGCACACCTGGCTGCCACGGGGCTGTTTGCTCAGTGGCTCTGAGCCCTATTCTCATTCCTCCTCTTTCCCAGTTGTTCTTTGCCTCCTCTCATTTTTGTCCTGAGCCCAGATTGCAAAGGGGTCCCCTTTTGTCCTCTGAAAGGCTAGAGAAACCCCCAGGAGCAGGAAATGGCCTTTTAGAGAGGGCAGGGAGCACCCTTCCCAAACAGGGGAGCAGGGAGTGGGTGGTGGGGCTGCACTGCTCTCCCGTCCAGCACCCACTTACAGCTAAGCTGCTGACAGATGACACTTAGCTCCTGGCATTGATCCCTAGTAAATTATGACAGAAGCAAGGAGGGAAGAAGGGAGATTTCTAGAGATAGAGTCCCTTGGTGTGAACCAGCAGCAGGCAGTGATTCAGAGGCGGCTGCAGCCCTGGGATGTCTGCTGGCACAGGGAGAACCAAGGAGCCTGGGATCTCCTTGCTGTGGAGGTCAAAGCAATGGCACAGGTCTTGTGCTGGAAAGCGTCTCCTCCCAAACTGTCCTGAAATCTCTTCATCTGAAGTGCACATTGCAGAAGGGTATTGCTGCAACTGGGTCATGACATTATCATGCCTGGAAAGGGTCCAAAAGGCAGGATAGTAGTGAAGACAAGTAAGAGAATTGCTTTAACTCTTCACAAGGTACAGTCCCGTACATCCTCTGTGCAAAAATGGGAAGGAAACTGATTTTCAGGGGTCTGTTGTTTTGGAGGAATGAGTGTGAAGCCATATCCCTGTGGTCCCCCATCATCAGTTTCTGACTCTTTTTTTTCCTGCTGTGATCAGTGATCATGCAGAGGTGTATAGAAAGAGTTAAGGAAAAGACCGACTGCAGTAGCGGACCCCCTATAAAGTATCAGCACAGAAATCCTGTCCAAACCATGCATGGTTTGTGTACTAAACTCCTGCAGCCTCAAGGAGGGCCACAGCTGGATCCAGTTTAAAAGCTCAGAACATTACTGACTGTTAACAATAGCTGGAAAGAGGCAAAGATGGATGTGACTGGCTAAAATTAGAGAAATTTGAGTTCTCTCTCATTCTCTTTTCTAGGAAAGACAGCAGCCTTAATTAGTTTTATTTCTTTCTTTTTGCTTTTTTTCCTTCTGATCTGACTCTTGGTGATCCATAGTGGAGCATGGGGGATTCTGATTCATTTCTCATCTGTGTCTGAGGGACTGCCAAACAAATGCTTTGCCACAAACATTTTCAGAGCAGAGACAACACAAGTCAGGACCTCTTTGTAAAAAGAAGAGACTTGTTCGTGTGCACAGAACTGGATCTGAGCCAAACCCTCAGCGTGGCCGGTAGATCCTGTGATGTGCCCCTGGGAAGAGGACACTTTGTTCAAGAGAGGCAGGTGATCAAATACATGAAAATGAAGGGGATGCTTCCATTATTACTGGGAAGAAAGCTGCGATGACAATCGCTTTCTCTGTTCACTTCATAACAGAGAGCAAGGGTACAGCACCGATTTATCACTTGCACAGAGACAGAGGCTGGTGTGAAGTGAGAGGATGTCACCTTTCCTAGGACAGCCTAAGGGAACAGCATGAACTGTCACACACCTTTTTAAGTTGAAACCACTTCATATTCCAGCTGCTGAACCCTTGCTGTGTTTAGTGGCCCCAGATGTAAAACCTGGAGTTAATCACACTTTGGGTAATTTAGTCAATCCCATAGAAATGTATGTAAGTAATGCACCTGAGTAAATGAAAAGTATAACATGCAGGCAGGCTGCGCTGTATCTGTTACAGAGTCTCCCTCTGAAACAGAAAGCTGTCAGATAAGGTAGTAGGTATGGCATGTCACTGCACATATCCCCTCTCGATGAACTTAGAACTGAATCAGAAAATCATGGCTTGATATAGGGCTCCAAAGATCTTTCTGGTCTTTTATGCAGGTTGTACAATTTCACTTCACAGTTCCTGCTGCTGCCCTCATAACTTCTAGTTATGTAAGGTACGTCTTTCAAAAATAATGTGATCTTAATTTATAGAATTCTAATGCTAGGGAGTCTGTTGCATCCCTTGGAAATCTCCTATAATGGTACATTGCCTGCTCTGATTAAGAAGAAAACTGTACCTAAGTTACTAGCAATATTTGTTGACATGGAGCTGCTGGCCCTCACTCTTTAGTTTTTTAACATTTTAAATTGGGCTAGACAGAGAAATGTCAATGGAAACAAAATTAAATGGTTTTATTAAATTCTGGAAGATTCATAAAATCAAGCAGAAAAGCTACAGACAATGCTGAAACAACCTATTCCACCTTTCTGAGAATGAAGTAATTTGCTTTTTTCATCATAGAACAGGTTCTCATTTTGATAGTTTCTCACAGCAGGGGTCATACTGAAATAAAATGTTCATGTAATATGCTGCAGAATGAAAACATTTAAAAACTCAAAATTAATCTGATAGTAGATACAATTAAAATCAAGCAACTATAACTCATATTTGTTTTTTTCTCAAGTTTTCCATTACAGTAATTTTTCAGTTTAACGTTTTTAACCCTGCTCAAAACAAAGACCCTGCCTTTTCCTAAGGCAGAATATCAACATTCAGTAGGACCTTTTAAGATTTCTTTTGCTGATCCAACTTCTGTTACCAGGAGACACAGTGAGACTGTATCAGATATGATTCTCCTGTCATTAGCATAGACACATTTCTATCTGGGGGCTCTGCCAGCGTGGCCATTCCAGCACAGCTTCTAAAGAAGACACTTGCCCTCCATCACTGCATATCCAGTCTGTTCCTGTTTAGGTTCATATTCCTACACTGGCTCAATAATGTGCATTTATCTCAAATAAAATTTGAGCTTTGGACTTTACTTGACTTGTGAAATTTAGTCCTATCCACTTTTATTTTGTTTTATTTTATATACATGCATATATATACATGTGCATTCACACATACACAGAAACATATAATGGCAAAGACTGGATATAGGCCTTTCCTAAAATTTTCCAGGTGGTTTTCAGGCGCAACAGATGAGAATTTTTTTTTCTTTTGAAAGTACTAAGCGGATAAATATTGCCATTTAAAAAATAAACTTCCTCAAAATTGTCCTCTCTGTTCTGAAAGATCGTCTTGTTCTTTAGGTGATTTATGACACCAATCTGTAACTGCACGCATATTGTTCAGAGTGTTCAGCAAACAAAGCATGAGTGTTTGAAATACTTCAGGGCAGGAAGACGCACAAAACGTTAGAACAGTCTCACAGTTCCATTACGGACACTTAAAATTCAGTATCTTCTTTCCCATTAATACATCTCATGTTGTCATTGCCTCTTCATATCAACAGAAATGAGTGTTGACATGTCAACTAGAGCAAGACCTGTGCTGTGCAGAGACCAAAACCAAATTAACCTGGGTACATCCACCACTTTTTAAAGTGTTAGACAATGTGCTGGATGGGCCAAGCTTGCTTGTTGTTTCTTTGAGTGAATCCTTACTTTTTGGCTGCCAAATTCTTTGCAGATCTTTGCAAGGTTCCCATACCAGGGCTGGCAATACAGGGACACAGGCCAGGTAAAATGCAAGAGCATGATGAATGTTAGGAAATCGATGCACCAACCACTATGGAAACCACCGTTTGGTGGCAGGGCTGGACCAGTTCTTTCCCAGGTCAGTTAAATCCCAGGGGTTCCTCCCAGAATAAGAGAGCTGTGGACCTGCTGCCCGAGGAAACCAGTGTTTCTGTTTCAAGGAGCTGGGACTGGAAGGTCTTCAGAGAGAAAAGCCAAGAAATTAGTCTTAAAAAATATGATATCTGAAAGTGTTACATGAATCCTGAAGGACTCAGCCTGAAAGTGGCTTGGCAAGAGGGAAGAGCAAGAGCAGCTGTGTGGGAAGACAGCGAGTCAGATGAAAAGGAGAGGAAGGACAGAAAAGTAAAAGGAAGAGCTGGTAACTGAGAGTGGAAACCCTGCACAAGAGTTTCAGCTTCAGTGATCTATCAGAACCAGGATTCCTCCAGAACAAAGGACAAACAGCAGAAGGGATATACACTACAAGTGCTAGGCATTTCATGTAAAACAGTGAATTTTGTACACTACTGCAAGTACCAGCTGTTTTAAATGCCTGGGAAAGCTTGGAGAGCTTGGTTTGCTTTTGCCATTGCAGATCTCCATGTGAAAGCTGAGGCTCTGGGAAAATCTGTAGTGGAAGTCCTGGAGATGCAGGAGCAGACCAGGCATAGGGTTAAGGGGTCTGTGTTTGAGTCAGTGGTTTTAGTTCTTTAGAGAGGAGACTGGGCAAGCCAAGTGATGTGCAGCAGCCCAGGGAGTGTGTCAGGGGTGTCTTAAAGCTCTGGATGGCGTCCCACAGTCACTTTGCAAATAGGCAGCTGTGAAGGGACGGATTAGGGGTCTCAGACAAAATGGTTTGTTGCTGGCTGTATGGTAATAATGAAGAAATTAAAAGTACAGGGATAGGCA
The DNA here is from genome assembly GCF_032191515.1 of Phaenicophaeus curvirostris. Lineage (NCBI taxonomy): Eukaryota > Metazoa > Chordata > Aves > Cuculiformes > Cuculidae > Phaenicophaeus > Phaenicophaeus curvirostris. Next base: position 59,961,886 of record NC_091396.1, on the reverse strand, counting down.
TGAAGCAATAAAGGGAAAAGGAAAGAAACAAACAACCCTCTGCCTGAATGAGGTGGAGTCACTTGGAAGGACAGTGTTAGGTTTGCAGACCTCTGCTGAAAAAGGCAAAAACATTTGGGGACCTTGTCCCTGGTCTGACTGGGTGTGCTGCTGCTGAGCTCATGGTGCAGGATTCCCATAACTGTCAGGAAACATCTCAGGAGCAAGTTGCAGCAGCGAAGTATTTGCTGCAAGCCAGTGCTAGCATCCCACCGTGCATGACCCATGCGTGCCCTGCTTTCCTACCCTTTCTGATAAAGCAATTCCCACTGCTATGCCAACTTACTGAGCATGCTGGCAGTGCTAGGGGAGAAAAACAGAGCCGCCCCTCCCCAGTGCTAAGGCAAATAAGTGGGGATGCTGAGAGTCCTCCCGGCCAGCCCAGTGCCCTCTGATTCCCACGCTGAGATAAAGAGGTTTTGCACAGCCTGGTATTATTGGTGCTCCTGCTGCCTGTGGCTCTGTGATGACGTTCTTGTTTCATCAAGGCACATTTAGGCTGCTTTAGGAGTGGCTTTGGTGAAAGAAGGGCTGGTGGTGAATGCCCTCCTGTGCTGAGTTATATCTGCTGTCCATCTAGTCCTGGACTCTGTCTTTGACTATGGTAGAAGAAGGTGTTGCCTAGGGAGAGAACATAGCCTGATTGCTTTCAGCATATGCTCCCGTCATGCTCCCCTGCATCCACAGTGAGAGAACCAAGGATTAATTCAGGCTGGGAAGCACCTCCAGAAACCACTCACTTTAACTCAAAGCAGGGCTAACCACATCACCTTGCTCAGAGACTTGTCCAGTCCAGCCTCGAACACCTCTGAGGATGGAAATTCCCACAGCTTCTGTGTGTGACTTGTGCTATATTTGACCACCGTCATAGTAAAAATATTTTTGGTCATATATCTAACTGGAATTTTCTCTGTTCTAACTCTTGACACTAGAGAGCACATCCTTGCTTGCTCCTTTTGTTTCTAAATTTGTCTAATCCCCTTTGGCCCTTCTGGCGCTCCTTGCCTCCAAGGAATCCTCCCCAAGTGGACTACCAGCTGTGCGAGAAAGGTCCTAGCTTAAAGGCCTGGGGGTCTAAGCCAATGACAGCCTTGGGTTGGTGGCAGGGAGATGGGCAACAGATGCATACACCTCTTAACACACCTTTACCCTCTATTTAAAGACTCATTTTTCCATCATAATCTATTTTCCAGGTGGGGGCTCCAGGAGTAACAATTCCATAAGTATTTGATTTGCCAGGGGACAGGACAAGAGGGAATGGCCTCAAGCTCCGCCAGGGGAGGTTTAGGCTGAACATTAGGAAAAAAAAATTCACAGAAAGGATCATTGGGCACTGGCAGAGGCTGCCCAGGGAGGTGGTTGAGTCACCTTCCCTGGAGGTGTTTAAGGCATGGGTGGACGAGGTGCTGAGGGGCATGGTTTAGTGTTTGATAGGAATGGTTGGACTCGATGATCCGGTGGGTCTCTTCCAACCTGGTGATTCTATGATTCTATCAGTGACTGCTCTGCAGAAATTTGTTCAGCCAGCACTGCAATAGCTCTTTCTGGCTAAGTCTGAAGAAGTAACATATCTAATATTATATATCTTGCACACATTATATATGCATTAGCTACGTGCACATGTATACACACATACAGTCATCACCTTGATACATCCTTTCATGTCAGGTATGTGAATTATTTTGTTTTTAAGAAACAAAGTTCCCTCCCTCTGTCAGGATTAAGAAGATGTACTTTCCTTTCCTGGCTCTCCTGGGGATCCCATGTGATCTGGCCAAGTCATTTCATGTCTCTGTGCTTCTGCCTCCCATCTGGCGAACAGGGGCAGCACTTTAGAAGAAGCAGCATGGCTCACTCTTGTCGGAGCTGCATCCTGGAGATGCTGAGCAGGAGGAGGGGGAATGTGTCACTATCAGCAGAACTACGGCAATTCTGACATTCCTAATGCCATGGCAATATGAATATTTGAAACAACAGGTCCTTTGTTAGAGATCCTGATTAATCAGTGATTAATATCATTGTCATTTCCTGTAAGCTTAGAATAATATGTGCTATGCTCTTATCTGAAGAAAAGTGAAGTAGAGAGGGAGGAAAAGATAGTGCTTGAGCATACGGGTACATGGACATTAATTGCATCTATAAACAAAGGCAGGAGACCTGTTTATGAAAAAACACCATTTCTCAAGCAGGCTTTATTCCTGTGACATTTACGCTGCTCAGGTTCATGTACTTAACACTCAGCTCCAGTAACCCTCCTGGATTCTCAAGTGGTGCTGGTGTAAAGTGTCAAATCCACCAGCCTCCATGATGACAATTACACACTGCAGCTATTTTCATCTTTCTCTTGTGAACACGCCCTGCGCCTCCACCGATCCAGCTTGGCAAATCTCTCCTCTGAGCAACAGAGAGCTCGGAAGGTCTGCATTATACCCTGTCGTAATACCTCTCATTGATGAAATTGATCCACCAAGAATGCATTTTTGAAGGACATACATATTTTAGTAGAAAATTTAATTATTAAACGCTTTGTTTGAATGTTTCTACTTCACTTGAACTTCAAAAGTTTGCTTTACCATCAAAGCGAACATGTCATTTAATTGCATCCAAGCAGCTGGGCACAATACTTTACCAGCACATCTTCTGCCCCCATAGTGTGGTTCAGACAAGAATTTTGCCCTCAAATTCTTGCTAGACACACATATAGTAGGTATTTTCTTACTTAACAAAGTGTAATTATCTACCATTGCTCCACAATGAATTACATCTCTAAGATTAAACTATAAATGCATCAGAGACCTCAAAGGATAAATCCTACACTTTCATTGAAGCAGAACATAAAAACTACTTATTTATAGCAAAACATGGCCAAAAGCACTCGCAACATTTCTATAGAAGTTCTCCAAATTTGACAGACAGACACGTCCACTTCAATCAAGGAGCTAATAAAAGAATCTAGTCCAGCATCTGAGATAATCAAATGAAAAAGTTGGGGGGCAAATCTTATTCATATCTAAGCCCTGTAAATTAGGTTGCATATGAAGATGTGTGTTTCTAAGAGGACACTTAAGCAAAGATAAGTTGTTAAGTACTCACAGCTTTGCTTGTGTCAATGTTATCTGTAGATATCATTTTTCCATAACACTCCGAGTGACTTAATGTATAGATACTACATTCCTTAAGTGTAGCCCATGTACATGCACTGTGAGTGGTTATACCACTAATAATGCAAATATTGTTGTTTGAATAAGAAGACCAGAACTTGTAGGATTCTTCTTTCTGATTTAATTTGATAAAGCATCTTTTAACATGCTAAATTGAGTATTTCAGCAATGGTTTTCTCCATTACTGCTGCGCTATACTGCCCTATCTGCTAAGAAAGATAACTCTGTTTTGATAGAAGGGAGGAAGTTTCTTTCCAGAACTCTCACACCTGTAATTCTTAAAAAGGGCATCTTCCTCCACCACTCTTGTTGAACATCTACCTTGTCCTTAGTGCTCTGCTGACCACATTTCCTTTCACTTTTCCCATACAATCCCAACTCTGCCCTCTTGGTCCTCTGTAAACATGTCCTTTAGGTCCATCCCTGTTCCAGGTTTTCCCAAACTATGCACACTTTCCTCATCTACAGTGAAAAATGCTGCCAGAACCACCTCCTCCCTAAGGCTTTTCTGGCCTCTTCCTGTCAAAGGGTGATAGCTGGTGGGCTGGGAGGGGAGGATGGGAACATTGCTTGCAGGATTTGATGGCAGTGGGACAGGGTGTGCTGAGCTGTGAGGAGCTGCTCACACTGCTGCTGGGGCCTGAAGGGATCAACATTTTTTAGGGCTCCCGAATACAGCGCTGGAGATGTTTCAGTCCGCTGCTGGGAAAAGGCACGCAGCTCATAGCAGAGATGAGGTCTGGATGTTCCTCTTCTGTAGCAAGACTCTCCTGTTACAAGTATTAAAACTCACTTGCAAGGGATTCAAGGGTGTTGCTCTTCTTCCCTCATCTCAGCTGCGTGCACTCCTTTTATCCAAGCAGTATTTCATATAACTGGTTGTTTCCTCCACATTTCATGCTAGTTGAATGGCTCTTACAAACATGGGCTAAACAAATGCATATATAATACTCAAATAATCTCAAATATCACAACAACAAAACTAACAGTAGATTTATTTTCTTAATTTAATCATATTGCTTTTGCACCCGAAAACTAAAACAAGATCTGCAGCAATCTCTGTATAAAGATGCATATACAGAGAAATATTGCTTAGTTCAGGGAATTTAGAGACGAAGTATAGAAGAAAGGGAATGTGCACTGGAATGATGAGAAATTGAGAAAGGAGAGAAACTCAATCATATATCAAGGTCACACAGGAAGTTTGTGGTGTATGGTATGAGCTGCACGATACTCAGGCACCAGCCCAGGCCTTTACCAAGCAACTATCTAGCTTTTTAAAGTATTCGTGGAAGAAAGGCAGGCTTGTGCAGTGATCCACAAGTAAGGTGGAACAAATGAAAAGTCAACTAGCCTATGGTAGTGTTTCAGACTGCAGAAACTGAGTTTGAAGGGTTATTATCTACTTGAAGAAAGTTGTAGATATTGCCAAATACTTATTTCAAAATTGTCTGGTTTACAGTGCTTAAAAAAAGTAAAAAATCTTATTCTCAGCCTTAAGCGCTTCAGAAAATTCAGTCCAGCAGAGTTAAACCGGCAATGCTTGCAGTCCAGGATTTATATGTCAGTGCTTTATCAGATTTCCAGAGACATATACTGTCTCTTTCTGCTGCCAATAAAACCAGATGCAGAAGTATCTTTGTGTGTTTATTTAGCACAAGGCTGTTAATGCCTGGGAGTAGCATACCCTGGGGTGTGGCTTCCATGTCTTGCACACAGAAATCAGCACTAAGATGACAATTAAAACAGACTGAAGCAGAAGTGCAACAGACTGACCTTGAATGGAAAAAGGTTATGAACACCTAGAGACAGCAACAGGATCGAGTCTAATTTTTATCCTTTGACATTTGAAGGTTCTTGATTCAAAGCAGTAATATAAATAAGTTCTTTGCTTCCTGTTTCCTTAAGGAAACAAAATTTTCAGGCTGCAGGCAGTCCTTTTCATCTCAACTTGAAGGCAAGAAAGAAAATCCTGGGTTGGCCTTTTCAGCAAAGAACTTTTTGCATAACTACATTAAGACAAAACAAGATGCCTTTATAGATTAAAGACTTCAGCTAATCAGGAGGTTGAATAAACTTCTGAATGCAGTCCCTGCTTCAGGTGTTAATCCTGATTTCCTAGCAGGTTGGATGCACGCTCTTTTCCTCTGGCTTTTCATAGCTCAGCTTGGGTCTGTGCATCACTGGTTTTAAACCAGACTGGCACCAGCAGTGTTAACTTTGGAGGAAAAGAAGGTTTTTCTCTAAGATGCCTGTGGTGGGAAAAAAGTAATCTCAGTAGTGTTACTGCTTCTCCCACCCTCAGAAAGCTCTTCAGTGACAAAGGGCAATGCACCCTGAGTGGTGCACACAACCCTAGGAGCACAGCGGATGGTAACACCCATAGCAGAAGAGTTGTCATGTTATCCTATTTACAACACTTTTTGTTCTGCTTCAGTGTTCGGAAGGCAGCCATGCAGCTAAGTCTTAGGGAAAAAGGGTGTAATTGTCTCCGAGAACAATTGCAAAGGAGTTCCCGCTTTGCTGAGAACTCAAACTGGGGTTAAAGCCAGTGTAAATTGTTGCAAAGGTGAGAGTCAAAGGGTCTGTTCCAGAGTTGGGTGACAGCAGAAGAGCAGCTGGCCCACCAAGGGGAGTTCTAGAGAAAATAAAAAATGTCTTTGCGCAGAAAATGTCCATGACCAACAAAGTCTGCATCCTTACCAATGTTCAAGTCGCATTTGAAGCAACCCACTCCCCCCTCACTCTGCCTCTGAAGAAGCAGCAGCAACCTCTGATAAGTGGGAAGAGAGGGGGGAGAGTGGTTTATGTTCTCATGGTTCCTTGGCTTACTCCAGCACTGTTTGATTAACCGGGAGCAAGATTTATGTGCTATAAAATGCTCTGGGGAGGTTGCTGATGCCAAAGCTCTGCACCTGGGTTTTTGAAAGCCTCTCTAAAGTGATGAGAATATCTGTATATTCTCATCTAGGGAAAGAAAGCTCCCTGAAAACCAGAAATAACTACTGCATTTTGGCAGGATAATGGTAGAGTGCAGTTCCACCTAGGAGGGAGATTTGCAGAGATATCAACTGCTAAATGTCTTGGTCCCACAGAAATTGGATGAGAGCCAGCATTTCATGGCCATTTACCCCTGGGGAGAGGTTTCCCCTTACCCCTGACTAGTTTGAATTCTTCCTTTTATGGAAGATTAAAGAAATATCCCATTTAATGATTTCAGGATTTTTATTTTTTTTTTTAAAAAAAAAATCTTAAATTATTCTACCCAGTAAAATCCCATGGAAATTTGTTTCAGGAAACAAAGGAGCTCAGTGTCTCTTAACAGTTAGCGGAGTCACATTCTTGTGCTACATCTGCCTCTAATAAGATTACTTGAGAATGAGCATGTCAGTGGGACAAGCAGTGTAGCCAGGGATGTTATCAGCCTCTCAACAGACTTGGAAATTGATTTCCATCAAGTATTGTTTAAAACTGTATTGTACTGAGTGTTGAAATTGGCCTGTCTTACAATTAATTATGCCATGCTGATGATGTTTTCAACCCCTTCTAGAAGCTATCAACAGTCTTCAATATCTGGGTGTTGTGCAGTCTTTGTCTGGAAATAACAACCAGTCTGCATGACTTCTGCAAGCTCTGACCAAGAGGAAGCTTTTCAAGGGGACATGTTAGGACTTATTCCCACCAAGCAATGTTTCTTTCAGAAACGTGCTGCTGCTACCGCCAGTTAACACTGCATTTGGTCAGAGTCCTCATTTGATTTGATTCTTTTTTCAGGGCTGAACATTGTGGGCTGGGCTTAACCCTACAACCTGCAAGAGATGCAGTGATTTCAGACTAACAGCGAGTGGGATGGGCAAGGAAGAGAGGTGTCTGCACCTCAACAAATGGGAGAAACTGCCAAAAGAAAACACCCTGTTGAGGAGAAGTGCAGACAAACTGGGTGACCTGGTTCGTCTCATCTCTGCAGCAATGAGGCTAAGACAAACTCTGGAGGCAGTGGCCTTTGGCAGAGAAGGAAGAGAGGGGAGATGTTACTTTAAATGGGAAAGATGCAGTCCATGGAGTTTCCTTGCCCTTTCAGTAACTTCTTGGCCACCATGACTCCACATCAGTGTTTAGTGGTGTAATGGGGCAACCGGGATGGCCATGAGGTGTAGCCACTTCCTTGTGTACTCCAAGAGTGAGGATGGCACCCAAGGAGGTGGTGGTTGAATGGCAGAGTATTGGGAGAGACAAAAGGTTTGTGGTGTGAGAAGATACCTTGGAAGGAGTTAAGAGTCTTTGAATTTAGGGTGGATAACAGCATAACAGACAGACAGACAGTGGTGTCCTCTGTATGTCCCTCCTCTGTACTCATGCTGAATCCCTCAACCACACAAAGTGTAGGCACAAAATTTGCATTCAGTCTTTGAGGCAAGAACTGTATGTCAATGGTTCCATGTGGTCATAAGATCTCTCCTGTTGGACAGGAGCTCCCTGAAGGAATGAAAGGAAGTAAACACCGTTTCATCTAACTTTGAAAGAAGCCAAGAACAATGTATCTAACTCCCACTCTATCCCTCCATTACTCAACCTGGTTCAAATCTAGAGAGGACTCAAGTAAATGAGAAGATATGAAGACTCTGCAAAGTCAGTATGAGGATATAGCTGGTCCCCAAATGCCAAGAGTGCCTGTCTTTTTCTGGGTGTCCAGGCTTCCTGGGACTCACTGTCCATGTGAATGATGAGTACATAAATTGTTCAAATGCCAGACACTTCCTGGGACTTACATATACTTGTTCTTGCTGCTCACTGTGCAGACCTCACTGCTTGATGATGCTTATGCTTTTGTAAATGCCTGCAGCCATCTCCAGCCTATATCTGAAAGCCTCATTGCCAGGCTGGGTCACTATTGTTCACTGGCATGATGGAGGATAAAGGTGAACCAGGTTCACTTTCAATAGCTCCAGACCTTTGCAAACTCTCCTTGTAGAATCAGAGCTAAATTGGCAGCACTATTACAAGTGCTGGTAGATCCCATGAGAAAAATCACAGTCTTGCTAGCACAGGCATTTCTGTTTTGTTTTCTTTCCAAAGGGAGAAAATCCAAAGGGATTCTCCAACACAGAGCTTGTTCAGCAGTCTTTGAATCTATCAACTGCCCTCTTTCTGAGGCTGAAGAAAGGCTGAGTTTTTAATCTCTTATGGTGCTGTATGTATATCTCAGGAACATTTCTACATGTAAGCGGTACATCTCATTTTGAAATGCAAAATAGGTAACTGTACATGCAGAAGGACTTTTCCAAGTTCATATGTAACCACCTGCTAAATAGCAGTGATCCAATCCAAGACTATCCCATAACCATGAAGTCTGAGGGGTTAAATGTGCTTTGAGAGGAGGTGCTTGATCTGGAGAAGAGACATTTGTGATGACAAATTGGTGGAGCTAGTAGTGTGGTCTGGGACTATGATACTCCTCTTCTGTCAACATACTAGTCATAAAATTGTATCCGCATCCGTACACACACTTACAGATATGTATTTATATTAATCTCCTAATTGGTCTGTAAATACGATGTCGGTACTATCTAAAAATGCAACATAGTGCATACTGAGGAGATATTTTACCTGGAGGCTTATGTGTAAAATGCTGACATTTAAATTAAATGCATCTCTTATTTTTCATAATCTGGATCCCCAGTCGGGGGCTGGTTGTAGTGAGACTGCTGATGACAGTGGAAGTCCAGCAGCACAGATCAGCAGAGGACCCAACCCATACAGAAAGATACGAACATCAATTCATCTGTTTTCTTGTGAGTTCTGGTATAGTTCTTTCTCAGATGAAGTGGCAAATCCTTCTTCCAGGATATCGTCAGGAGTGGCATAAGTCTACCCTGATAATAGTTTATGAAACTTTCACAAGAGGGGGTTTAACTTGTGCTGGAGACCTTGCTTTCTTGAATCTCAAAGAAGGTAGGCTATAAATAATTCTTGTAGTGTTTGATAAACTATTTTAAGTAGTAAAAATAATCTGTTAACCTTATTTTCAACTGGTACGTGCAGCTAAGGAAAAAACGAGCTGCTGCTGAATTAATTTGCAATCCATCCAGAAACTTTTTTGCACTTTGCCTGGGAAGCTTCCAGGCAGCAGAGCAGCTGGCATGCAAGAAGTGGGTGGCTTCTTAGGAAGGGGGGAGGGTGGGGCTGGCTTTTTTATAATGTAATTGGTTTACAAAAATATCCACCTTTGGTCAGATTTAATTCTGTCAACCTGCCTGGTGGAATCAGCAGTTTTAAAGGGGTTATGTGAAATAAGACTGGTCTTTGTCTATCTCTGATGGAGCAAGCTGTGAGCCTCCAAAAAGAAGCAGCCCTTTCCTCTCAATATCCCCCTTAAGGTGAGAAACCCTCACGAGTTGTCCATGTCTCTCCATTTTGCTACAGATGAGACCTAAGAAACTGCTTTAAACTAAGGATTTAAGTTTTTCACGATCCCTGGGAGAGAAATAAGACTGTGTGACATTTTCGGGGAATTGAGGGTGGCCACAGACAAAGCTGGACTCAGCACGTACCTCTCCCATGGACTGGTTGCCAGCTACATGCAGTTTTTGTCTAGGGGAGACTTAACAAATGAAATTCCCCTTTTCTATGAACCACTTTTTTTATGGCAGCTGCTGTGCTGCTTTTGGGATAAATTCTGAGGTAAATGAACAGGATTTGCCCTCCTGACACACGTCCCAACAGGCAGAGCAGAGAAATGCCAGACGAAGCCTTGGCGCCGAGGCACCAGCAGCAGTGAGAAGAAGCCAGGAACAGTGTGTGAAAGAAACAACAGAGATTTTTCAAAAATGCTTCTGTCTCAAAAACCCCTCTTCTTCCAACAATGCAGCTACCAAAAATGCTCCTTCATCTCTGGTACGAGTTTGTTTACTGTTGCTGGTCTCGGTCAGGCCCCCTCAGCATGTGGCCCTGAGCCCTCCTTGCTTCCATGGCCCTGAGCTCACGCTTGTTCCACCAGTAATAAGAACACTGCTAATGAGGATAATGACTGCAGAGCTATGAGAGTATATCTGATGTTTTCACAGGTGATGTAACTTTTCTTGATATGGAGATATCGCTCAAAACCCTTCAGCTATACTTTTTATGACAGTTCATTTTCTTTTATCTTTTTTTTTTTCACCTTTAAGTACACCTCTGATTTTGGTATAGAACAGTTGACACACACATAAACTGACAAGTTTCCACAAGCAGTTAAAATTTTGTGTGCAGACACCAGTGTCCTATAAATTACATTTCTTTTGAGGAAGGGAAAAAACACAATGAGAAAATAACTGTTTCAACTTTTAAAACAACAACAATAAAATTTTGAAGTAATTTCCTAGAAGAGAAAACAATAAAAAGCCGAGTCACCACATTAAGTACAATATAAATCCTTCATCGGTAACAAAAATCACACAAAATATCTTGAAAACTGTGGGAAGTTAAACAGATTCTCGGTTGCATAGGGATGAAGATGGCACTAGAGGGAAGAAGGCATGCTTGCCATGAAAGATCCACTCCCAGTGCCAAGGCACACTGCAGCGTGTCTATCAAGGCTGCTTGGAAATGTGTTAGGCTAAGCTATGTGATCTCAGTTACAGGGACACAGAGCTGAAGTAGCTCCACTGACTTCAGCTAGAAATGTCACTCCAAATTTTGTCATGCATGTGGATGGTGGAGAGTTTGGCCCTTTAGTCCTGGAGCTCACCAAGCAGGCGTGCCTTTTGCCTTCCTTGCATGAGTACGTATTACATTGCTGTAACACATCACCTGCTCCCTCTAAAAAAGCAAGGGATAAGAGGATATGGCCTCAAGTTGTGACACAGGAAGTTTAGACTGGATGCTAGCAAAAATTTCTTTTGTGAAAGAACGATGAAGCATTGGAGCAGGCTGCCCAGGGAAGTGGTGGAGTCATGATCCCTGGAGATATTAAAAAATAAATGTAGATGTGACACTTAGGCACATGGTTTAGTAGGCACGGTGGTGTTGGGTTGGTTGGACTTGGTGATGTTAGAGGGGTTTTCCAACCTTAAAGGTTCTGTGATTCTATAAATTGCACGTGTGATTATGCCTGAAGTTTTTATAGATGTTCATAAAGCAGCGCTATTTGTGTCCACATGAATTCAGAGTATATTCAGGCTTTTAGATCTAAAGTGTTTTCACTGAATCTTTTGCTTTTTAAAACAGAAACAACCAAAAATCCTTGTTGTTTCACTTGTAGGAAGAAATATGCTCCTGAGGAGCTGCTGGAGAGTGAAACAGGGCAGAATCCCTTCCCTTTTGAATCCAGGGGTGATCTTGAAGTGGCTGCTCTGGCATTAATGAGATGACTCCATGTCATCCTGGGATGAAGGAGAGCTAGCTTGGACACGCAGCCTGCCAAGGTGTCCACTAAGAATGCTGCTCTTGGATGCGTACCTCCGAGCCTCCCTGAGGATGTACCGCACACCTTTCTGGAGCCTCCAGGGGACTGCACCCTCTGTTTGACACTATTGCTCGTGTTTGCAGGAAGCACTTGAGACAGCGTGGGCAGGCAGCATGGGCTGACATGGGAGTGAAGGCATGGCCCCCGTGGAAGAGGCTGGAAAGATGCCCTGGCACGCCGGGGCTGGGCGTGCTGCCTGCCCACCGGGCTGGGGTTCATTGAGGGGCCAAAGGGATTTGCTGGGAAACTCCATGGAAAGTGCTACAACATCACACCAGGCTGGACCAAAGCAACTTCACATTCAACATCTCCTTCAAGGGGGACATTTAACAGCTTCACATGGTGCTGTTCTCACTTGCAAATGCACGACTTTTTGCCTAGTTCATTGTGCACCCAGGGCAGAGCCTGGGTGTTGCAGCTTCTGCAATGAGTTGAACAGAGACAGCCCACTGTGGACCCCCGTGGCTGTCCCTTGGCCATCATGTCACCCCACACCAGGGTGTAGCATTGTTACTAGCATTGCTTGGACCTCACTCAGAGCAGCCAAATCTGTGCCCCAAGGGAGCCTATTCTTCCTGCCCTGTGCACTCCCACTAGCTGAGTAACCCTACAGGAATCAGGGTTGCTGGCAGAGCTGCCAGGCACGCGCCAGTGCCCCGCCAGCTCCATGGTGCACAAAGTCCCTCCCAGGCACCCGAAAGCTGCAGAGAGCATGTCCCCACCAGAGCCAAGGGCAAATACCAAAGGCATGAATCCTGTCCTAACAGCTCTGGGTTTGCAGAGCTTAATTAAAATGATAAAACAGCTACAAGGCCAGGCAGGCTCACTGGCACACGTCTAGCGGCAGTGGTGGGGCGATTGACTTGGCTGGTTTCTCACCACCAAGGGGTGAAAGTCAGGGAAGTTCTGCTCATGCCCAGTCCTTTGCTGCTCACATCGCTCCTGCCTCTGCTGTCTCAGGAAGATCATCTCCAGAGGGGTTCACTCAGTGCTCAGGTCCCAAACTCGCCTGGAGCTTGGCTGAGCAGCTGTGATGGGTTTAACCCTGTTTCAGTAAATGTGTCTTTGCTCAGACACTTGGCTCGCACATTTATTTGGGAGATCCACTGTGGTCTGCACCAAGGGACACCATTGCCATTTTTCTCTTCACTTTAGGGGTTGCCAACTTTTGGTGTTGCAGGTTCAGGCTGTTGCTGTGGAGGGCAAAGAATTTCAGGGATTTGCCTTTTTGCTGATCCAGTCCCCACCACTGCACTCACTGGAGGGATTCAGTTCATCTTCCCTCAGTTTAGAAAAGCCTCAAGATCCACGTCTTCCCTTCCACCAAACCCACCTGCTAGTCTACAGAGGCTGTACCCTTACACACTGTGTCTCCAGTCCCTCAGGAGAGACTCTTCCAGAGTGAGGAGCAGCTCCTCTGAAGTTTGATGCCCAGCCTAAACTGACGGCCTGCTGCACGCACAAATACTTGTGCCCACAAAAAAATGCCCTCAAACTAGTCCCAAGAATGAGAAACCTTTCACAGATCACCACCAGGGGAAGGTGCTCCTCTTCCATCTTTTCCACAAGAACTCCACTCCCTTCTCCCCATCCACACTCATTAGTGGCTTTAGGAAATCAGGACTAAATGCCATAGGAAACATGTTTGTGTAGCTAGAATACCTCCATGAGCCTTCAGTGCCTCCTCTCTTTGATGCTTGTCTATAGGAATAAATGTTATTAAAATGCAGGAGATTTGCAAAATGCTTGAATGCTTACTCATTTTTTTGTCTGGATCCTCTGTACTTAAAACTTGAGTATCTTTCCAACACCTAGTAAGATGTTATGGGAACCTCAAAAGCCTAAGATACACACATTCTTGTTTCCTGAAGCTCGCTGGATCTTACAGTGCCCTCAGATATTCTTACTGCTTTTCCACCTCAGGGGCATAGCTGAGCTGCTTCAAGGACAAATATTCCAATTATAGATAAAGCAGAGAGCTTCCAGAGGCAGGTGTTAATACTTAGCTTATGGCTTCAGTTTTTCCAGTGCCTCTTTCAAAGTTTCTAGGTGGCAGATGTAATCCTTTCCTCTTTCCTTTCTGTCTGCAGGTCTCACGGTGCTCTGAGAATACATGGCTGTCACCTCCAGTAAAATGGGAAACATCTGAATGACACCTCTGCAAGATGAGAGAGGAGATGGAGACATGACAGACGTGAAGAAGCCCAGGTTCACAGGAAGTCTTGGATGGTCACCCCAAAATCAACCATCAGCTGAACTAAGGATAGGATTGTAAAGCTGGCAGCTGGGAAAAGCAGTCAGGGGATTCATTCATCATCCCCTGCTCAGAGGACACCCCTTTGACACCATTCTCTGCTCTGCTGCAGATAAGATGAAATACTGTAGGCATATCACTCACACCTATGGGACAGCGATAAGATACACATCAAGCACTGTTGCAATGTATCTCCCATCCCCTGTAGGTAAACTACCACTTCTCAGTAGCAGAAGAGAGAAAATAAAAATGGTATCAAAGGCAACCAACCTGTTTTCACAGAGCAGAGTTCCTCTATAATGACTACTCATATAAATAAACAGCAAGTAAGTGACCCTGTCATTCATCACTAATATTCTGTTTTGCCATATTTTTCAGTTAACTTTTTCCATAGCCAGGAATAACAGAGCATCAGAACTGAGTGAACAAACTATCAGATGAGGAAAAGAGCATCAGGACAGCCAGTCCAGTTTTAATGCTGTGACCTCGGGCAAATAACTTATCTGCCCCACTGTTTATCCTTCCATGCTCTGTCTGTCTTGTTGGTCCAGACTACAAATGCTTTGGGACAAATGCTATCTCTCAAAATGCGTTTGCAATGATTCCTCTTGGAGGGCACAGAAGAACTTAAGAAGTGCTTAGTATACCATAAAAATATTTAGTAAATAATAGGCAATTTTGAGTCAGTGCTCTGTAACTCCATGTCTGGTTCTTGGTATGTATTTTTATACACAATTAAGAGATATAAGAACATACACCTCATCTTCAAAAGGAGGAACCTAAGGATCTTGACTCATGTGGAGTCAAAAACACAGTGGCTGAGGCTAATGGACGTCCTGCTCAGTCTTTGCAGCAGAGGCACTGTTCCCGGATGGGGGACATGAAGAGAACAGCTGGGAGCAGTCCCTGACTTCAGCTGTCCCCTTATATAGTGCTAAACACAAGTTCCCGAGATCACATTATCCCAAGCTTTTGAGCCACTTCTGAAAACACGGCTTCATTTCTGGACACTTAAGAATTTACTGGTCTCTTGGCATTAAAATATGTTTTCCTTTTGCTGTGTTTGTTTTGCCTTAGCTCTTTACTGACCTCTGAGCAGGGTTTCATTTTCTTTACAGTCTTGTTCCATGATTTATAAAGATTTGCTGAAGACCAGCTATGACTCAGTTCTGGTCTGTGGTGCACCTGAAAACCACGCTACTGTGGGGACAGCTTCATCTGTGATCACCTTATAAGGATGTGCCCCTTTGTCCTGTCCCTTCTTCACCTCTTTTTCATCTTTCTTCATTCATTCAACTACCTGCTGCTTTCTCTTTAGTTTTCTACAGGATCATCTGGGTTTGAAATACCATAGAGGAGGTCCAACTGGTACAGTCATGCCAGGTTTGGTCCTCCCAATCCATCCAGAGGAGACCTTATATTCCTGAGGATGTGTCTTCTGACCTCCAAGCCCATCCACTCTTGCGCTACTTGACTGCTGATCAACATTTTTTGACAGCCCAGTGAAAAATCTTGGACAGTCCTGGTAACTGCACATCACAACAAGCTGCATGAGGTCTGGGTGTATTGGAAAGACTGTGGATATATATAGCTGATCTGTGAGTTTGATATGTCCATGAGCCGTTACTGTACCTGATAATGTTGGTGGGTCTCTAGCTCATGGTCTCAGGCTTCTTTTCCACTGGCTGTTTCAGCAGCACAAGTAAAACTGCTGTCAGGTGAGATCACAGGAGATGTTATAAAGCAGTGAGTTTGGCTTGTCTTGGTGAACATGAAGACCTGATGAGATGAGTGTTGCAGCTGGAGCAGGCTGATGTTTGACCAGGTTCAAAAGAGCAGTCGAAGAAGTGAAGAACCAACACATTCTTTCTCTCATCAAACAGCTTTGCATGTATCCTCTCAGACAAGAGAGCAATTTGAAGCATTTACCTGCAACAATCTGGTTGGACCAATTAAACCAAATACCAGCTTTTGTGCCTTCCCCTAGGGGCTGCATTGAAATGAGTGACGTCCTTGCAACTGTGCCAGCAGGAGAAGGAAAGTCACTTGGGCTTCTCAGAAATGCACAGAAGCATATGGTACAGTGAAAAACCTGTAAATATTCAGATGGAGGCAGAGTCCAGGAGAAAGCAAATACTTTCTGGATCAGACCCATTTTTTCCCCTCCAGATATTCATGCCATGAAAGATTTAACCCAGGCCAGTCTATAAGGGCAAATTTAAAAGGCCATTGTCATGTTACTCAGCATCATCACAATCTGATTGATGGAGCTCTGCTTCTCTGTGATCCCCCTGTAAAAATCCCTTGCAGACAAAACTAGAGCTCCCAAACCATCAGATACATTTTGTTCTGGCAAAAATGGAAGAGTCTGTTCATCCTGAGTCCCAGTGCATGCCTCCTGCTGCTTTTCCTTAAAAGGGATCATCCACCTGGCCTGATTATGAACATGAACTAAGCAGCCTCACACTCACCCTTGCATAGCAACTGCTGGGTTGTGACAGATTTTAAGAGAATTGGTGGTTATCTGATACATAGTTGAGCAGCCATGTTCAAGGCTATAATTGATCCTTGCTCTCTTTTCTTTGCCACAAGCCCACCTGCTGACTGCAGCTCTTTCCATCAGGTTGTCCTCTAAAAAAAAATAAGGGATTAATCTTGTAGTGTAGTTCAAATTACACAGGAGTTATTTGTCAGAGTAATTTCTGTGTGTTGAGCTGAAGTACCAACCTGGGAGCTAAGCAAGCAGGGCTGTGCTCTTAATGTTTAAATCCTAGAGATTGGCTCAACTGGTGATAAGGTGGGACAGATGACATAGAGGGTTGATTTTCATTTTTCATTTTCATTTTCAGGGGGTTCTGTCATGCTGTGACATGTGCTCCAGGCTAATGCTGCCTTACCTTAAACTATTCCCTTTGAGAGAATTTAACAGCTAACAACTGGCATGTAATTCCAGCTGTAGGCAAAATGTGTGGTACTGTGCTTTTTATTAGAAAAATAGAGTCACATTGATGCAAACAAATGAGACTGGAATCACTGATGCTGCAGATTATTTGTAGCTTGGGAAGGTTTTAAAAAAATTTTTTACAAGCAGGTAAATAGGGTGGTAAAGACCAGAGACAGAGTCATTGGCCATGTCCTATAGCTATGTTTGGTAATGTTTCTTAAATTATTCTTTCTACAAAAATAAAATCACTGCTTTTCTTTTTCCCTTTTCTGGTTTTATGATCACAGAATACATTAACATATATTCATTCTTTTGAACTTTTATAATTGCCTTCACATATTTATGAACACCAGTGAATTTAGGACAAAGGCACTTGGAGACAGAAGCACATTGATTTACCAGCTTAGGGGTCAGGAAATAGACCTGGGGTTACATAGTGGGCAGGGAAAAATTGGCTGGAGGCAGCTGAGAATACCAAAGAAGTCATGGAGGATCCAACATGCTTTGCCGAAGTGCTGCCTGCATCTCCTGGTTATCAACACGGGATCTTGAACTCCAGCATCAGCAACAAGAGAAATCCTGTGCAGGAGAAAGGGTCATCAAAGCACAGCCTGGTAATCATAATTGCTGTTGGACTGCCAGGTCTGGCAAACCCTTATGTCAGAGCAAAACAACCAGGGGAAAATTCCCCATTGGCTTTAGCTCGAGCCACACAGCCTCTCTATGCCTCAGTTTTCCCGTCTGCAGAATTCCTCTTTTCACAGGGGCAATGAACCCGGAATAATAATGACCCAGGTACATCGCAAGAATGAGGCTTTTAGAAATAAAGAAATGCTTCCTTTTGACAAAATTACCAACAAATTCACTGACAAAAGACCTGTTTTTTGGACAGGAGCTTGCAAATGTTAAAGCTTGACCTCAGCCATGATTTTACAGAACATTGGTGCAGTTAATATCGCCGTAGTTCATAGCAATCAGGGAGTAAATTAAACCTCTGTTTGCAGAAGGGGATGCCCATTCATTTGCCCTTATAAGCCAAGGAAATATGGATTTTCCAGCTGGGGTAATTTCCAATTGAATAAATTACTACAAAAATGAGAAGAAAGAAGGCTGTTCCCATTCAGTGCAATTGCACAGTAACGCTGAGGCTCAGCTGGCAAGCCAACCTCTGCAAGGTGGCCTTGTACAGAGCGCTGCTCAAAGGGACCCTCCTCGAGATTCTGAGGATATTGCAGGTGAGATCTGATCAGGAGAAAGCAGAAAGGTGCCTGAAAGCCCAGCTTGAACACCCGGATCAAATGACCTACAGTCCACATCTCATGGTCAGAGTAGACCCTTGCAGCAGAATGCCTTGAACACAACTGAGTTTTCACCAGTTTTAATAAGTAATTTATGCATATATGGAGGCCTAGTCAATTAATAGCATGTTGAAAACAGAGAATAAGCAATTTCAGGAAGGAAAATGAGCTAGAAAGTTACATTTAATTGAGACAAAGAGGAAGAAATTAAGAGATGATGATGGTGTGGGACTGAGGGAAGGGAAGATAGAGGCACTTAAATATCACATGAAGTCATACAGATTTGCTTCTCCTTGAAAAAAAGAAAATATGGAATTTTCTTCAAGTTGTAGATAATTATCTGATAAATTTAGTATCTGGTTTAGATTTGTTGGTTTTTATAGCCAGTGCACCAGGCTTGCAGATTAAATGCATTCTGATCCTCATATCGGTTTCCTCTGTTGTCATTGCAGCAAGGCGGCCTGGGAGGGTACATCTGCCACAGTCCAGAACACATCTGCTCTGTGATCTACAACAAATTCTCTCATAACTGCTTAGAACCCGTTCTTACTTAAAACATTCTCTTACCTTTTGTCACAGAATCACTAGGTTGGAAAAGACCCATCGGATCACCAAGTCCAAACATTCCTATCAAACACTAAACCATGTCCCTCAGCACCTCATCCACCCGTGCCTTAAACACCTCCAGGGAAGGTGAATCAACCACTTCCCTGGGCAGCCTCTGCCAGTGCCCAATAAACCTTTCCATGGAAACTTTTTTCCTGATGTCCAGCCTGAACCTCCCCTGGTGGAGCTTGAGGCCATTCCCTCTTGTCCTGTCCCCTGTCACTTGGGAGAAGAGGCCAGCTCCTTCCCCTCCACAACCTCCTTTCAGGTAGTTGTAGAGAGCAATGAGGTCTCCCCTCAGCCTCCTCTTGTCCAGGCTAAACAACCCCAACTCTCTCAGCCGCTCCTCATAAGGCCTGTTCTCCAGCCCCTTCACCAGCTTTGTTGCTCTTCTCTGGACTCGCTCCAGAGCCTCAACATCCTTCTTGTGGTGAGGGGCCCAGAACTGAACACAGGATTCAAGGTGCGGTCTCACCAGTGCCGAGCACAGAGGGAGAATAACCTCCCTGGACCTGCTGGTCACACCGTTGCTGATCCAAGCCAAGATGCCATTGGCCTTCTTGGCCACCTGGGCACACTGCTGGCTCATGTTCAGTGACTGTCAACCAACACCCCCAGGTCCCTCTCCTCCAGGCAGCTTTCTAGACAGACTTCTCCTAGTCTGTAGCACTGCACAGGGTTGTTGTGCCCCAAGTGCAGGACCCGGCACTTGGCCTTGTTAAACCTCGTGCCATTGGACTCTGCCCAGCGGTCCAGCCTGTTCAGATCCCTTTGCAGAGCTTCTCTACCCTCCAGCAGATCGACACTTCCACCCAGCTTAGTGTCATCCACAAACTTGCTAAGGGTGCACTCGATGCCTTCATCCAGGTCATTGATAAAGACATTGAACAGGGCTGGACCCAGCCCTGAGCCCTGGGGAACCCCACTTGTCACTGGCCTCCAGCTGGATTTCACACCATTTCCCACCACTCTCTGGGCCCGGCCAGCCAACCAGTTTTCCACCCAGGAGAGTGTGCGCCTGTCCAGGCCAGAGGCTGACAGTTTCCGAATCAGAATGCTGTGAGAAACTGTGTCAAAGGCTTTACTGAAGTCCAGGAAGACACATCCACAGCCTTTCCCTCATTCAGTATCCGAGTCACTTTGTCATAGAAGGCGATCAGGTTAGTTTGGCAAGACCTGCCTTTTGTGAACCCATGTTGACTGGGCCTGATCACCCGGTTCTCTTGCATGTGCTTCACGATAGTACTCAAGATCACCTGTTCCATGACTTTTCCCAGCAATGAAATACTTTGTAAAGTATCAAAGTACATCCTGGAGAATTTTAGAGAAATAATGTCTATAATTTTACTAAATCTGATTTGCAATTTTTTTGCTTAAAATGCCTTTTCTGTACTAAATTTGGAAATTCCATGGAAGGTTTTAGATTTTCCTAAATATAATATTTCTCAAAAAAAACCCCTCCTCTTCTGACAAGTGGAGAATTTTGGTTTTGCCTTTTTTTTATTAAATTGTACCTTGTCTTTCTTTTATTCTTGCTTTTGTCCTTTTAAGTCTAGTACTGCACAGTTATTGCAAAGTCACAGATGACAGAACTTGTCACTCCCTTTCTTCTCTGTCTTAGATTCAGATGTCTAGTGAAAGCTAAGCTAAGCCTTTTGCCCCTTCCTAGAGAGCGTGGGATAAACTGCCAGCTGGGTGTCTCTCTGCCCACTGTAAAATGAACCCAGAATCCCAGCTCGAGTAAGTAGCTAACTCTCAAATGGCTAAAATTGTGTCAGATGATTTGCACCCAGCATGACTGAAAGAGAAATGAGACACAGGCAAACAGATGATTGTAAAAAAGCTGAAAAGAAAATGCAGTCTTAGATGTTATAAAATCTACGTGACATTGAGTGACAAGTGAAGAACAAGGGGGCTTGGAATGAATAATAAAAAGGGAAAAATTAAGCAGAAAATTGTAATTTCAAGCATTTTAGTAGATCTGTATTGATATTTTAAATGCTTTTTTCGATACAAAATTTAAAATTTCTCAAAGGTCTATCTTCATTATTTTGAGGCTCATTTGTGGTTTTTTCATCTCTGACCCTTCTTGCTAAATAAATGAAATCCCTGTATCTAGTAGAACAGATTCTGGCAGCACAGCTTCTTCTGTCTTTCTCTGCTTCTCTTTTCCAGCTTCAGCTGTTATCATCTGCCTTCACACACATTATGTGCTGCTTTTGCTGCTTCCAGATGGCCAGAGAGAAGACAGTGAGCCAACACAGTGCAGCCACTATAGGACATCCTCATCTGCCTGTGGAAGAGACAATCCATTTTCCCCTTTCTGGGGTCATCCTGTTACATGTTTCCTGAGTGGGAGGACACAGTGGCATGATGCAGCTAGTACTGACCTTTCCACAAGGATGAATATGGATAACCTTGTCCAACTGCTTATTCCTGCCATCCCCTATCTTTGTGGCATGGACTATGGCCTCATAGGCTTGTGTTTTCCCAGAGCTTCTCAACAGAACATAGAATCATAGAATGGTTTGAGTTGGAATGGACCATAAAGATTATCCAGTTTCAATCCCCTGCCATGGGCAGGAACACCTTCAATATGCAATGCATAACCTCCATTTCAACCACTCTGGTGACAGCAAGACCCTGGTGCTGCTGCTGGTAGATTGAACTGCATAAAATCAAAAGTGTTTAGGGGCCACCACATGAGGCCCAAATGAGATCTAGTCCTAAATAAGATGTAGCATGGACACAGCCAGTTTATGAATGTGATGTCCCATAAAGGTCCCTGTCTTGTTTTAGGTATCAGTGCATTCGGGCTAGCACCAGGTTCTTCTTCTTGGGAAGACGCATCTTGTGGCAGTCTCTGCCCATGCTTCTATAGCCCAGTATATTACTTTTTAAGACCCTTGAGTGATGGGAGACTCAAGGGAGAGCTGCTAATCTTTACATGACCTTGCATAATGGGCAGGTCTGGGCAGTGGTTGTAGCTGGTGGGAGAGTCTCAAAGGCTATATATGAAAACTCCTTCTGATCCAAGAAGTAAAGGACCCTGATTTGGTGCCCTAGGGATGGTTGGACTCGATGATCCAATGGGTCTTTTCCAACCTGGTGATTCTATGATTCTATGATAAATGGGAATGTAACAGCCCTAGTAAGGGTGGCTCTGCAACACGCTTGCTTACCTACATCTCCTTATTTCTAAGTAGTCCTTTAGCACAGCCCAGGAATGTTCTGTTGTGTGAGTAAGCATTTATAATGGAGGCTACAGAGTGAACTAATAGTGTTTGAAGATGAACCTCCATGTAGGTAACAAGGGCGTTGCACCACCTGAAAGGCTGACTAGGCCAAAGGTTCAACTTGTCAATCTATGTTGAAGCCTGGAAGATTAAGGAGAAAATGGGCTCCTAGGGCCATATGGAAAATGAGAGCAAGATAGAGATATTTTCATGTTGTACCAACAAAAAACAATATCCCCCATCAGTCTTATGACTTGTCATACTTCATTGTACAATGAATTTGGAAGCTGAAAGAAAAATAGACCTTTGGAAGTCATTAACTACTATTATTCGAAGTGGTATAACTGTGGTTGAACAAATGTGTCCCACTTCCAATGTTCTAATATATTTTGTCATTTTTCTGGAGGAGGCAAGAGAATGTAATGAAAATTACGTTTTATTTTCTATTCTTAATTTCTAGGGATTTTGGTAACATCCAGAAAAAATCTACTAAATCGAGCTATGTACCTACACAGAGAGCCATATTAGAAGTATATTTAAAATATTTCAAGTTTATATTATATTTCAAGGTTATATTAACATTATGATACCTCCAATTGATACCAAGATTAGGCACAGTGGGGGAGCCCTCGAACAAGTGTATGTTGAGAAACAGTGCTTGTACCACACAACTGGCAACTTCAATGTCCAAGAGAGACTAAAGGTGGACAAGGATTAAGAAGCAGTCTTCAGACTGGAGTCTGATAGCATAAAGAGGTGAAAATAATATACAGGTCTAAATGTACTTGTCCTCTGGCATACTGAACCAAGTTGCCTACACTCTTAGATTCCTAAGTGCTATACGCTAGTCTGGCATAAAGTGCTTTATCCACGTCTTCCTGCCTTTGAAATGTACATAAACCCAAATACCAACGGTCCCCTACAAAGGATCTTGAGCTTTTCCTACTGTGTTGCAAACCTGATGTACCAACGAGAGCAGCACATAACTGATTTGGTTTGGTGCTGTTACTCGGTGTTGCCATGACTATTCATTTTGTAAACTCTTCTTTTTTTTGTCCCCCCAAGTCAAATATGGAAAAGCTGTGACAGCAGCATGAGCAAAAGGATATTGGAAATAATCCGCTTGATTCAGCCCGCATGCAAGATTTAGTAGTGAAGTAGCATTGCAAAGATGATTTCCACGCATCTGATAACACTGTGACACCCTATAATAAAACGTATACCTTCTGTTTCATTTTATCCATTTAAGCCCTTTGAACAACCAGCAGTTGTTGAGTTCCCCACTCCTACTATTAATAGTCAGGGCAGACCGTGTCTGCCTGCTTAGATTTATTACATTTTAACTAATCTTGATTGAAGTCTTCGTATGTATAGGCTCCAGAGAAGTCAGTCACCAGGGTTACACACAACATACAAACACATACACACAGAGAGTTTTTCCTGAAATCAGCTCAGTAGATCTCACATTAAAACCATTTAAGGTGAAAAAATAAAATATTTTTCCTTATAGAACCTGGGCAACTAATCACAAGAATCGCGTCTTTCATCTTTCACCACTGCACATGAATTTTGGATTTTTACCCATGTGAAAAACCCACTGAAGTCTATGGGAAGGTTCCCTTAGTGCAGAAACTTGTGCAGCTCCACAAGTTTTGCCTTTATTGAGTAGTCATGATTCAAAAGAGATCATATACAAAAAGGGAGAGAAATTCCTCCTTGATATTCTTGCTGAATATTTTTGATAATCAACTTTATGTTGAGGGATTTGTCAGTGATGTGAAAATCCTCTCCAGGGAAAATATGTGATGCAGTTTGTTAGCTGCAAGATGAGCTCTGATAAGCTCCATGTATGCATTGCACATGGATGATGCAAAGGGCAATTCGCCGCCTGTGGCTCGGAGAAGGTGGTTTGGAGGCTGCCATATCCCTGTGTTCCTCCTTCCTCCTCCCGGACTGTATGATTAAGCTGGGTGCCTGGCTGAGAAAGGGCTACTGAAGATACTCTGACCACTTTGCTTTAAACACAAAACTTCAGTCCCTGTAAGACATAATATTTTGTTCAATTTCTGTATTTCAATTCCTATTCCTATTACTCCAATAAAAAGTCCGTCATGCTTGCTTCCTAAATGATATGTCAACGTCAGACCTTTGTCTGAGAAATGTCCAAAACCTAAAAATAAAATAAAATAAAAATACTTCTTATTCTGGGAAGGAGCAGTGCCATTCTTAATTCAACCCACCATGACAGGATTGAATCAAATTTGAACTGAATTTGCTGGTGAGTGATCTACACACCAGCAATACAACATAACTGCAGCCAGCCCTCTCTGGGTTAGCTGTGGAACCTTGGGACCTCCTGCTTCAAGAGAAAAATGTCTTTAGTAATCCTCAAGATATAGTTTATTTTGCTTGAAGCTGATTTTCCCTGGATATGTGCTGCAACTGGTTCTGAGGGCAGGCGTAAAAGCAGTGGCTGCTGTGACATGGTGCTGGGTGGGAGCAGGAAGACAATGTCCAGGCCCGTGCAGGCTCCCAAAAGCCATCTCATATTTCCTAGACAAGGGAAAACTCAACTGAGCACAACTTCTTGCTGTAGAGCTCCAAGGTTTCCTGTGGCAAAATTCCCGTCTAGGAGCCTCATGAGGTGCCCAAGCTCAGATGGATCACAGGCACCAGCCTGGGCTTCATGGGAAGCCAGGAGAAGTCTGATCTCCAGAGTCCTTGGTGGGTAGTTAGGAGCTGCAATTGTCTTTCACTATTGCTGTCCTCAAAGGACAGGGCTGATAAGGTTAACGTGCTTGAACATTTCTGTTCTTTCCATGCATTGAAGGCATTATTTCCTTAGCATTCCTTTTAAGTTAGCAAATACACCTTTTGTAAGAATAGGATAAATCTCTCAGATTTTTAAAAATTCACTTCAAAGGTCCTGCAAGCTGGGTCTGCTGGTGGTCTGCAGCTCAGCTGCAGTGCCAAATTTGTCAGCCTCCTGGAGCAAGTGCCACTCAGGAAAGCTGATGTCTTCAGCATACGTAGAACTTCCTGACCAGATACAAATCTCCTTCGCTGTTTGTGCACAGCTCATCCAAGGTGTCCAGGGTGCACTCAGTGTAGCCACCACGTGCTGTATGTACAGCTTGAAGGTGAGCAAGGCCAGCCTGTGGGGTCTCAGGGAGCTGTCAGCATGCTTGTAGTCCCTCTGTGAGAATGAAAATGAACTACAGAGCCCTTGTCATCTATTTCTGGGAAGAAACCTGGCTATCACCAAAAGTCTGCAATTGGAGAGGGGCAGCAAGAGACTAAGAAGAAACTGTTTTCTTGCTAGTACAGTAAAAAGCCCATGGAGAATGATAATTAGGGAGGGGCTTGGATCGTCTGAGGTTTGGTAATGGGATACATCTCAGAGAGAACATTTCCACCCATTAAAGCCCTCTTGTCTGGGTTCAAGACAGAGGCTACAACTTGTTTCCTCTTTCTCCTCTACTCTGGCACGCTGGGGTTTCTGACCTTCCATTGGAAATGTGCTTTATTTGTTGGGGATGACGACAGCCCTGACTGTGCTGCATGGCTGGGGCATGAAGAGGCAGTGCTGGAGAGCTGGGTGATGCTCACATGGTTATGGAGGTTGGGCTGGATGGCTCCAAATTCCTTCCCATCCTGCACTAGGTGGTATCTTCTCCTTTGAACCACTGCTTTGACCTGCAAGCTGAGTGATGGTCCTTCCTGCCGCTCTGGAGAGGCAGAGAGGTCTAACTGGTCTTGATTGTGCAAGGCACTTCTGCCTGCCTGGAGAAGGAGTGTTGCGCAGAGGGCTGGTGGCAGGTGGCACTCGTTGTCAAGAACAAAGTTAAAAACAAGATGAGGGCATCAGTGTTAGATGTGGAAAGGCAATGAGGACAGTGCTCCAACACTGGTATAGATGCTTTAGAGAAAGCAGCTTGGCGGGTCAGTGATTTCTGCCAGGAGTAGCACATTGTGTTTGGCTTGTGACAATCACATACACAATGCATAGCTAAAGGGACCTCTGCAAACCCTCTTGAACTGCGAAAACATCAGCTGCAGGGGATTTGCAACTAATGTCTTTCTTGGCACATTAGACCTCTCTACCCTCAGCAACCAAATCAACCACCCCCCATCTGCTTTTGCCACGATACGTAATGCAGATCTACAAATCGTCACCATCAGGGAAACCTGTACACTTCTACAAGTGATTTAATAAAAAGATTCTTCTCTGAACCCACATGCAGCAGAAGCTGAAAGAGGAGACACAACATGGTCATGAATCCATCCATCACCAGCAATATATTTGGGAAATTTCATGTCTTTTTCTACCTCACACACTTACTGCGAAACTCCATCTCTTATCAGTTGATCTGAACAGTGACCAGATTTCCTCTGTAAATCATTTTTAATTCACAGCTATCATTTTGTAACTGTTAATGACATTATTTACAAGATATTTTTACGGTTACCAGCAGCTTGATATATGTATATATTCTAATGGAAAAAAAGAAAACCAGTAGCAGACCAAAGTGAGTAGATTAAAATGCCATTTGAAGACTACTGAGGCACAACAGGGGAGGAAGAAATTCTTGGTGGGAGAAAGAAAGAAACCTCAGTAGCCCCGCTGGAACAAAGGCTCAAGACCACAGCTGTGGTCACTGGGGGGGATGCCGGGCTGGAGAACAGGCTTTGCTGTTTTCAGTGAACTGGGAAACCGTCCCTTTTTCCTAGGTGTGAGTTTTCCTGAAACAAGTTTTTGTGAATGCAAACCATTCTCTCAGGGGTCTGCATCAGAGCGCTGGGAGCAATGCTGGAGGGGCCGTCACCATTGCAGCCCTTCCCCAGATGATGGGCTGCTCACGTCTGGGACCAAGCACTCACCCCTCACCCCAGCCTGCAGGAATTCACTAGCAGTGCTGAGCCTGTAGGCAAGTTCGACCTTGCTCAGGGTTGAGCACAGCAAAAGCCCTACCTAGAGATACATTCCCAGGCTGACCTTGGCACTAAGTAAGGAGATGTGCATGGGAGACCGGGAATGGAAGGGAAGCATAGCTGTGAGAAAGGGAAGAGCCTGTGAAGGAAAACTGGGGAAAACTAAGAGCCCAAAGAAAAAGCCCCAGTGCGAATTAGTAGG
Source organism: Phaenicophaeus curvirostris (assembly GCF_032191515.1). NCBI lineage: Eukaryota > Metazoa > Chordata > Aves > Cuculiformes > Cuculidae > Phaenicophaeus > Phaenicophaeus curvirostris. The sequence goes on along the minus strand of NC_091396.1, from coordinate 59,934,771 downwards.
AACTGAGGTGCAGAGGCAGGTCTGGATCCAGCAGACACCACCGGGGAAGGGCTGTCGCAAGCCAGGAGAAAGGGTATCAAGACCTGGCAGAAGTGTTTGTTTGAGCCATGCTACTTTGATGCTGCTGTGGCCAAAGTACATGGGAAAAAAACCCATTTAAAAGAATATAAATGATTTAACAGTGTGTATCAATTTAGTAATAACAACACATATAAAATCCCTCTGCTCTCTGCTGGCCTCCAATGCCTTGCTTAGTTACAACAGTTACTTAGTGCATTTTGCTTTCTAAATATCGAGCCCCCTGCAGAAACCAAATGCAGAGCTGCATCTTGGGAGAAGCCCGTTTGAAGTGAAGCAACACCCCAATTGCTGAAACCACTGCCAGAGAGTGTTTTACTTGGTTTCTTCTCCTGGAAACCATTTCAGAGGAAGACTTCATCACAAAGCCAGAGTGTTCTCCCACACTGGACCCATTCCTTTTAAGAGTTACCCCTTTCCCCAGGCCCTGCAGAGAGGCTGGATGCACTCAACCAAGCCTGGCATGACAGGAATTTCTTAAAAGAATGATCTGCATGCCTCCCCTGAGCCTCCTTGTGCTCCCACCACCCTGGGGAGGCAGGAGGACTTCACAAGGCTGTCATGGTCCAGACAGACTTGAAGCAGTCCCAAAGGCATGATTGATGGGGACTCTGGTGGTGGGAGTGCTGAAAATAAGTCCAACACATGTTTCCCAGTAGCACCTGGCAGCCAACCAGAAGACAGCACCAGCATTTCCTAAATACTGAAAAAATGACTGTCACCGCAGATGCCTCACTAAATATAACCCCAGTGAGGTAGCAGCCTGTGAAAGGCTGAAGAAGGGCATCTACCCGGGATGTACGAACAACTCTGGTTCCATCTGAACCCTGGCTGTCATTCTTGGACTGCGAGACCTCCAGTGCTGCTTACTGCACAGGCTTTCAAGTCCCAGACCTGATGGGAAAGTGTCTCAAGTAGCAGGTGCCAATAGGATGTTGGAAACTGAAAACACAGATCTGTCTGAGCAAAGGAGGCTTTTGCTCTTCATGGGCAGGAGATATGATTTCATGTGTCTCGCCATCTCCAGGGCTCTCTGGGAGGTGGTTTGCCCCTTTGAGGCCAGGTACTTGGGACCACAGTGTGCTTGTTCATCCATGGTGCCTGCTCTCTGCCTCTTCAGAGGGACTTAGACTTCACGTGGCATGTAGATAAGTCCTGGGCAGCTTGCACATCTCAAATTTCCTAGTTTCCATGCGTGCTTCACAAAGTGAAATGCAATTCAGTGTCGGAGAAGTGGAATACATCTTTTAAGTTTTAAAGGAGATGGGGATTCCTCTTCTCAGCACGGTCATCTCCCCTTTGCCTCCCAGTTTCACCTCAAGGATTAGTTTACCAGCAGAGTCCACTGGTTCCTCAGGTAAAGCATCAGCCCTGGGAGCTGATCTGTATTGTGTTACATGGCAAACCAAGGGGTACTGCTGCCAGTGTTTGCTTTAGCAGTTTGCTAGGCCACCATATGTATCTGGATATGTGGCTCTGTCTCTGATAAGTGAGTCTCAATTTCCCAAGTTGGCTTTGGTAGGGAGGAGTGGGGCTGAGGGGAACTCAGGTTATTCCTGAAATCTGGCCTCTGGGACAAGCCCCTATCAAGGTGTTTCATACTTCTGAAACTCAGCTGTATTGCTTTAAGACATGATGTTACATAGCATGTCTAGATTTGTACTTTGAAAACAGGAGAGTTTATTTGCAGAGGTTTCATTTGCTCTTCAGCCTGCCATCACCCACCAGCATGAAGTGCAGAAGGTCAGCCCTGGGCATGGCTGCTCAGCTGCAGACACTGATCTCAGGATCTGTGTCATGAATCCTGACAGGATAGAGCCAAAGGGCAGAAACTGGAATTTTAAACAAGTGGTATTTTTGTTTGCCTTTTACTACCTCCATGGGGTAGTAAGTCATGGTGAGTGATGAGCAAGGTGGTGGAGGAGAGCCTTCAAATCGGGGAGCACAGAAAGCTCCCGCTAAGGAGAACTTATTAGACCAGAGAGGAAAGCCAGAGTGGGGCTGCGGAGCAAGGCAGTCACTAACACACAGTCAGTGTCCATCTAACTGGCAGGAGGAATAAGACAATGAAAGCACCCTGGCTCTGCTTTTACCTGACTGCAAGGTCTGCAGCGGGTTTGTTCTCTTATTACTTGTGCTCCACAAAGCTCATGTCATGACATCCTTGCTAGACATGTACTAGCAGTGTGCTAATGTGTGCAGCAGTCATGATTTGTCCTACTGTGGAGATGATTCTATGATTCTGCTGTGTAGATGTGGTATCTAGCCACAGATAAAGCAAAATAGCATAACCCATTGGAAAAGTCTGTTTTCTGATTTTGTTGTCTAGGAAATTATGGGAAAGTCACTTCAGGGATTGACAGGAATAACCTTTCTAGATATTAAGGCCATTCTTCTAACAAGCATAGCCCAAGAACTGTCCTCTGCCAGATACAACAGGACTAAACGGTATGTTTCCAGTCTAGATGCTGTGCTCCAAGTTGGCTTCCTTGGTACGGTCAACATACACTTGTCTTTTGGGTGGAGAAGGTTGAACCAATATTAGATGCCACTGCTGGAGCGTTTGCTGGTGTAGCAGTCTTTGATAATTTTTACAGTGTTTGCTGTTGGATGTTTGGTACGTAACACTGCTAGAATTTGAACTTCATGTGGGACCTTAGTTTAATTTCAGCAATGCAGAAGGAGCGGCTGAGTGGGAGATTAGTTTCTCTAGGTTTGACCTTGCACTATGATACTGAGCTGTGTGAAACTACAAGAAACTTTCTCTCAGCTGTTATTTGTGAGCAGAATAAAAAAAAAGAACAATGAGCAAAATTGAATAAAAAGCCGATCCTGTGATGTTACTGTAAAATCTGGGCTATGTCCTTTCTATATGTTTCCATAATTTTGTAAATTGTTATCTGAAGCTGCCATCTCCTCTTGCATTTTTAACCCCTTTTTATAACATTTCAGGCTTCACCCCATCAAGATCAACAACTAATTTCTGAAATAAGGAGTGCAAGGTTTTGGATTTGCAGGTGCTCTCTCTAATAGGAGCTGTCATAGGAACGGTTCCTACAGCAGAGTAGGTAAACAAACGGATATAGAACATAGTCCTCCATAGGACAGCTGGGAAGAAAAGCTGTAAGGGCAGAGGTGTCATTTAAACAAAAATATCTAATTTGGGATCTCCTGTACAGGATAGAAGCCCTTATAAGCTGCCAACGTTTGCCCATGCTAGAGCATATGATTATGGCTGATCCACTTTTGTCTTTAGCATTATTTGCACAACTCAGAAAGAAGCATGTGAATTTTTTTATGCAATATTTTGCAAGAAATGGGAAAAAGCAATCTTAATGAAAGGGATGTGCGGCTTCATCAGTGCTGCATGCATTTCTTGGTTTCTTTTTTTGCCACATGCTTCCCTCCAGCCTGCCTGTCTGCATCCACCTGTTGCCCCTGCTCTTATGTTTCAATTGTAAGCGCTCTGGGATAGGAAGCATTATCTTCATGTGGGGCACTTGTGCAGGACCAAAGCTGCTGGCCCTAATGCCCTGACATTATATGTAATGGTCTCCTGTAACACTATGGAAGACTATAGGAGCCTACTGTATTCATAAAACTCTAAAGCTCTGTCTGCAGGCACTGGAGGATGGTGCATGAGCATGTGAGAAATTCAGTGGTGGGCTCCACACGCACAGAGGTGGATGTTGAACCACCTGCATCCCAGCTGGGGAAAGGGACACACCCTGCCTACAGTAGCATCTCCTGGTTACCTTGCAAACCAGCTGCGTGCTCATCCCTGGAGCATGGTATGATGGTCTTGGGAGGGCATGCCTGGGTGCTGGTTCTCAGGATGCTTGCAGTATGTGGCAGCATGGGTATGTAGTACTGTCAACTCCTGATCCAGAGGGAAGAGTAGGGCTTTTGGGAATTAAGCACTCAACTGTTGCATGTGTGATGAAATTCAGTCTCCTTTCCAGCATGCTGTAGGGTAAATTGCCCTCTCGCCCCCTCAGGGCCTCACTCCCACCCTCTCATTTGTATCTTTCCATCTTTCGTCTTGTTACTTACCAGTGTCTGCCTTATTGTGCTTAACACTCATGTTTGTGGCATATGGTGGAGCAACAGGCCCTTCACTCCGCCTTTCTGGTTCCTCACTGGCTCCTGCATAGCTTTCTTTCAAGCAAAGGGAGCAAAAGTGAGTGAGTGTGCTGCCTGGCAAATCATCCGAGCCTGATTCTTTGGGACTTCATTGCACCAAATCTCATAACCTTTAGGAGGTTTTCCAGGGTTCCCCTTCACATCAGCATGCTTGAATATGCTCTCAGGCAGTTTTGGAAGAGCATCCTTCCATGGCTAAGATCAAAAGCTTTGGGTCTCCTCCCTTCACCGTACTGCTGATGCTGACTCCTAAGAGGTATTTGAGGTCATGAAGTAAAATCAGCTTATCAAACACTCCCTACCTCCTCGTACTCATCTTCTTCAGGAAGGCCCATTGTGTGTCTTCTATTCCATCCAGCTCTTAGCAGAGTTAACAGGCACCTCAGGAGCCATTAGGGTTTTAATATTCATACACTTTTCTAATTGTTCACTTCCCAGTGCCTTTTCTTCCTGCCAAGAGATGATAATGTTCCTTGCCTAAAGCTAGATTCCTCCAGCTCCCTGACTAATTTTCCTACAAATTTTGCAGCAAAAGAAGTTGGCTAGTAGACCTGTTCAGCACGTAAATTGTACATAGGGTGAAATTCATCTCCTCAGCTCAAGGTACCTCCATGTAGCTGGTTACCATCTAGCCTGCCATTGACTCTTTAGTCAGTGGCCTCAGGTAGGATTCTTCTCACGCTAAAATAGAGGCCCAAAATCAATTAGATGCATCTTTTTCTAAAACACAATACATCTGTGTAAGGAGCTCTGATAAGACAACAGTCTTTAAATGTCTAAAAAATGGTGAGTTGAATCCTACTATTGTGCTGCAAATATTGTTATGCAGTAATTAAAATCGGTTAAAAAGAACACAATGAATTACGAAAAATCCATAGCTGCACTGAAAGAGTCATTAGAAGTCCAAAGATTTTTCTAATTGCTCCAGATGAATAGTTCCTATTAGATTCTAATTCCAAACATCCATTTCAACCTCCCAATAACAATGACAGGCCCCAAGAAGTTTATATAAAGATCCTGTATTAGCTTTCTCAGTGTATGCACACAGTTTATTACCTTATCTGTAATGAAGGGTCTCTTTCTGTAGTTGAAATGCAGGTTTAGATGCTGGAAACAGCAGCTTACCAGTTCTGTAGCTGTTAATTTGTGGAAGGCTGGTGAGATGTACATGTGCTTTGCACACCCACAATGAGACAAACATGGGCAAAAAAGAGCCCTAAGTTCTCCTAAAAGCCTCCAGGTTGGTGGGAGAGAAAGTTTCACCTTGGTTGTGAATCCTGCTTTTTCTCGGTTCTCAATGTCTATAAAAGCTTAATGTAAATGCTCCTAGAGTCTTTCACTTAGTGGGGCTTTTGAAACATGCCAACAGGCAGCTACCTAGTGTACTTCCCAGCTGAATAAGGAGACTTTAAACACCAGGGTCATTTGATCAGTCTTACTGCTTATTTTAGGTCTTCAGGCAGAAGTTATGATCTTGTTGTATGGTTGTTCAATGAACGGGAGACTGTGAATCTGCAGATACACACATGCACAGACACACTACTTGTCTGCAAACTACAATTACTGCACCAAAAAAAAAAAAGTTAAATATCTGCTGAGATACTCAGCTGAAGAGCAAAAAATAATAAAAGAAATAATAAAAGCAAAGAACTGGCAAGAGAACTGTCCAGAAGTAGTAAGTGAAGTTTTTAAGCTAAGTTTGAAGACTAGCTGCAACTTGCCACACAGGAAAAAACAGAAGACAAAAGTACTATTATGCTTTCTTAAAAATGTAAGAGTACAGTACACACATTCCCTGACAAGGTCATTAAACATCAGTTCAGAGACCCAAAGCGGCATATGCCTGGGTACAATGGGTGTTTACTCTTCGATTCAGCGAGGTGCTGGTATGCATAGGGGTTGCTGTCGCCTGAAGAACGTCGGTGTTGGCCTTGTGTGGATCATAACGGCTTGGTTTGGTTAGTGCACAGAAATGCAGCTAAATCTACTCCTTCAGAGATCTAATTTGTTTGGAATGACAGGCATGTCCTGACTAAAAATTAATTCTGCCAGGTGATACAACTTGTTCGAATTTGCAGGAATTTGCCATTTGGAAAAAAGGAAAAAAGATAAACTCTTAAGTATGGACCTAAAGCAGATAATTTGATCTTTCAATAGAAAAAAAAAGTACATGTTAAAAATTAAGATTATGTGCTCTGGGTGAAGCATACTCCCTCCTTTCAGGTATGCTTTGATGAGGCTTCTTCCCTGTGAAGAAATGCAGTGCATGTTCCTTTTAAAGTTATGGCAACACTGACTTGGTCTCATTATTTGTTTGTTATTCTCCTGCCTCTGTCCACGAGCAGATGACCTGGCCATACCAAAAATATATCTAGGGAGTTTCACTCTGCCAGCTCTTTGCACCATGCAGCACGTCACCCATGAGGAGGGGAAAGCCAAATCCTGCTGCTGAGGGGTGCAGAGCAAAGCTGCCTTTTCAGGGCTCTCCCCCCATGTCCTGTCGCAGCTCAGCCTGTCCCCTCTCCTTCCCGAGAAGGAGAGTCCATAACACCCCTCCCTCTTCCCCAGAGCCAGGAAGATGCTTTTATTCTTACTGTTTTATCACACCAAATCCCTGTGGCACAGCCCCAGCAGTAGAAATGGTGCAGTGGGTAGCCATCTGGATGGGTACAGTGTTGCTGAGGTCTGAGTTAGCCCAAGCATGGCCATGAGACCACTATTCATGACTTTGCTGTGCTCTGGAGAGCCCAGGGGCACCCACTAAGTAGCAGCCAAGTTTGCCACATTGCTAGAACCCGGTCAGCTCCTGCCCAAGTGCAAACTGTGCCTTGCAAACGAGCTTGACCTCAAGCCTGTGGAAAGCTGGGCAAATTCTCCATTGACTCCAGCACCACAGATCTTTAATAGCACCAAGGACGTGTCCCAGCAGAACTGGCTTTGGAGCTTCCTTCTCCCAGGAGAGGTTTGGGACTTCTGCTGCCTCCCCTAGGACACACAGCCCAGGAGCACAATTTAGGAGAGCCAGGTTGGAGTGGTTCGGCTGTAGGTAGGTTCACACCCATCCTTCCTCTGGCCATGAGCAGATGGTCTAGACCACTAAACCCACATTTTCTGGAAGTTGGTTCTCAGATGGAGTCACTTCCTGACAGAGCTCTTTGTATTTTATCAGGAGGAGAGTAATCTGAAAGAGGCTTATTATTATACTGGAGGGTTTTTAAAAAATCTTTTCTCTTTTCATAGTGTCATTTCAGTTTATTACTCATCTGTGGCTTTTTTACAAGCTGTCTTTTGGGTAAGGCACAGTGAAGTGGTGTTACATTCCATACATGTAGGGGCCTAGCTGCAGTTTCATTGTGTATTCAACCCTATAATTAAGACTCAGATGGAAGACTTTATGCCTTTAAAGCAAAGAAATTCTAGGTTTCTTGGCAAAACATTTGGCTGAGTACATAGAGAGCACCTTAAGTACTTAAATGGTCTCTATGAGAGGAAACCTGATGCCAGAAATTATGTACCTTAAAGGCAGGCTGTTGGGAAAAAGCAAACAAACCAACACTAAAATGCTTGATGTCTTGAAGTACATTCTTCCTGAGTATTATTTTTTTTTCTTGGAAGATGCTCTGTAAGAGGGATTGTATTCTCAAAAATGACTCGTTGCTGGCACCCAATCACTATTAATGTGAGCTGCATAAGGCGTGGAAGTCAGCAGAAACTACCCAGCTGGTTTTCAATAAATTATGAAGGACTTGGCCATTGCCTTTAAGCAAATCAATACAGCACTGCTGCGGTGTACCAACAGCCAGGAAAACTCACTGGGAGGAAGACAGCTTCTTTTCCAGGGCATTATCATGCACAGCGTTTGCACCTGGCCCCTTTGAGGGGAGGATCGATGAAGCAAGGCATGGCGGCCGTGGGACTGTGGTATGAGGCTTGTGGCAGGTTGAGTTTTCAGGCAAGCATGGGGCATTGACATAGGAGGGTTTTACCCACAAAAAAACACCAAAAACCTTTGGGGAAGAGAGGCAGAGCATCTCCTCCAGCCCTAGCATTGCAGTGGACACTCAGGGGCTGTGTCCCTGCCTGAGGGATGGTGGGGCAGCAGTGGGAGGGAGAAGATGCTCCGCTCTTGCTGGTGATGTTTTCCTCTCTGGGTGTGTGCCCATGGTCTTCCCCTGCTTCCCCTTTCCTCTCCGTGTGCCATCCTGCAGCTTTCATTGCATCCCTTGGGGCCTGCTGATGGATGAACCAGACCTGCCTGCTGGAAGAAAAGCTTTGGAGACGGGGGTTGGCAAAGCAGCCCCACAAGCCACTGCTCTATGGGAAGCACAGACCAGTCCATCTTTTATTTTTCATCTCCTGCTGGAAGACAGTGCAGACCAGCACTGAATTTGAAGCTAGAAAGGATAAGTAGAAAGAAGGATACCATCTCTGGGCTCAGGATAAGCAGCACAAATCACATCTCGCCATGCACAGAGCACACTCCTGCTTTTGTAAAAGAGTGCACTTGTGTTCTAACAACAGTGTGGTGTTTGTTTGTGGACTAGCAGTGTTAATAGTCACCACAGCAATAATAAAAGGCTGTAAGAATATTAATGCTAACAGCTCAGGCAGCCCTTTTTCCACCAGTCAATCTCAAAATACTCCAAAAAGGGATCAATAAAATTTTTTACAGATGGGGAAACGGTGACACAGAGCAGTGACCTTGTCACTGTCATCCAGCTGGCTGTGGCAAAGCCAGCAGCAGAATTAAATTCAGAACTTGTGCTTTTCTCAGCCTAAAACAAACTCAGCTTTGCCATTTTGACTTTACGCAGTACCATTCTAAAATTTAGCAGAGAAAGGTACACGTATCCTTTACTCACCTCCCATGTGTTTGGCCCCTATCAAATGCTAAATGGAACAGCAGAACCAGAGCAATAAAGATTTCTATCAATGAGGGAACTCCTACTGCACAAGGAATGTATTTATAAGTAAGTAAGTAGGGTGTATAAGATACCCCTTTTAGGGGTATTTATGCTTCTTTTAAGGAGATGGTCTGTATATCAGATGAGCCAGAATCCTCTGGGATTTGAAAATTACAACAACTCTTATTTTCCTTTATTTTTTTCCTTTTTTCTTTTTGTATTATTAGGCATCAGAGTAAATAAGTATAAGCCCTACATGGAGCATCTTGTTGGGGCATACATTGTATAAGCTCCAGGGCGCAAATATTTTACACACCCACCCCTTTGATTTTTTTTTTTTTAATGGAATATGCAAATTGTGCATGTTTCAGCTGGGATTGTCTCTCTTTGATCTGACTGTTCTCAATCCTGGAATTTCCTGCAGTGGGGAGAAACTGAACTGAGGGCTGGAGTGAAAGGGATTTTCTCCCTGCACTTTCTCCAAACTTGTTAGGGGCCATCAAACTCACTACTAAGACATGGGATGGTAGCAACGGCTTTGGAATAAAGTCTCTGCAAAGAAAGGGCCAGAGAGCACCATCGCAACCTGCTGCAGAAGATGAGCAGAGGGGCTTGAGTACCTCCCTCTGTGCAAGAATTTGCTCACCCAGGGGATGGTTACATGAAAGAAAGTCATGATTTCCTTTGAATTGCAAAGCCTGTCCTCATCGTGAAGTTGTGGAGACACCTATGGCTGGGTCCCACAAGTGTGGTAGATGAGTGCTCATGTGCAGCATGGATGAAGAGCAGAGTGTGGCTCTCCTGCCAAAGCAAAGACCCACACCAGGCAAGTCCCTGGCAGCACCAACTGTTAGTGTCACTATAAGACTACTGCCTTTGTCCAGCACCTCTTGACCCTGCAGGGTCTTAAAAACAATGCACGATGCAGACTGTCCAGTGGGAGGACCTTCAGGTGTCCTGCTAAGCAGGACACAATGTCCTTCCTCCACAAGCAAGTCATTAAAAAATGGTTTTAAAAAATGCACCAAGGGAAAGGCTGGTGTGAGAGCCACCTGCATCTAGCGAGGAGGCCAGGGCAGGCACTGCTGAAGAGGTCAGCTGAAACAACAAGCGGTGCCTAGGCTACGCTGCCAAAACAGCTCACGCCAGGGCTTGAATTACCGCCTTTGTGCAAACACCTCGCGTGGCTGCCGTGACCAGCTCCCTTTCTTTGATGAAGCAGATAGGGTCAAAAGGAAAACAGAGCGGGGAGAGAAAGCAACATATGGCAATAGGCATGGATTTGCTGGATGAAACATACAACTTCTGGGGAGGGAGGAAGTTTTGCCTCTAACTCCAGTGACAGCAGAAGTAGAGCTTGGAGAACTGGAGGAGTGTTTTGGCACATAGGGAAAGGAGCTGCCTACTGCGGACAAATCCATGGCCAGAAAGACCAGTTCCCCTCATGTCAGGCTATGCTGCAGCAAACCAGGCATGATCATGAGTCTGCACGTATTCAGAGTGAACAATGTGAGCTGTCTGTAGAAAATTATACTAAAAAAGAGGGAGGGAGGGTGCTTTCCTGAATTTGGAAAGTGTTCCTGTTTATTTCTGCTTTCCTGTGGGGGAGAGGGCAACATAATGAGTCATTCCAGCCATATAAAGAGCGTAACTAAGATTTTACCTGAGTGAGAAGAAAGTTTTTTCAAGGCTCGTAAATGCTTATTGATTTGTCCTTTTCTATTTGTGTGCCTCTGCATTTCCAGAGCATAAGTGGAAATAAAACAAGCCTGAAAAAAAAACCCCTATTAGCAGAGGTCTGACCCCTAGACCCTTGACAGTGATGAAGCCGCTTGCCTCCAGCGATGGATTTGGTCCATCCGCTGCTGACAAAAGCAAACCAGCCCCAGTGTGCATAGCTCCTGGCCCAGAGCAATGCCCCTCTGTGCTCCCAGGTGTCTCTCACCTGCAGATATTCACCTTTTGGGCAAGCCCAGGACGCTGCTAGGGGTCAGCTGGGGTGTAGCCAAGAGTGTGGCCTGCAGTGTGTTGGGGCTTATCAATGGACTCTTGTTCAGCTTGGGATTCCTGAGCTCCTTAGTCATGTCTTTGCATGTAACTATAAATCACCTATTGCAGAGCCTCAGGTTTTGCAATACTTGGCCCTTTGCAATTTTACCTCTCCCACAAATAACAGGAGGGGCCATTTTTTCTCTTGAGCCAGGTTTTCAAGTTATGGACTCTGGATTCACAAAGAATTGGTTGGGCTGATTCTGCTTCCTTGCCAAAGTTATTCAATTTCATTAAAAGCAGCTAGAAACACATTAAGTCCCTCTATGCTCTTGTTTTTCCATGTAAGGAATAGCTGCCACTAGGCTGGAAAATTCACAAAAGTATCCATAAAAGCATCTCTAAATGGGATTGGGAAAAAGATTAGGAAGGGATCACTTACCTGGTTGAGTTTACATCTTTGGTCTGGGACCTCTGCTAGAGTGTGGCCTTTCCCCACAGGCGAACTCAATGTTGTTTGCTGGTTGAAACCCTCCCAGTGTTGCTTTGGTGGTGAGCATCTGGGCAGAAGCAGGTGACTTCTGGAGTCCATGCTCTACCCCATCAAATCTCATCCATCTCTACAGGTGATGGAGTCTCAGAGGGCAAACCCTGCACCCACACTTTTCACCTGTATTTCACTCTGTGCAGCTTCACGGTGCAGTAACACGGCTAAATGAGGGTGCTGAGGTGGCCTTGGTTGACAGCTTAAGAGTGCTGTGCCCGTGGCAGGGCCCCTCCAGAATGTGCTTTGGGACTAAGGGGATGTGCTGATTTTCCCCAGTCATGGTGCTCCCCAACCTTGAGTGCCAGCAATGCCAGCACAGGAGCACTTGGCCAGGTTTGCAGCCCATACATCGCTGTATAGGACTGCACATCCTCTGTGGAGTCTGGCTCTGGAGTAGCTCATGCAATGTCAAATTACACCTCTACGCCCAGCCCTGAGCTCATTAGGACTGAATAAGTGCATTGCAGGCCCTAACATTTACTGTCTCATTCTTCACATAAACTATTTCCCTTTCTAGGAAGCAGCTAAAATCATGGAAAAAAGCCCCATGCTATTGCAGCAAACTATCAGTCGTATCTCTGTCTCATGGCTGGTCAGTTCTGCCCATGAAGGCAGCTGCCGCATCAGCTACTGAGGCTTCTCAGGGTTGGAGTTCTTAATTTATTTTTTTTTATTACACAAATAGATTTGACTTTTTGACTTTTCAGGTTCACTCACCCTCTCGTTGGTTTCTTTCCCTCTCTCTTAGCTTGCTTAATAAAGCATGACAAAGAGGACAGGCTACTTGCTCTGCCACAGCAGCAATAATGCAGCATGTACCCGCACCAGCCAGGGTCAGGTTTCTGCCGCTCGGGAATTTGACAGATGGAAATGCTGGGATTCTTTCCATGGCCCTCCTGCCTTCCAGGCCCCCAGGATAGCAGAATGTTACCGGGGGCATACCCCAGCATAGTCACCAGCATGGGAAAGAGAGGACCTATGGTGAAGGCTGGGGGAAGGGAGAGATGGTAGAGTCATTATTTTAATGCAACTCTTGAAGATGAGAGTCTTTCCCTTGCCTGGGAAGGCAGTACATTCATAATTGTATTTCCAATAAGATCAGTTTCTCATCTTTAAAGTGATTTTGCTTTCACTGTCATGACCCAATTAATTTAAAAATTCAGAAAGAAGGTCCCCTCACTTCCATCCCCAAACCGATGCTGGTATTTCCCCTCCTTTGTTTTCTGTACACCAAGTCAGGAGAATTTCTCTGTTCCAAGGGAGTCTGAGAGAAATTCCCAGACACTGGGGTTTGCCCAGATTCCCTCACCCAGTGGGAATGAAACTCTGTTTACAAGCTGACATTCTTCTGCTTGAACATCATGCTGCTGCCCCCAAGCCAGTGGTGCTTCTAGGTACCGAGTTTTATAGATGTGGAGGCTGGTCCAGATGATCAATCCCTTCCCCTGTTCATGCTGGGGACTTTGCTTTCAGATTAGTCCCATTTGTTCCAGATGCCCCATAGGTGCCAGCATAGTATAGGAAAGGAGGATAGGGAATATTGGAACCTGGTCTGGTGGGTAGAGTGATGTTTATCTGATTTCCTTTATCTCCGTTGTCTGTGAGGGCTAGGGTCTTCAGGTGATAGGGACAGAAAAACCTGGATTAGGAAGAGCAAAAATGCACATTAGGTAATTGAAAAGAGGAGCAACTGAGAAAGTGTCGCAGCCAAAGCTCAGAAAGAACAAAAAAAGACAACTCATTTGAACAGGTTTGTGTTCAGGAAACAAAGCGCCAATGTTGGTTTTCTGTCTTGTATGTCTCTCTATCTTCCTCATACATGAAGCAGGGTGCACAGGTCAAGGATTTGGGGATTTCAAGATCAAGGTTCAGTCCCTGCTGGTGTCCATGCAGGTGAGGCCACCCTGAAAGATGGGCTGAAACCTGCACTCAGCCTTCAGCCCTGGTGCCTGTCCAGCTCCTCACATCACCTCTCCCATTCATTGGCATTGTGGCATGATATTTTCCAAGTTTGGCTCCAATCCTTTATATAGGGGAAAAGCACTGGGCTTCTTTGTTTGCGGGAGTCATCTTTCCTTCCTCAAAATACCTCTCTTACCTTCTGGATTTCATACCAGATTGAGGGGATGTTGTTTCAGCAAGAGCTGCTTGTACCTTAACAAAAATACTCATCTTAATTTTAGAATATAAAACATTGCAAAAGTCAAAGATGGCTATATTTTGCAATTATGGCAGAGCTGGCTGGAGAAGACTCATAAAAATTTTGCCAGAAATGATTGCCGGAATATGAAAATGTAGATGTGTCAGATATTGTGGAGTTTTGGGGACTGTTCAGCTTCCTCTACAGTTGCATCCAGTGGAGGAAATGTTAAACAGGAACCTATTACTTAATGCCACACGAAATCAGAGTGTACCTGCGACACTCAGTTACAGCAGAGTAAACACAGTGAGATCCAGTTGCTGTGCCCATGTGCGCCATTTGAAACCCTCATTTCATCTCTTAACACTGCCCCACACAGCGATAAAGTTGAATACTGTGTTCAGTTGAATCCTGTGTTCAGTTCTGGGCCCCTCACCACAAGAAGGATGTTGAGGCTCTGGAGAGAGTCCAGAGAAGAGCAACAAAGCTGGTGAGGGGGCTGGAGAACAGGCCTTATGAGGAACGGCTGAGAGAGCTGGGGGTGTTTAGCCTGGAGAAGAGGAGGCTGAGGGGAGACCTCATTGCTCTCTACAACTACCCGAAAGGAGGTTGTGGAGAGGAGGGTGCTGGCCTCTTCTCCCAAGTGACAGGGGACAGGACAAGAGGGAATGGCCTCAAGCTCCACCAGGGGAAGTTTAGGCTGGACATTAGAAAAAAATTTTTCATGGAAAGGGTCATTGGGCACTGGCAGAGGCTGCCCAGGGGGGTGGTTGAGTCCCCTTCCCTGAAGGTGTTTAAAGGATGGGTGGATGAGGTGCTGAGGGACATGGTTTAGTGTTTGATAGGAATGGTTGGACTCGATGATCCGATGGGTCTTTTCCAACCTGATGATTCTATGAAAGTGGTTAAATATGAGACTTAGACATAACCATAGGGTGAAGTTGATTTTAGTCTCAGCTGAGGCACCCCTAGTGTTCTGGCAGATGTGGGACCAGAGCATATAGGAGCGAGACTTGCAATGCTTCTGGGTGCTTGGGAGGGCTGTTTCAACCCCAGCGCACTTTGGCCAGGAGAGCAGGGAGGGGAAAGAGGATATGTGCTAGGCTTTGACATCCTCAGCACCCACTCGGGGTGGCAGGGAGGAGGTGGTGTGCCACAGAGGGGCTGAGGACTGCCTAGGGTCTCTGGACAGTGGTCGGTGATGGACAGGTGGCAGGCAGGGTGGGGCACGGCGAACCTCCCCTGGGCTCTGGGAAGGAGAGGCATAGTGTAACGTGAAACATCAGGCAGGTGTATAGTTTGACTTTATCCCTTCATGAGGCCACTTTGTAGTTTCTGTCAATCCTGGATGACAGGATATGTAGATGGAAGCCAGCATTTGCTCTGTGTCTCAGTTTGCCCAGGCCAGCCATGTATGTAGGCTTAAAGCACCATGAGAACAGGGACAGAGACAGCTCCCGCACCAAAATATGTCACTGCTGCCTGACGCAATGCAGGCAAGAGACAAGGGGACTTAAGACAGCTCATGAAAAAAATGCCATTAGACTCTCCTTTAAACTTTGCCTTTAGGCTTTCCAACTTAAAAATAACACACACCATTGGCCGTTTATGTTTAGCTCACTGGGGGCTTTCTTTCCTGCAGGAATGTGAGGATTAGATGGTCTTCTCTGCTTCTGCGGTGACTCCACCAGCGTCCTGCAAAGTGATCATGTTCTCTTCTAAAGCCTGGACTGGATTGGCAGCAGCGGTGCAACAGCAGATGGATGAATGAAATTCCGGCACGATGGAGCCCTGTCCAGGCGGGAAGGAAAGGATCATTCTGCAGGATAAGCTCTTTGGTGGGCTGGAGTAGAATCATCAAGCCAAACAAGGACTTCAAGAAAAATGTAGGTGGAGTTCAGCTCCGTTTTACAGATAACAAAACCTACTGGTTGCAGTGACCTAATTTCTGAGTGTCAGATCCATCTGCCTGGCTGAAATTGGTGACAAGTTGCCTGCAGGTTTTAAGGAGTAAAGTGACTGCGAATGACAGCAGGAAGTATCTGCAGAGGGTTGTTCATCAAGAAAGTGTTAGAAAGGCAGGTGCCTAGCAGGATGCGACAAAATCGTCACAGTGGTGTAACACAGAGTGAAAGTTGATGCTAGTACCGGGGACACATCTGGGGAATGCTGTGGGTTTTAAAACCTGAGTTTGCTCTCAGAGCTGAGTTTGAGCTCCCTGTAATATGTCAAAATAGAGTCTGGGGTAAAACAAGCTACTGGTCCAGTGTTGGCTAACCTCCAGTTTTTCCACAGGATAGACACCTGAATCTGAAAGATGCAGCCTCTAGCCTCATTCTAGACAGCCACTTGCTCTTTGATTGAAAGGCAAAAGCGTGCAGTCCTGAGGCACAATCTCTCAGCCTGACAAGACAGATCAACTGAAGGCAATCTCCTCCTGGCCCACAGAGAAGAGACTGCCCAAAGTAAGCAGCTCATTTCTGGGAATCCTGGGCAGAAGCTGGCATGTACACAGGTGGTGGAACAAGGTCTCAGACCCCACTGCCAAGTATCTTACCTGCTGCTAGCACCTCCTGGTCTCTCTGATGTGTACCTCGGGGTCTGGAGACCTGTCATTAGCCAGGATGTTTTTAAAACAGAAAGGTGTTTCTTGAGCTCACTAGTGCATTTTTTTTTATTTATTTATTTTATTTTTTAAAAGTTGTAATTAAACAGCATTTTTGGCCAAGTAACAATTTGGGATGGTGGGGAAGATAGAAATAAAACAGGTTTACTAGAAGAGGTCTACTATTAGCATCCACACAACCTGAAAACAGGTTTACTTGCGAAAGTAAACCTGAGATGCAGGCCCTGAATCACAGCAGAAGACAACACTGGCACAAGGAGAGAGATTCACATCATCATCCCTCAGGGGATATATCAGTGATGGAGCAGTATACCAAAGCAAGTCTGCTATGTTTGGAGACTATCTTGCAGATACAGGGAGTGCACTCTTGTTCAGAAGGAACTTCCCTAGCAGAGACAGTGATGTTGGATTGTATGCTGGCTTCTGGACTGGGTATTGCTGAGCTTTCTGTAGGCAGTACCAGCCCTTTTTCCTCCTGAGGAGCAGTCCTGCCAGACAGACAGAGGGATGTGGCAGCAAACAATGCTGAGCTCTTGTCTGCGCACTTCAGGATATGATTCACAGAGTTGCTGGGCTTCCCCAGAGCTGGGGAAGTGGTTTCAGCTGAGAAAATGTAATACCACCCCCTCCAACAGAACACCTTAGGAAGCCTGAATGGCATGTTGCCTGTCAGAGGCTTCTGAGATTGCCATCACTTTCCTCTTCAGACCGTCTCATGCTTTCCTAGTGCCTTCTTCTTTGGTCATTTCATTTGTTTTGAGGTCTAGATGAAATAATTCTGCACTTCTACACTTGGGTAATAGCCAATTCCAGACCACTGGATTACATTGAGATAGGCAGTCTTCCTCCAAAGCTGCCTCAGCCTTCTATGACCTTTAGAGAGCAATTTGTTATTCTAAGTCTAGGACACCAGGAGCAGTGGTCCTTAAAATATGCTTGTAGAGAAGGAACATTTGTAAAGGTGAACCTGAGGTAAGAGGAACACATGTTTCATATAGCAAATACCAGATTGAAAAAATGTTTGGTGGTGAAATAAAGATTGGCAGACTGTCTTGTGATAGCTAGTTTGAGACACACAAGGGCTGGTGGTGATTCATGCCAATTGAATAATGTTGGAAATAATTTGAAATAAATTAGTAGTATAAAAGAGAATAATAATTAATAAAAAGATAAGAGATATTACTAATATTTCTTGTCCTGTTTGAGAAAAAAAATCTTGTGAAAATTGGACTCTACAGCCAAGTGAGAATGTGTAATTGCAATTCATGTGGAGAAGAAACTGTTGGTTGTCATCATTAGTGATAATATATTAGTACTGGATGTTCTGATGAGGGCTCTCTGTGGTCAAGTAAACATGCCTGCAAGGCTTAGCCATAGTCTCTCCCTCTTAGAGAGCACCTAATTACATCTAGAGAGACCTATTGCACATTTAACCATGATAAATTATCATTGCTATTCTTCTGGCACTAGGACTGCCTATCTGCTGAGCAGTGGCAGAGTTCAGAAGACTTGGTAGCTGGTTCCTTAGCAAACTAGAAATCCCTACCACTGTCTGAGTCTATCACTAATGTGTTTTGTTTCTATACACCTTCTCATCTTGTGGATCTGAGCTGGCCAAATGACACATGTTTTTCCTTTTTTCTGACCTCCATGCCCATTTCCAAGATGCAGTTCTCAGAAAGCAAAACATCAGGAGATTGTTTATCACGACCATTGACCTGAGTCTCAGGATGACAGGAGGTAGCTCATTCAGCAGATCTTCACAGGTCTGAGCACCCCATGGAGATGAATGAAAAAGCCTGTGTTCAGCCGCTGCATCTCAGGACAACTGCAGAGCAGGGGAGAGAGATTGTCTCTGTCTCAAGTGTTCGTTGCAGAAACTAGTTTGAAGAACAGCAAAGACTCCTGGTGATCCCTCTGTATTTAGGCAAATTAACTCTTATTGGGGAAAAAAGAACTTCAGGGTAATTCTTCTGATGGCCTTTCTGATTTGCAGGTACAGAGTTTTATCCTGTGGTATCTATTAAATTGTTTCTTGAAAGCTATTGGGGGTTGCACTGTTCAGGCAGGCCATGAAGTGTTCAGAGAAGCAAACTGGCTCTCTGGATGCAAATGAACCCTCGGAGATAGCTGGAAAGCTATTTCTTGTGGATTTTGCTAAATACCGTGGTAGAATAGGCCATTATTTGCTCCTTTGTGCTGAAAGCACACCCAGGCATGACCTTACGCTGTTTGTCCAGACCACAGGCTGGACACTAAAATTAAATGCATGCAGACACACTGAGCTTGCAAAAACAAGGGGTTCAGAAACCACTTTCAGCTGTACGCCAAGTCACAGAGCTATGGGCCTTGCTTGGGCTGCATTTGCCCTTGTTTTCCACAGGCAGAGCCCTGGTGACTTCACTACCATATAAGCAGGGTAAGCATCACATTGTAAGAGCCTGTGGGCTTACAGCAGGACTTGAATATATGCTCATGTTTCCATAGGTCTGCTTCTAAAATCAGATGCATTTCCTTCAAGCAACTGTGTAGAAGAGACAGGAGAGACACATCCTGAGAGGATCTGGAGCGTTTTGTTCTGGGACAGCAGCTGAGCAAACCATAAAGCAGGAGAAAGTCCCTAGCTCTCTTTAAAGGAAAGTGATGATCCTTCAAAGGCAAGGGAAATCAGGCAGGGAAAACCCATGTAAGCACATGGTCTACCCAAAAATGACAATACCAGCCTGTCAACAATATGCTTAACGTTGAGCACAAGGATTTGCCCAGGTCAGTGTCCATGCAGATGAAGAGTGCCGTGAAAAATTCTCACTGAGAGTCCTTCAGGCTTGCTTGTCCTGAGACAGTAGGGGCTGCAATAACACAGATTGAGCCAGTGTATCAGCCAGGTTCTTCTCTTGCAGTCAAGCCAACAAAGCCCAGATCACACACACAATGCTTCAGAGAGCTCCTCTGTGCACATTTCTACTTGACAAGATGGTCAGGCCATGGTGATTTTGGGACATGCTGGACCGCCACAGTGAAGCAGTCACAGCATTTGTGGTGGAGCTGGGAAGAGCTGGGGAAGTGAAGAACATTTCCACTGCTGTGAGCCTCAGCTCCCCTCTAACAATCAATTGCAGATTGCACCTAGGAAGAGAGAGAGATTGTTTCTCTGTGGTCTTAGTTGGGTTTTTTTTGTCATATTTGCAGTGTTGGTTCACATCCTGTTCTCTTCTCACTGTACCCTCAAACTCCCTTCTCCCTGTCCCTTTAAAGCCTGATGCAGTGAGGATGCTCTGCCCATCCTATTTTCTTAGGAAATCTTCCTGCCTCAAGCCCCTGAAACAGCCTTTTGCACAGGATGAGGGTACAGTGATGTTTGTTTGCTACAGGGCACCAGAGCTTGCAGCTCTGATTTGCTCCTGCTTGCCTGCTCATTCCCGCCAGGGATAACAGTGTTGTCTCAAGGAGTGGCAGGCATAGGTATGGGATCAGGAAACTTGTTTGGTCATGCCATAATCACAGCAGGAACTCTCTTATCTGCTGTTTTTGTGCAGTGCTACAATGCAGCTTCCCTAATGCAGTGGTCCCTCTCAGACCTGGCGAGGACCAGGTATTCTGGCACATCAGTGCTACCCAGAAATCGTCCAGGCTGTCCTTTTTGCACTGAAAAACACATTCGGCTTCCTCGGGGATCCCACATAAGCATGGAGGGAGATGGAAGAGCGCAGGGGGTAACTCGTGCATTGGTGGCAGCATTCCTTGCAGCTGGCCGCTGCTCAGAGGCTGGGGTAACCTCTCCCTTGCAAGTACTGCTGCGTACAGATGCTGTACCTGGCCGTGTTGTAAACCCCACTGAAGGGGGTTTTGACAACACATGCACCCCTACAGAAACCACCAGGGCCTCCAGGCAGCTATCAGCCAGGAGGTGCCTGTGTTGCCTTAACCCTGCTACAGCCAGCTTTCCTGTGCTCATGTTATCTGCTTATGAGTGAGTTTTGGGAGGACTAAACTAAGGGTTTGGGCAGTTTAAGGGACCCAAAACAAGATACAAACTTCAGCACAGTGTTTACCACCCCTCCAAAACCCAGCTGGGGCTGCCTGCCTGGTTTCTGATCAGGAGTGAAGGCAAGTGCCAGGTCTGCTCTGTGCTGCAGCCCTTTGCACAGAGGGTGGCCTGTTTCAGGCAGCAGCAACCAGGAGCAGCTAATTAACCCTGACCTTATTTGTAATAATTGCTATGCAAAACAGATGCACACCGGGCTGGTTAATGCATGCCTTGCTCTGCAGTTGGCTGTCTCCTGGTGCTTCTAGAGAGGCAGGGTTCAGTGCTGGGTCTCCTCTGGACCTCTGCTCTGGATGGGATTCTTCCATATGGAACAGCTGGGTAAAAATTCACACCCCAAGATATGCCTTGTGCCTCCCTGCCACTATATATGTGTGACATGATGAGGAAGAAAATTAATCAGGCGTGGGGATTTCTCATGGCATTTGAGCAGAAGGAGGGACAGGGACGCTCAGTTCAGGCTCATTTCTGCACTGTCTGTTCAGAGAAAGAGTCTCCAGATTTTTCTAAGCCTGTTGATAAAAAGCTGGTGAACTTAACAGCCAGATTTCAGTGTTTTGTCTCATTCAGACAGTGCTCAATGTGAAAATACTGCCCAAAAATTTAGGGGTGATACAGCAGTCAGAAGCCTTGGGAAGCTTTGGGATGGGTGTAAGTGTGGGTAATTCAACCCATGGCTGTTGCTGCCAGAGCACCAATTCTCTTTTTTTCATTTTGGTGCCCTTGGTGGCTGACTGCATCTTTACTGACCTCCCCAAAATCCAAGAATAAACAGAGATTTTCCATCATGTGAATACTGCTGTGATTTACCGCAGAATAATCTACTGAAAGGGAATGGAGGAACTAGGCTGGATGGGTGTTTGTGTGTGTCACAGTGTCCAGGGTAGGTGCTGAATACAAGTACGACAAGAGACTTCAGTCCAGAGCCAGAACATTGAAAGAGTGCAGATACAAGATGTTAATCTTAGGTTTGGCAAAGAAAGATGCTGACCTCAGTTTTGTGCTGCAGAATTGAACTCAGTGCAATTAAAATATTGTAGACAAATGGGCAAAGATTGTCTTGGAAAGTAAAGCACAATTGCCTGTTTGCTTTTCTCCCAATTTGCTGCAAGGAACATTAGCAGTTGAGCATCATCTCATGGGTTTATCCTGCATGTGAGGCACTGCCAGCACCTACAGGTCCTTCTAGTATCTTATTTTACAATAAATCACAGATCTTCCTCCAATGGAAATGTTTGTTCTTGGATTTAACAGGGGCACCTTGGGGGCTGGAGGGGCCAGGACTGAATGTGTTTGCACATTCCCTCCCCTTATAGGATTGAATCCCTGTCAGCCTGGTGATGGATGCACTGCTGAGCCAGTATATCTGATAACCAGAATCATTAACTAAATTGTTGGAGCGTCAGGGGTCGGAAGGCCAAACACCATTCCTGCTCCCGGTTTTACAAGGTTCTTTTGTTGCATTGTGTGCAAGTGCAAGTCTACTCAGTGAAAGCCACTGCAGAGCCCTGCAATCGCATCTGAACCATGCAGGGACATGGTGAGCACGGGACAAGCTGTTTGCACATGGATAGGGAGAATATCCCAGGCCTTGGGTTGCTCGGCCACCGGATCTGCCATATATTTGGAAATGAATGCAGGATTTCCCCACGCTCATAGCTTCGTTTGAGAAAGGTGTTTGCCTTTCCTCTACGCAGAAGGAGAAAGAGCACTGTAGTTGCACTGGCTTCCTCCACCCACCTTCCTCACTGCCCTCCCCCTCCTCCTTCTCCGGGAAAGGCCATTTATGGGATGCAGCCTCTCTCCTCTCTCCATCAGGCCCTCCCTGCAATTTCTAGCTGTCACACACATGCCCAGCAACTTTTCTGGAAAATTACCCTCCGTTTACTTATGCCGGATGCACAAATGCGTGTGAATCCTAGGGAAGGAGCTACTTTCCCAGGCAGATGTCTCCAAGTGTTAAAAAAATAATCAGCTGCAAGCTGGGATGCTCCTGGAGGGCAAACTGCAGCAGAAAGACAGGGATGTTCCTATCCTTAGCTCTTTACTAAGAATCTGTTGCTTAAGAGACTGTTGAACCAGATTCAATGCACCACTGAGGCATCTAAGAGGGGATTTAGGGACTTAAAATTTGCCTGGGGGCACCAATACAAACAGCTGTGATTCCTGACAGGTTATCAGGGTGCCAAAAATGAGGGAAGAAGTGATAAACTCACGTTGGGTCAGAGAACAGGGAACAATAATGGTAGCAGGAGTTTCAGATGGGCCCAAGACAAGGAGAAAATCCCCCAGGATGAAATTCCTGAGCAGAGACATGCGCTGCCTGGAAGCTTTGGGAAATACAATGGGAAGAGTATAGAAGGAAAATGTGGGATAGTAAATACATCCACTTCAGTGACCAAAAATATTTTTGCTCATTCTTCAGTGTCACAAGAAGACATTCTTGCAATAGCTTATTTAAGCAGCTGCTTGCAAATATTCAGGTTATGTCCTTTCTTGCCAGGGAAAAACCAAAAAAAAACCCCAAAACTAAAAAAAACAGAATAAGAAAAAAAATTATTTCTTTAAAATATTGAAACTTTCCAAGGGAACACAAAGCTTTCAACCAAAAGTGACTTTGCAAAAACATACTCTGGCAGTTTTCTGCCAAGGTCAAGATATTCTCCTGGCCTTTTCCAAGAGGCTCTTTTCTTTCTTTTATTTTTTTTTTTTTGAAACAAGATTTCATTAATTTTTAATGCATATTCTATTACAAAGAGAAGTGCAATCCAGAAAAGACTAGGCATAGAATGAGGATCATTGATTTTTTTGAAGGAGAATGCTCTTCTGACATCTGAAGTCTCATTTGTTCCTCTGGAAGGAGATTGCAAACATTTATTGTTTTATTTACATTTTAGTTTAGAACCAATATTTAAAACTCAGGTAAGTTTCAAAATCACATGAATTCTTTTCCCCTCCGCCCCAGGAAATTTTTATCCTGTGTGGCTTTACTCATATCTCCTGCAGATCTGTGAAATGGGTCATCACCAGTGCCGCTGCCAGGCGAAGGGACGAGGAGCTGCAGAGCTGGCAGAATGCCACTTGTGCGCCATGGGGACTGGGAGAAGCCTATGAGAAATCAACACCTGCAAAGGTGGGCATTCTTAAATCATAGAATCATAGAATCACCAGGTTGGAAAAGACCCATCGGATCACCAAGTCCAACCATTCCTATCAAACAATAAACCATGCCCCTCAGCACCTCATCCACCCATCCCTTAAACACCTCCAGGGAAGGTGAATCAACCACCTCCATGGGCAGCCTCTGCCAGTGCCCAATGACCCTTTCTGTGAAAAATTTTTTCTTAACATCCAGCCTGAACCTCCCTTGGTGGAGCTTGAGGGCATTCCCTCTCATCCTGTCCCCTGTCACTTGGGAGAAGAGGCCAGCTCCCTCCTCTCCACAACCTCCTTTTGGGTAGTTGTAGAGAGCAATGAGGTCTCCCTTCAGCCTCCTCTTGTCCAGGCTAAACAACCCCAGCTCTCTCAGCCGCTCCTCATAAGGCCTGTTCTCCAGCCCCTTCACCAGCTTCATCGCTCTTCTCTGGACTCGCTCCAGAGCCTCAACATCCTTCTTGTGGTGAGGGGCCCAGAACTGAACACAGGATTCAAGGAGCGGTCTCACCAGTGCCGAATACAGAGGGAGAATAACCTGCTGGTCATTCCATTTCTGATCCAAGCCAAGATGCCGTTGGCCTTCTTGGCCAAATCAAAATGCCTCAGCTCTCCAAACATGGAGTACAGGGGATGTTGCCCCTGGTGCAAATATATCTGCATCCACTTGACTTAGCATCAAAATGATTGCGGAGAAATTTTCTTGGGGAACATCTGTAAGGAGAATGAAAGGCGATGATATCTACTGACCCTGTTAGCATCCTCTGGTGAAGGTGGTGTTGCAGACAGCCCAGCAAGGACCTTTTCCAAGTTTGGTCCAAAAAATTCTAAGTGCTGTGTGTGGCCTGTGCTCTGGCTCAGGAGGGCTGTGCTCAACACCCTACGGTGGAGAGAACAAAAGTACTGAAAAGCAGAATATTCAGAGGTGCTATTCTTCAGCTGCTCAGGGCATGATTCCATTCCTAGAGCTGTCAAAGGGGCATTGGGAAGCCCTCACTGCAGACAGCCCGGTGTGCTGACACAGTTGTAAGGAAGGAGTCTCTTCGCAGAGCAGATAAACAGCCGCAGGACCAGTGCAGGCATGCAGTGGAGATCAGATTAGAGGGGACCCAAATTCCTGGGCTACGGAGCACTTGCCAAACAGGTTCCCTCACCAGCACCACCAAAATTTGAGGGCTTATGTGGACATGGTGGCTGCACACCACAATGTTTGTGGAAAACAAAGATACACATCCACGGCCCACGCCAGAGGCTGGTCCCACACCAGCAGGACTGAGGTGGGCTGATGGGCATGCTCTGTGGTCAAAAACACACTGGGTGTCCCTTCCCCATGGCTGGCTTTGGACCCAAACACAAGCCCAGACCCAAGAGGTAAGCCTGGGAGTGTCTCTATGTATGGGCAGAAACCAAGCAGGTGCTCCCAGAAGGTCTTGCTGGCTCCCCATCAAGTAACTCATCTTCTGGATACATGGAGGGAAGGCAGAAGAAAGAAGCTGCACTAAAAACTGGCCACACATAGTAAGGTTTTTGTACATTTTCCTCTCCTATGACATTCTCCCTCTCAGTTGAGCTCCTGCACAAAGAGCCCTTTGGCTGGCTTACTCACAGGAGGTTTCACAACTGGATGGTGTCCCAGTCTCATTGCAGATGTGTGGGCTCAAAATCCTCCACACTTGACACTCCATTTGGGAAACCACCTTAAGGTCCCTTTGGAAATTTGGCACCTCAGGGTTTCAAACTTGTAGATGACTCAGAGATGCACAGAATCTGCTGCCATGAACTTGGTTTCTGAGACAACCGCACACATCACCCCTGAGACAAGAGCTGATTGATGTCATCTAGGCCATTGCTGGAGCATTTGTTGAGTCACTGCACTCCTTTGCCTGAGATGGACCTTTTCTCTAAGTTATTAGGCATAAGAAAGACAGGTTTCTCACGTTTGCAAGCCATGGGCTGCTCCGTGACCTTTGATTAGCCACATCACTAAGGCCACATCACTCCAATTTCTGTTCAGATTAAAAGCAACAAATATTAAGTGTTCCTTCCTCTGAAGACTGAATGATTTATAGGAGGGTAGCAGAAAGGTGTGAGCGTCCCTGTACTTTAAAACCTTAAAGGAGAAATTATTTGGGAACAAACCAGACCCCATACTGTGACCCATTTAGTGATGTTGTTGTGTGGGCTGGTGGATGAAATGGTGAATTGCCCATTTCTGGAGTCATCCAGCTGTGGGCAAAGGATTCTTTAATTGTCAGCTGAGACACAGCACTGCACAGAGAGCAAGAAAATACTTCCTTCCAACCAAGCTGTTAATTCCTAGCAATGAATTTTTTTGGTGTATGTGAGCAAAGTCCCTGTGAATTCCTTGGAATTGTTGATTATAGGCCTGGGTTTTTCTTGGCAGGTTGTGGGCAGGGAGTTTTGTTGGGGTTTTCTTTGGCTTGCTGTCAAAGTTTCAGGTGAATTCTGGTAGGAAATACAGGCTGTGGTGTATGTTTCTGTCCCCTGATGAACTGAATCAAGCTCTGCAAAGGATCTGCATTTAGAGAGGGCTATCTGTGGCAGGAAGGATAATTCGGTATGGATCTATAGTTATGCCCAGGAGAGAGAAATGAGGGATGAATTGAGCTGCTAGGGGCCGACATGGAAGAATAAAAAGAGAAAGAATAAAATAGCAACAATAATGCAGTGAGCTTATTTTCTCAGGCAGTCCCGCACATTTCTACGAAGTCGTTGTGTGCCAGAATTGAAAAATCATGGTTTGAAGGTGAAATAAATACTACCATAGCTCAAGTGAGAATTTTGTTACATCTGGCTCCAACATGTTATCGTGCTGTTGCTTCAGGATGTCTCCATGAAGTCAGCAAAGCCCAACAGGTTAATATCAAGCAAGCCTCAATGGGGCATGAAGTCTCTGAGGTTCGTTTCTGATCTGTGAGGAAATCAGCCCAGCTCAGAGAAGGAGCTGCAGCCAGAAAGTGATTCCTGTGGACAGAAGGACACTTTCAGAAGCGTGGCAAAAAGTGCAGATCCTATATGCTCTTTGTCTGGTTTCTTAACCTCCAGAAACAGTTTTCCAAAACCTGGACACAGACTGGGGTCCCAGGAGCCCTTTGATCTCTGATTTTTCTGTCCTAATGGGGTATCAGGTCAGGCATCAGCTAGGTATGATGCAAGTGGGCTTTTTTCCCTCTCCCAGGTACAAACCACAGGTCTCCTGGCTCTTCTCCACCCAAGGCAAAACCAAGGGCATGGTAGGGTAAGTGCAGCTCTTGGGCTTTGTCCTGGGATGGAGGGAAGGTGAACGGCCATCAGCTCTGCACACCACAGGTTGTATGAAGAGGGAGGTGTGCATGGGAGGCAGCTCTTCAGTGCTGAGCCAAAGAACATGTTGTGGAAAGGAAAACTCTTTTTCCTGTGAGCAGCTCTGGCAGTCAATGTCTTATGTCCTTAACCTCCTTGCCTCAGCCTTCTCCCAGAGCTTTGGGGCCTAAAAGCATTGCCATAACCTGGCATGAATAGTCCTGATTTTAGAGAGTGACTCATTTTCCCTCTGATGTTTGGGCGCTATTGGTGTTTTTCACTTTTCTTTTTTTAAGGGCATTTGAAAAGCCCCTATGTTAACAGCTAGAGCCAGCTCCTCTTTCAGTGCTTGAGTCAATACCCCTCCTTGAGCACCTAATGGAATCAGAACACCACTGACCGCTTGTCACAACACTATGACTGGACCTGTCCCAGCTCGCCAGGGATCCCATCCAGGATACCAACCCCCGAGCTGTTTCTCTGCCCCCATGTTGTGTTTTCAATACCTTTATGAAATTATGCCATCTCTGAAGAGCAACTGGGTATTTTGTCAGGCTTCACATCATTAAGGGGACGTTTTTCCGTCTTCTAAAACCTGTTGTTTTTTCTTTATTCTCTTCCTCCTGCTGATTCAATCTGCTGTAGAAATGTTATATGGGGGCTCCCATGAGCTTCTGGAGGAGCTGCACACTTGAGCAAGGGGCAGCTGTGACCCCCACCCTCCTGCAGAAAACATCAGCTCCTTGTTTGGTGGTGGCCACCCCCGTGGAGGTGCTCTCCAAGGACCTCCTTCCAGGAGGGTCTCAGCTGCAAAGAAGTCTCTGGTTAAACTCATCCCAAAGTGCTTGGTTTGGTCACAGGCCCTTTCCAGAGCCTGAGAAAAAATTAAACATCTCCAGTTTTGGAAATTGCTTGTGGGATACTAGGTTTCCAACACTGATACCTGGGAATATACGTTATCTGTCATGGACATGAGAGGCACAGCAGCAACATGAGGACAGGGCAGGAGGGCAAACCTTAGAGGCAGTCTCTTATGGAACTGAGTCTCTCCTTAATTTCAGCAAAGAGGACACTGAGACAAACTGAAATACATGCTTGGAAGAGGTGAAAATATTCAGCTCTACTGGGACCTTTAACACTTTCGAAGGCATAGGTGGTTTGAGAGTTAAGGACAAGCATACTTGAGCCAGAAGGAAAGCACAAGACTGAACAATGATGGTGATTGGTTATTGGGACAAAGAGAAGGAGGCACTAATCTCCTGGCATCTTCAGAGAAATATGGGCTTTAATGAAACAAGTTACCAAGCTGGAGTGATTGAGCTCAATGATCTGGGTAAATCCAGATTTAGCAGTTCCTTCTAGCCATAAAGGCTGTGACCTGCTGGTTCTCACAGTTATCAGTGGGAAAGGGCAGAAGTTGGTAAACCCAGACATAAATGTTGTGTGCTATATTTATACAAACCAGTGCAGTTTTCGCCTTGTAGGGGAGGAGCCCTGTCCCTGTGCAGCAGCAGTCACTCATCAAAGGGTGGCAGCAGGTCTGGGATGAGGGGATACCTCCCAGGAGGGCAGCTGGAAGCTGTCCATAGCTGTTCCAGAGTGGTGTTGATACTTGTGCCTCAGACCAACTTCTCCGCTCCCAAGAAAGCTCAGAGGGGGAGAGGGAGGGTTTTGTGGACCCAGAAATGCACCCCTAAGAGGCATTGGCAGCATCCTGCAGTGCCCAGACAGGAGCATAACACAAAGAGATGTGCTGTTTCCGAAGATGTCAGATAATCAGCACCACATTGCTGTGACCAGGTCTGAGGATGGTCTGCTTCATCCTACGTTCATGTAACTGCAATTCTCTGAACACCCAGAGACCTCCAAGCTTTACCAGCCACCCATATTAGCCCTAGCCCACCAACCCTCACAATAACAAAAAAACCAAACAGGTTAAATCAGTACAAGAAATATAAGCTTTGTAACTCCCCAAACCCAATTTGATTCCAGCGTGTTGCTTTTGCAAGACAGAGGACAATTTCCAGCTTTAGCCTGGAAGACAACTTCACCTCCTGTGCAGAAACCCCAGGCACCAGCTCTTCATACCCCCTCAGGGCGTGCACGCAGGTAACCAGAAATTCTACCCTAAGCCTGAAGCTGATCTTGGGCACTAGGTTTTTTTGTAACGCTCATAGTAGTATGCAGGCCTGCTATGGAAGGACCCTGAACACTGAGAGTAACACAGGGAGAGGTGTGAAACCCATCTGGGAGAGTAACCAGAGCACCAGCATCACTATGGCAATGGAGATAAGGGACAGCCCTCACACCGCAGCTGATGAGTGACATGTATTCGAGCCTTTTCAATGCCTTCAAGTGTTTTCCTTCTTTACTCAAACTAGAAGCAACACAACTTAAAAAAAATTAATGTCCCCTGGAGGAAAACAAAAAAAGAAAAAACAGAATTTTTCCTCCTATTTTTAAGTCTCACTTCACCACAATAGCTCCGATATTTCACTCCCGACTCAAAGGCAAAGTCCGAGGGAGCAGGATATGCTGTAGGGTATCTATCTTGCCACACTATTCGTGTTATTTTCAAGTTCCTCTCTCCCGGGTTGATCTTGGCAGCAGATCACAGCGCTGGTGCAGCACAATGTAAACTGGAGCCATTGTTACTCCATCTCCCGCTCCTCATCACTGCAACAACATTTCCCCACACGCCTCCCAGTGAATTGTTGCCATGTCCCGTCCCGCTTCCCCTCCTCCAAAATCCATTAGGCTGTTGCAGTTCAGCTATTCATCTAGCCCCCCTTGAAGGCACCGAAATAAAACGGTTTCCTCTTGTCAGCTGACATTACACAGGGCTTTGACAAATGGCCTCAGTGGCAGGGGTAAGAAACCATGCTGCAGGGCTGCCCAATGTTTCATGTCATAGAATCATAGAATCACCAGGTTGGAAAAGACCCATCGGATCACCAAGTCCAAACATTCCTATCAAACACTAAACCATGCCCCTCAGTGCCTCATCCACCCGTCCCTTAAACACCTCCAGGGAAGGTGACCCAACCACCTCCCTGGGCAGCCTCTGCCAGTGCCCAATGACCCTTTCCATGAAAAATTTTTTCTTAACATCCAGCCTGAACCTCCCTTGGCGAGCTTGAGGCCATTCCCTCTCATCCTGTCCGCTGTCACTTGGGAGAAGAGGCCAGCACCCTCCTCTCTACAACCTCCTTTCAGGTAGTTGTAGAGAGCAATGAGGTCTCCCCTCAGCCTCCTCTTCTCCAGGCTAAACAACCCCAGCTCTCTCAGCCGCTCCTCATAAGGCCTGTTCTCCAGCCCCTTCACCAGCTTCGTTGCTCTTCTCTGGACTCGCTCCAGAGCCTCAACATCCTTCTGGGCCCAGAACTGAACACAGGATTCGAGGAGCGGTCTCACCAGTGCCGAGCACAGAGGGAGAATAACCTCCCTGGACCTGCTGGTCACGCCGTTTCTGATACAAGCCAAGATGCCATGTGTGCCAAGAGGGCAGAACAGGATAGTAGGAGGTGGGCAGCTATGGAAACGGCCTTAAATTGCTTCATCTGCTTCAATCACCTGGCAAAAGCAGAGTGGTAGGTGTGGTGGAGAGCCAGGGAGGTGAGCCCTTCACATGGTATGAGCTTGTTGGGCTGTCTGAGGAGTGTACACCGGGGTTTGGACTGACACAGCCAAAAGTCGCTTTTGATGATGAAGCAAGAACTAAGGAGGGGTTGCAA
Source organism: Phaenicophaeus curvirostris (assembly GCF_032191515.1). Classification (NCBI taxonomy): domain Eukaryota; kingdom Metazoa; phylum Chordata; class Aves; order Cuculiformes; family Cuculidae; genus Phaenicophaeus; species Phaenicophaeus curvirostris. The sequence goes on along the minus strand of NC_091396.1, from coordinate 59,904,109 downwards.
TACCAGTGGAGAGCTGAGGGCCTCAGTCATCATCAATGGGGACCTATCAACAGCAGCAGATGCTGCCTGCTTGGGCTTTGGCTTACAAGATGGTGGCTAATGAGGCCCTGGTAAATGTAAATATGATGAATATCGGACGCATGCATTCCTTCAAAACATAGAGCCAAAGCACACTGCACAGCACTGGTACGGTGCTGAACTTCAGCTAACCCACCTCATTTCTTGTGAGTGCACGTTACCCTGGCACCAGCAGCTGCAGCAGAAGGATGCTCAGCCAGCAAAGCCAGCTTCTTCCCTGCAGAAATCCTCACAACAATACCATGCTCACTTTTTGCCCAGGCTGGTAGTGCATGGCATCCAAGATGGGCTGGGAGCAGCGATAAAAGTGATGTCCATGGGGGTTCACTGCCAGCTTCAGTGAAATAAGATCAAGACTTTTGTCACTTGGCAACCCACTTTATCAATGTGAACTTGTATCTCTTTCTGCTGCTGTTTTTCCAAGGGCTATTCATGGTTCAAAGCTGTAGACAATACCATTCCTTTCTTCACTCACTGCCACCTAGTTATCTCTGGCAGAGTGTGACTCTGTAGAGAAGCAATTTGAGAGAGGAAATACATCGCAGATAGAAATAGCATGGAAGATATAACAAGGACTCAACTTTCTTGTTTCTATCTTACTTACAATTATGTTTCCTGACTGCCTCCGCCAAGTCACTCAAGGTGTTCTAAAAATTATGAAAGGAATAAAAAAAATTGTCATGCACTTTGCTTAAAATCCAGAATGATTCTGATTAAATCCATGTTGTAGAAATGGGAAACAGGGTCAGCACCTGGCCCTTGGTTAAGGCATAAAATATCAGGAAAGTCGAGGGGTATGGAAGAAAGAAACCCTGTGTCCCAGTCAGACACTTATATGGAAACTTTTCTGTCATCATCCCAATTCATAGCCCATTGGAAAACCCGTCTTGGTCTCTTCAAACATTCAATGTCATAAAAATTCAGTAAGTGGACAGAAAAATAATCAAATGGAGAATTCTAAAAAGAAGACTGTGGCAGGACAGGTTTAGTTGGGAGAAGTGACTGATGAAACATGTAGCCATAGGTGTCAAATCTTGTGTGCTCCCCTTCCCTGGAAGCCTTCTGGATCAGTTTGCTGCGTGTGGCAAAGGTTTGTCTTCTCATCCTGGGCTTAACTCAATTTTCCTAAGTTTACACTGAAAATTGGCTAAGAAACTCTAAAAAGTTTCATTCATTCAAGGTGAAATGAAGCAAGTGCACACAAATCCAGGACAATTTTTATAGTAAGGGCTATATAAAACTTTTCTGTAAAGGCTAAAGTTATCCTCCCAGAGGTAAATCTGATCCGATTGGTTTGATTTTATGAAAAATCTACACACAGACATCAGGTGATAAGTTTGCAGTGAGTAAAAAGGCAAAACAAAGGAAAAATAGAATAGAAAGAAAATGACAGGAAAGCTGTAGGAACAATAACCTTGAGAAAGAACAAAAAGATCCATTCAGATTTTCCCCTACTTAGCTGACCTGCAACAATTAAGGCTAAAAGGTCACCTAAGCCCCAGCAGGAGGGTGCAAAAGCTCCGCTTGGAGAAGTCGCCTGCTGCTGGAGGGGGCTCAGGGAAGCTCCATGGGGCAGAGTTCCTGCTGCCACCCCACCACCTGGGACCCTCGACACTGGCCAGGACACCTGTATGCATGGCAGCACCAGGGCACACGCTTCTCCCTCCACACATCTGGGGCCGTGTGTCAAAACGACATCACCAAGAGAGCAGCTCTGAAGAGACCCTGGGCTGCCAAACCCCCAGACTGGAACTTTGTATTTTTATCAAACCCAGCTTGTTTGCAAAGAACTCTCCTGTGTGATCCAAAATGGATTTATAGACAAGGAAATTTATGAGAAATAAACAGCTACAGTTAAATAAACACTTGCAGGCCTCTAGCTATCCTGGCAAGAAAAACAACAAGAAAATAAAAAGAAACTTGACAGCAAATATTAGCAACAGATTTTTAACAGGTGGAGGAATTATCATGCTTATCTAGGAAAGAAAACAAAACAGGCACTCCTAAAGCACCAGTGCTGATTTAAACTTGAGTTTTCAAATATAGTTTGTGAGCAGCAAATGAGTTCTAACTGAGGAAAGCTTGTAAACAAACAACAGCTTTCATCTGCAGCATCACGCGCAATACAGGCTGCGTGCTGGGGGCTGGACCGCTCTGCTACAGCCCAGGGCTGGGAGTGGAGATGGGTGCGGGCTCTAATCTCCATAATGAATTTCAAAGCAGAAGCATCCTGGGGCAATGAGGGACAGCAAATATGGAGCCACGCTTCTCAGAGTCTGAATGAACAAAGGGAGCAGCACTGAGTCAGTGAACTGGACACATCGGGATCCCTGGGCTGCTCTGTCTCATCCAGGTTCTGTGGAGAACCAGAGCAATGTCTAGATGCAGCCTTGAAGCAGCCAGCCTCTGATGAAAATCACCTTTGAGAGATGTCATCTACCTTGAAGTAAGAGAATAGAGGGCGCTTTCCAGAACCTGTGTTTGTGTGGGCATCTGACCCTTGCCTTGTTCACTCTTCATCTCCCGCTCAGCGTAAAGACTTGTCTCAACATCTGAAGTCTATTGAATACCATGAAGAAGTATCTGAGGAGCAACCTGGGAAAATAGGAGTAGCAGAATGGGAGGAACATGGCTGGAATCAAGCTTCTGAAAGATAGGTGGGGTCGTGGTTGGGAAAGAAAGATCTGTTGCAGCAAAGCAAGCAAAGTTAATGCTCAGCCTGTGATGCAAAAGCAGGGGAGATACAGCATCTCAGGAAACGTATAAGCCGTTCAAATACAATCAGGCTGAAAACACACAGAGCATGCCAAGGAAGTAACCTTGAATGTCTGCTGGTATTTTGGTCTAGAAAGCAACAACAGGATATTACAAAAGGACAGAAACATGGACATTGTTGCTAGTGCATACCTACATACATGAATTACCTGCCCTGGAAAGAAGCTTGAAAGGGCAAGTGTTTACGCCCGGTTCCAGACCAGGGCTCCTTAAAAGGCAAATGCGGGCTCCACTAGCAGTGATGCCCTGCCGAGCTGTCGAAGCCAGCTGGAAGTTTGGACAGCAGGATGACTGCATTCAGCATTAGAGCTCAGCATTTCCGCTGGGTCTGCTGGGGACAGGCAGTGAAAAACATTCCTGTTGCAAGAGAGATGGACCACAGTGGCCGAGCTGTGCATGCATCAGGCATCTGCTGCTAGGGAAAAAGTAGCCTGCCTTTATTCCGTTTTTATTTCCAGAAGTTTTAATCACTCCATGCTCCAATAAATGATTAGTCGCTCAGATGAGCTGAACCAGAAACTGGCAAATCAAAGCCACCCTTGTTTTGAAAACACTTTGCCCACAAACCCCAGTTTAGCACCATACCCCACGGCAGGAGAAACACAAACCCAAGCAGAATATAGCACTCGCAGCTCCCAGCCCAAGTACCCAAATTTAGGCATGCAGATAGAGCAGCTTAACCCTGCGGATTGCTGGGACCCATATAGACCACCAGAGTCAATGGAAGCAGCAGGTGCTTGGAGACACTGCAAATCAAAGCACTCATTTAGGGGACTAAATATAGAGCAAAATCTAAACACCCGGGCTGGAAAATGTTGGCCACGTAGTCCCTCCACTGCATTTTATTGTTTGCCTTGCGCACCCAGGCTGCTGCCACATGATGCCCGTAGAAGGTGCTGGGTCTCCACTCCCACCACCACTGCTCATTAACAGGTTTTTATCCATAGTGACACAGTGCAAAGTAGGTTCTCCTCCTCACTTTTTTAGAGGATATTGCTGCACTTGAGATAACCTCTCTGGTTTATCTGTACTGAAAGCGATGTCAGCAGGCTGTCAGAACACCTCCTTGCTGACTCGTCGCATTAGTGGCGCCTCTGGGCTGTGTGTGAGGGTTGTCCCCATGCTGGGGACCCTCACAAGGCTAAGGTTTGCATCCAGGCACCCCCCAGCTACCCATTTGGGTCGAAGGAGCCTAGGCAAGCACCGTTGCACTTCCCAGTGCATGCTCAAGGATGCTGAGAGAGAACAGAGCTTTTAGTTACCATATTTTTTCATATTAATTTTTCTCGCTGTTGTTTTATTAAAAAAAAACAAAACAGAGATGAGAAAGAGAGAGTGAAGCCTGCTGACCCACACTCACCTTTTAACTTGCCCAAATGTTCAGCTACATCAACGACTTATTTTGCCTCCTGTTGAGAAGCTGCTGAAACTCACCATTTCAATTTGCTTTTGGGAAATGGAGAACAGAAAATGCTGCAGCAGTTCAACCCTCAGTGCTCTATGCAGGGGCCAGCCCTGCCCAGCAGAGCTCAGGGGAGTTTTAGCCCCACAGAAGGAGGCCAGGTCAGGGATGCCACCTTGGCTAGAGCATGGGCTGACTTAGAGGTTTAGCCGTGAACTGCCTTTTCTCATGCCCTTTACATCTTCTTGCAAGTAATGCACAGAGGATTTGGGAGTGTAGCCTGGTCACATAGACATACATCAGTGAAGGGACCACCAAAGAAGGAAGAACTAGATAAGTCACATGGCAAAAGGAGAAAGAGATCCAAACTGTCCCCGAATTTCCTAATCCGTACAGATGTGAGGTTGTGGGACTGCATCTAGCAAGGGTACAAAAGGAGAGACAACTATCATACACAAATACATTTTAAAATGATGTAACACATAACTTTGTATCAACTACAGCTCCTACATATATAAAACTGTAATTTTGAGCTATTTCTGAATGGAATTGTATGCGTTACTGATTTTTCAAGCACCAGCACATACCAGGACCTAGAAAAGCCCTGCCAGGACGTAGCCTCTGCTCCTGATACAATGAGCTATCTGCAGCATTTTTCAGATGAGAGCAAGCTTTTAATAAAAGGCAGCCCAGTCACCAACTGGAGCTCCCACTCTCTGCTAGATAACGGCGTGGAGAAATCTCCTTGGCTGCTCCCCTCCTGGTCTGAGCAACCATGTGCGTGTCTAGGGCTGGGCACAGGACAACAGCCACCAACCACCCAACCCATTTTACTTCTCTCCCTTCTGCCTTTTGCCTCTCTTCCATGAGTCCTGGTGGTACAGCATGAAAACAGCCATCTGGCCTCAGCCTAGAAAACGCTGTTGATACACTTTTGAGAAAGAGTATTCTAGCTGTGACTAGTTTAACAGTTCTTCAGCAGCAGAGAAATCAAAGAGGGATGAGCCAATGTGATGTGGCACCTATCTGACTCTCATCTTTGGACCTTACTGATGTAACATTCACCAAAACACAGTCATCTTCTGTGCTCACTGATGCCCATGACCTTTTCAGCCTTCTTGCTATGGAGGCTGCAGGATTAATTCTTCTGCTAGCCTTTTATGCATGATTCCAGGGCACTGGCATTCTCCATCCCCCTGAAAAGACTGGAGTCTGAACCCCAAGACTTGGGGGGAGAAGGGTGTCTGCACTGTACATCCCAGATGTTGTAGAGATGGTGGAGATGGAACAACTGCTTGCTATATTCATATCACTTTCTCAGGGAACAGGTTCACAGAAACAGAAGGAAGTACTTTTCCACCCAATTCATGCTGTAGGACATTGCGGAGCCCAAAGCACATTAGGGAAGCTATGATGCAATGAAGAAGAGGTCTCTATCAACCATGTCTGGCTCAGGAACCCCCTAAAACAAAGGACCAACAGAAGCTGGATGGGTGTGAGAAGGGTTCAAGCTGTAACTTTGTTTTCTTGCACTTTCTCTAAGCATCTTCCACTGGCTACCGCAGGACACAGGATACTAGACCAGATAGACCTTTGATCTGCACCCATATAGCTGGTGTCTGAAGCAACTTCCACCCACATGTAGGGTTTTGTTAATTAATAGGTGGGGTTATACCCAGTTACATCTCCAGGCAGATAGCCAAGCCTTCAAAGGGCCTTATGTATGCTCCTGCCGCAGTAGTTTCCAAACCTGCTCCACAGCTCCCTGCTCAATCTTCTTTCATATGTACCCTATCACCATCACAAATCTGCTGCAGGGAGAAGTCCCCTCCAATTCAAGCCTCCTTCAGATGGATGGGAGGAAAGATAGGATAGCAGCTGAGAAAGACCTACAAGTTAACAAGTCTTTCCCTACCAAACAGAGCAGGAGGATTCACATTTAGTTAGTTTTCTTGGTTTATTTTGACAAAACATTTGAAAATGATAGTCTCTCTTAATAACCCTATAGGCCAGTAAACAGTATGACTCCCTAGCCTGTTCTGCATCCTTACAAGATTGTCACATTTAAACCTGTGAAGTGATCCTTCTGCCTTATCCACCGGTGAAAAAAAAAAGTAGAATACCAACAACGTGGTTTGATTTTCAGAAAAGCACACACTCTTTCTGTCTCTATGGTTATAAAGAGTAATATGGAGTAGCATTATTATGAACCAAAGTGTAACACTTTCTAAAGGCTGCCTGTTTAAGGTTTCTATTATTCCATGCTGATACTCTGCAAATAACCTGGATTGTTAACTTAAAAGGCAGGAGAGCTGGGTCCCTGTCCAGATAATTTATAAGACTGACTTGGTGCTATGAACACAGACACTGCTCTGTTTCTTCTTGGTCCAGAACTAGTATATGTAGTGCAAAAATAATTCATATAAGCCACCTAGATTTTACTGGCTTTTGCAAGAGAAAAAGTGACCCAATGAATGATTAAACTTACAGAATACTTGCAGATACTTACAGACACTTGCAGAAAAAAACAAATCCTATTTAAGAATTTTACTTATGCATTCATCTGTAAACATTTGATTGCAAGCAGATCTTTACAATTGATGTTTAAAGAAG